>NC_083284.1:73810390-74127278 GCF_963506605.1 Zootoca vivipara
TTTTCGAACCTTATATTATATATACTATCCCTTTTTTAATTACTCATCCTACCACATTCTAAATTTAATATTTCCATTTCCAAATCGTATCTTAATTGCATCCAATCGAACTTTCTTTTTTTCCCCTTACCTAATTCTTTCCCTCCCAAAAACCTCCATTCCTTTTAAACCATTTATTCATTCCCAATTTTAATTTGCTAATTTACTAATATACCCACTCTTCCCCTAGCCCCAGCCCACCCCTTCCAGTCCAGCGAGTTCCATAGTCATCAATCCAGTTTTCAGTCCTTTTAATCCATCCTAAGTAACAAATTGTCCATTCTTCCGTCATCCCACCCCCTTTCCCCAATATTTTGCAATCCAAACCTCCTTATGCCCCCCCTGGATTTCCCCACTTCTTTACAAATCCATTTCCTTGTGGGTGTTCTGAACTCCAAAAAATTCAACCACTTTGATCAATCCAAAAAATTCTTGTCCTTCCCCCAGCATGGGAGGGATAATCCCCAGACCTTCTTGTTGAACATCTTCCTCTTTTCCTTCCTGTTGAACTTCATTTTGTTTTTACAGTATCACTGTCATTCAATTCATTTTCTATGCAGTCTTCCTCTGCAGTTACATTGTTAGTGTCCTCCCTCTATAAAAGTTGCTTCATTTCTTGCAATCGTATTTCCTCATGATACATTCCGATTCTCAGTTCCCACAGGTATCTCAAAACATTTTGCTGGAACCCAGGTGGGTGTACTTTTGTTGACATTTTCAGACCCTTTCAAGGTCAAGAACTTGTCTTGAGAGTCAGGAAATAGTTACTCCTTATTTCGCCAACCACATTTCACAAAACTGACTGCCATATTTCTCAAAGTTCTATTACCTTAAATTCTGTAGAAATATTTAATATATAAAATCCAAAAAATCCATGCACTCTTTTCTTTTTCCTTTATAATAATGCTGTAAGCTCGCTGGTCTGTCAGAGCTGCCGGCTCCAAGGAAAGAACAGACCTTTCCCAGTTCAAATCTCTCTCATTGCAGGGGATTTTAGTCACCAATGTACCTCTCCCTTTTTACCCCGCTTCCAGGGGAGAATCTTTTTTTCTAAGTCTTTGGGATTATCTTTATTAAAGCAAGCTTCTTGTCACGGTTTCGGGTTCCTTAATTAACTGTTTCTTAAATCAACCAGTGGGAGGAGATGGCTTCCGTATTCTCTCTCTCTCTCCCGTTTCCGAATTATAATCCAGTAAATTGTTTTTGAATCCTTTACTCACAGTCTTTCCCCGAATTATTCTTTGGAAGTATCCAGCGCTCTCCGCCTCCGTTTTCGGAGCTTCTCTCCGTGAGGGTAACAATGCCGCTCAAAGATGGCCCTACGACTTCTACCCTTCTCACTCTGGCGCTCTTTCTGAGCCAACTGGAGAGTTGGGGAGTCCAAAATGGGGGACTGCCGAGCTGTCTTCATCCCCGGGATGCTCGACCCGGGGCTCTTTGGGGCGCAGCATCGCTCTCGCTGCTCTCCCCCCCCTTGCGAAGACGGATTGCCTTGGAGCTTGAGGCAAACCCCGACGGACGGCGCTGGCGCTGGACCGGAAGCGAAAAAGGAATGTTTTTGCCTGGCTCCTAGAAATATGTAATGGTGGCGCCAGGTGAACCTCCATGGGGAAAGCATTCCACAATTGGGGGGCCACCACTGAAAAGGCCAGTTCTCATGTTGCCACCCACTAGACCTCCCGTTTACTTACAAAGACCTTCCAAAATCAATATATCCAGATGTACATTCCATTTATCCTTGGCTGTGTGCTATCACTGTGTGGCTGTCTGCATGACATCTTCATTGTTATGTGGTAAGACATTTTGTGGTGGGGGTGGTAGCAGTAAACATCTGGCGGTGACTGGCTGATCTGAGCTAGCATCACAGGAGGCCTATCTATATGTGATACAAAATAATCTCTGGCTGCCATTGCCTAACAGGTATCTAGTTGACACCAACACATTCTGTTGCATTAATATTTTGCTATTTTTACTTGTGGATATGCCATATTTACACATTTTATCTGGGCTAAGGATGTTTTCTTTTTCATTCTGTTCAGAACAAACAGAACTATTTTTACCTTAAAGCAAAATAAAACCAGGATTTTGCTTTAAAAGTTACATGCAAGCACACAAGCACACACAGATGGAGAGAAAGAGAGGTAGGTTCTATTCTACAGCTGTTGGACAAGCAAAACTTGATACGGAGTGTGGAGAGTGATGGCAGTTTTTCAAAAGCTTGCTGCCTTTCCAGCAACACCTGATGGAAAACTGCAATGCCAACCAGCGGAAAGAAATAGAAACACTATTTTGAGGAAGGTCAGAGTTCACTACCCCTGACAGGCTGCATCCCATCATTCATGTGACACGACTGTGTGCCATATCAGGTTGAACACCAACATGGGGGCTGGCAAAGATTCCAGAGGGGAAGTTGTATTTTTTGTCTTCCATCGTTCATTATGATATAATTTAAGATGTATTGAGGATCTCTGCCAATTAGCCCTTCCATGCCTCTCTCAAGGGAACAGCTCCACGAAGGGGCTGTTGGCCTTAGACAATGCAGAATGCAGGGCTTAAAGAATTTTAGTTATTATTTTTAAATACCAGTTGTACTTGGACTGGTCACGCCTTGGTTTTGACATCGTAGGGTTTGTTATTGATAATGTCCCACAATGAAGAGGACAATTTGAAGTTTTGGGGACTCTAACACAGTATGGATTTATTGCGCAAGAGGAAAACAATGCAGACTTGGGGCCAGGTCCACTTCACCCTCTCCCTCCAAACTCTTTGACTGCTTTAGATACAGGTATTTGAAACTGGATGTGTTGTCATGTGTCCCAGTGGGCTTCCTATTCAGGATGGCAGGGCAGCAGTCAATGTTCCTGCAGTCTCTGCCTCCTGCATCACTCGCCATGTCAATCCTCTTCACACAATCCTGGGGCACCATCCTTTCTCACTCACCTGCTTCCTGTTCTCTTTCAGCTTCTCCCCTCTCCCTTCCACGATGCCCCCTATACCTGTCACTGACTGACTCCAGCCCTCATTCTGGCTTCTCTCTGCATTCAACACCTTCCTAGCTCTTTCAGTAGCTTGTGGTTGGCTGCTGCTAACACAGCAGTTTGATATCACCCCCAGAGGCACACTCCATTGTTTCTCAAGACAGACAGATGCCAAAAACAACATTACTGTACTTCTCTTGATCAGGGCACTATGCTTCTGTTGATGCAGCCTAGAATGGCATTAGCTTTTGTACAGGCAGGCTGGTAAACAACCATGAACCGCATCTTAGCAGCCAGCCAGTGAAGATTTGTGTGTGTGTTTGCTCCATCCTTTTTCATTCATCTCTACCCATTTGTCTCTTGTTATATCCCACCCACACCACTCCTGTTTCTTTCATCCAGTTTCCCACCCCCTACATTCACTCCATACAAAACAAAGGTCAGAGGTTAGAGGAGGAGATGCCAGTCCCTTTCAGCCCTGATGCATAAGAAAAGACGGCTGAAGGGGCCATCCTTAGAAGACTCCAGAGTTTATGTGCTGCCTCACACGTCCAGAGAAATGTGTGTACACACACACACACACACAGTCTGAGTTGGTGCTGCTGTTCAGCAATGCAGCCAGCAGGCAAATTTCTGTAGAACAGGTGATATCATTTAGGTGGAGAGCAGAATGAGAAGGGTTTTTTGGGGGGGGGGGGATAAGCCACCAAAATAAGGTAGAAGAAGCTAGTTGTAACATCTTAATTAAGAGCATTAGGGTAAACTTCCTGCCCACCTAGCAGTTCGAAAGCACATCAAAGTGCAAGTAGATAAATAGGGACCGCTCTGCGCTGCTCTGGTTTGCCAGAAGCAGCTTTGTCATGCTAGCCACATGACCCGGAAGCTGTCTGCGGACAAACGCCGGCTCCCTCGGCCTATAGAGCGAGATGAGCGCCGCAACCCCAGAGTTGGACACAACTGGACCTGATGGTCAGGGGCCCCTTTACCTTTAGGGTAAACTTAGCTAAAGTTTCCTAACTCTCCTTCATGGATCACTGCCATGTCGTGGCGAAGGGGCTTGAATAACTCAGATAAGCTATGAGCTATGCCGTGCAGGGCCACCCAAGATGGACAGGTCATAGTGGAGAGTTTTGACTAAACACGATACACCTGGAGAAGGAACTGGCAAGCCACTCCAGTATTCCTGCCAAGAAAACTCCATGGACAAAGACAACAGGCATATAAAAGTTATGACGCTGGAAGATGAGCCCCACAGGTTGGAAGGCGTCCAACATGCTACTGAGGAAGAGCGGAGGACAAGTACAAGTAGATTCAGAGCTGATGAAGTGGCTGGGCCAAAGCCGAAAGGTCACTCAGTTGCGGATATGCCTGGAAGCGAAAGGAAAGTCCAATGCTGTAAAGACAAATATTTCACAGGAACCTGGAATGTAAGAACCATGAACCTTGGTAAGCTGGATGTGGTCAAAAATAAGATGGCAAGAATAAATATTGACATCCTGGGCATCATAGCCAACAAAAGAGTGGCGAAAGCTGTACTGGGATGCAATATCATAAAATGATAGAATGATCTTGATACAAATCCAAGGCAGACCTTTTAACATCACAGTAATTCAAGTTTATGCACCAACTACCGGTGCTGAAGAAAGTGAAATTGACCAATTCTATGAATACTTACAACACCTTCTAGAAATGACACCGAAGAAGGATGTTCTTCTCATTACAGGGGATTGGAATGCTAAAGTAGGGAATCAAGAGATAAAATGAACAACTGGCAAGTTTGGCCTTGGAGTTCAAAACGAAGCAGGGCAAAGGCTAATAGAGTTCTGTCAAGAGAACAAGCTGGTCATCACAAACACTCTTTTCTTGGGTTCCATGATCACTGCAGATGGTGATAGAAGTCATGAAATTAAAAGACACCTGCTTCTTGGGAGAAAAGCAATGACAAACCTAGACAGCATCTTAAAAAGCAGAGACATCACCTTGTTGACAAAGGTCCGTATAGTTAAAGCTATGGTTTTCCCAGTGGTGATGTATGGAAGTGAGAGCTGGACCATAAAGAAGGCTGATCGCTGAAGAATGGATGCTTTTGAATTATGGTGCTGGAGGAGACTCTTGAGAGTCCCATGGACTGCAAGAAGATCAAACCTATCCATTCTTAAGGAAATCAGCCCTGAGTGCTCACTGGAAGGACAGATCGTGAAGCTGAGGCTCCAATACTTTGGCCACCTCATGAGAAGAGAAGACTCCCTGGAAAAGACCCTGATGTTGGGAAAGATTGAGGGCACAAGGAGAAGGGGACGACAGAGGACAGGCTCACAAACTCAAGAGGAGAAAGGGCTCATCTGCGCTGAGAAAGAGCGGGAGCCGGGCTGAGCAGACGCCTGGTGCATTATGGGGAAGGAGAAAAGAGCAGAGAGGTAAACTGAAAAAGAAATTAAATGAAGTTGGATGCATGGACACACACTTTAATCTTAGGAAATAATATCTGTGATGGAACAGGAAGAAAAAGCAAAAGGGTGTTACTGGTATTGGGTAGGAAGGGCAGTTAGTGATACAGCGGAGCTAATACCTACAAAGAAAAGAGGAGTGTCTCAAGACATTTCTGGTAGCCTCACCTCAAAGAGGGTATTGCAGAGTTAGAAAGGGTTGAGGAAAGGGCCACCAAAATTATCAAGGCAATGGCGCAACTCCCCTATGAAGAAAGGTTGTTATGTCCGGGTGAGAAAGGTGAGTAAGAGGCGACATGATAGAAGTTTCTAAAATTACTCATGGCATGGAGAAGGTGGGTAGAGAAGAGCTTTTTCTCCCTCTCTCATAACACTAGAACTCCAATGAAGCTGAATGCTGGAAGATATAGGACAGGTAAGAGAAAGTGTTTATTCATGCAGCGCATAGTCAAATTAGGGAACTTGCTCCCCCAGGAGGCAAGGATGGAGGCCAACGTGGATGCCTTTAAAAGAGAATTAGACTGATTCATGAAAAGGGCTACCCGCCATGATGGCTATGCTCTACCACCTCCACAGCTGGAGGCAGCAATGCTTCGAAAAACCAGCTGCTGGAAACCAGGGTTTCCCACAAACATCTGCTCACTGGTTTCCCACAAGCATCTCGTTGGCCACTATAACAGGATGCTGGACTAGATGAGCCATTGGCCTGATCTCGCAGGCTATGATATTCTTATGTTCTTAAGAGGAAAAGGTTTGCTCAAGAGGGTTTGCAGAAGTCTCCTCACTTTCAAAAAAAGGAAATGTTAACCAACTACCGCAGGAAGCAGAGACAATAGAGTGAACTTTCCCAGAACAAAGAAGGGAGGGAACGACGTGAACTGGGTGCTATGTGAAGGGGTCTAACTGAACTAATAACCTGCAACACTTTCATTAAGTTCCAGCTCTAGATAACTCTTGGTGCCCACAAACAACTTTGAAAGCTGATGTCACTTGGCATACTGCTGTGGTCAGGTATACATTGCTCCTGTGCCCTTGAAAAAATGAGAAGGTGAACATGGGTATAATGCAGCCGTATTAAGGGTATCTGACCTGATGAACAAAGACATGGCAGGGGTATAAACGGAAAGGCGGTCCTAAATATAACCAAGTCCCAAGTTCTTCAGGGCTTCGTGGACTAAAAGTCAGGCTGTCTTACCACGAGTTACAGGTAGGTAGCCGTGTTGGTCTGACATAGTCGAAACAAAATAAAAAAATTTCTTCCAGTAGCACCTTAGAGACCAACTAAGTTTGTTATTGGCATGAGCTTTCGTGTGCATGCACGCTTCTTCAGATGTCTTAGCACTGTCAGCCAATGGTTCCTTCCGCAATGAACACTTGGCATTCCTTGCATCTGCTCAGTTCAAACACCATCCAGATTCCATGGAAATCACCCAAGCTCTCTCCAACTGCCGAGTTTGCATGGTGCCTTCCCCTTAGAGAAAAAGACACTACCAACTTAAAAAACAGCTACCCGGTAGGTATGTTGTTCTTTCTCTCAGGTTGAATTAAACCTGGTTTGGGGAAAATGCATCAAAATGCTATCTTTAATAAATGACAGGACAGACCCATGATTGCGGCTAATGTTGTGGGTGCAAGGCTTCTCAAACCCCTGGAAGTGCACGAGGGGATGGTGGAGACAGCCAAGGTGACACAAGTCCAGCTTGTGTCTCTCCCCAGTCCAGCTGGCATTCACAGAACATTCATCAGTGCAAAAAGTGAATGTTCTTAATATTAATTTGTAGCATTGTTGTGGAAAGGAAATATTCCCCGTCATAAAAATAATAAGAGACTGCAGGACCCATATCTGCAGCACAACTTCATCTGAGGTGCTCTCAACATGTTGTCTTGCCTATTTAATGCATCCCTTCTCACTAGGTGTGAGAATTTTGTCCCTCTTTTTTTAGCTCCCCAGAAGCCCCTTTCTAGTGTGTTATGACAATCACAGGAGAATGTTGTCTTTCTCCTCTGTGGAATTTTCATATCTCTATTTTAATGTCTTATATTGACATTTATAATGCAGTTTCATAGATACTATCCTCCTTCCTTCTAAATACCCAATGCCTCACAAACATCTGGTCCAAATATTTTTGGTGAGGGAGTATCCTGAATAACCACATCCTGAATAACCACATCTTGAAGCATTCTGCATTCTGTTTTCTTTACATATTACAAAATTAGTGGGTCCAAGGTGTGGTAAGACAAATGCATTTTTTTACCTTTGTGTATGAAAGCAAAGTATATTGTAGCTCAATCATACTGGGATATTCAATGGACACATTATTTTCACTTTCCCCTCTAATTCAGCCTCTTGAATGATTCCTTCTTCCACACATATTTTCTTCTCTCCAGCTTTTTTCCTCTGGTAACTTGTAGTGACTCCACAAACCCTGGCTGAACTTTCCTGGGGCAAATGTCCTCAGTTGCCTCCTGTTCAGTGCCTACGGTAACCTCGTGCTTCAGCTATCTGCAAGTCCTCACCCAGGAAATCTGGAAATAAAACATCAATCATATCAGTAAGTCTATATACGTAGTAAAAGTGGTGCCAGTTGTAGGACACATCCTTTGAATGTGTGCGCATGCATGCATGCATGTTTCAGGTCAGTCTCTTAGGCTTGTCTGGTATAACTTTGAAGGCAAAAGCATTCTCCATGAAATATTAGAGATGGTATTAATTGGCTCCTGAAAAGCTGAATCAAAATTCTCTTCCGCAGATATTCACTGATTATTTGACATCCTAATGCACTTGAGTTTACTATCTCATCTTTGACTAGTTGAGGCTATGAATATTTGACAGTATTTGTTAGCGGACATGCAATGACATTTTATACTTCATACTTCTCCTTCAGATCTTCTCATCACAGCAAGTAAGGGAAAAAGCAGGTGACAAAACAACTGTGAAAGGAAGGGGGGACGACGGAGTCCTGTGTTTGCTTTTTCTCTTCTTTCAGATGGAACAGGCAGCATGTCACTGTATTTGGCAGCTCACATCGCATTTGCCATTTGAATTTTGAACTCGTATTCGAAATTTCACATTAAAAATGTTAATAGAACTGGAAGTTTATGCAAATTCAGAATACTTGAGAAGATTTTGGGTCCCCAACAGGGGGACAGCCTGGCATTTTATATCCAAAGAAGCTTTGAGAAATGTCATTTTGACAGGCTCTAAAGCAGACCCTGAAGTTCAGGGCCGCAGTTGGCAAGGAGCACTGAAATGCCCCTCCGTCCGCCTTGTTATATTCACTCCTTGCTTGAATTCCCGTAAGGGTGTTCTCAGCTGAAGGGTTGTCATGGAGACAGTGCTGTCATAGCAATTGGGCTAATGAGGAACACTTAGGAACTTGGGAGAAAGAGATGGTGTTCTCCTTTGAGACTATGTTGCAGAATTGCCAGATAACCGGCGTGGCGTCCTCAACCCAGAGCCTCATGACTGAGGAGGGGATCACTTGAATTGCAGCCTCCTCCTGCACCAGAATGGGACCCAGGTGGCGCTGTGGGCTAAACCACTGAGCCTAGGGCTTGCTGATCAGAAGGTCGGCGGTTCGAATCCCTGTGACGGGGTGAGCTCCCGTTGCTCGGTCCCAGCTCCTGCTCACCTAGCAGTTCGAAAGCACATCAAAATGCAAGTAGATAAATAGGAACCGCTATAGCGGGAAGGTAAACGGCGTTTCCATGTGCTGCTCTGGTTCGCCAGAAGCGGCTTTGTCATGCTGGCCACATGACCTGGAAGCTATACGCTGGGCTCCCTCGGCCAATAATGCGAGATGAGTGCCGCAACCCCAGAGTCAGTCAAGACTGGACCTAATGGTCAGGGGTCCCTTTACCTTTACCTTTACCTGCACCAGAATGCCAGCACATTCTTCAGGGGGTGTCCCCTCTACCTCCAGGCAACATGAAGAGATAAAGGGTCTTCCCCTACTTTCTTGCTCTCACCTAGAAATGGTACGTCCTCCCCACTGCAGCTACCAAACGGAAGCAGACTGCAATTTCTCTAGATGCCCTGAGAAGAAATAGAGATCTCCTCCCTATCCACTCTGCTCTTGCAGGGGGGAGGCAGAAATGGGGGGTATTCCCTGTTTGCACAACAACATGCTCCCTTTATCCAGGAGTAGAGTACAGAAAACCTAGTCTCTTTCCAGCTGTTGAACCTCTCACAGTTGGCCTTCCCTCTTTAGACCAAGTAGATCTTTGAGAAGATCTTTGGAGGAGGCCGTGCTGTGGAACGGCATCTGGCAGCAAAACCAAACCAGGCCTTCTCCGTGGTGGGGCCAACCCTCTGGAACACCCTCCCTCCTGTGATTTGGACATTATTATTATTATTATTTGCAACAGTAAGTGGTATAAACATGTAACTAAACAGTAAATGAATAAATGAAAATCATCTTGCTTAAGATTTGCTAGCCGCAGAAATAACTGCGGTCCCCTTTCAAAATCAGTTTGCTACCAAAGTTAGCAAAGTCAATGATCGAGGCTGCATTCTCAAATATTCATTCCCAAGACTACAAATTATTTCTTCCCCTGTCCCAGTTTTTCTCTCTGCCCCTTATCAACACACATGCATTTGGGCGGATGGTATTCAGTACCTGTGCTACTCTGAGTAGACCCACTGAATTTAATATACATGATTCACTGGAAAGGACTTAGCTGAATACTAAGTTAAATAATCCAAACATAAATTAAAAAAAATGGCAAAGCGAACAGTATAGAACTGCTTGCAATTTTAACAGAAGCCTCTAGCATTTTCTGGCTCCCAATGGCCCATCAGAAAATTACTGGTAAGTTCCCTATGCAAGTAAATGCCCACTTTTTCTCACAATCATTTTAGCAAAGGAGGAAAAGCTAGGTTCTTGCAGGAATCTCTTTCACACAAGTTTTACAATAAAAGGAAAAGAAACTATGCAGGTACACACAAAGAATGAAGCTGCACACACTCAAAGGAGCATACGGCTTGATTTGTAGAATGAAAGGAAGGATACGGTACTCACAAAAATCCTCACCACCTAAAAGATAAGAGGCTGGTGAGCTCAACAAAAACCCTTCTTCCTGCCCACGAGAATTTCACCAACGCTTCCCCTGACTATGATGATTTTAGAATGCATTTTCTTTTCTCATTAACTGATAGAGAATGTGGTGGGGGTTGCACACAGAATAAACTTTCAGCACAGCACTCTTCTGAACCTGATCTCTGGGCTTGGCAGCATAAGACATGTTTCTGTCTCCACATAGATAAAATAATGACATTTTAAACAGTTCCCTTTTGCTTTCTGGGTGAAATCCAGATACACACCCAGTGTTGCAAACTGCTGTGATGTTAGTTGATTCCTTTCTTCCCCAATTTTCTTTAGAAACCAGACAGGAAGTGACTCAGATGGGGTCCAGAGACTTTACTGTAACTTTTCCAATTATATTTACAGTCATACCTCATGTTGCGTCCGCTGCGGGTTGCGTTTTTCCAGGTTACACACGCGGCAAACCCGGAAGTGTTTACTTCCGGGTTTCACCACATGCGCATGCGCAGAAACTTTCTGCGCGCTGCGCACATGCGCAGAAGCACTCTATTGTGCTTTCGCACATGCGCAAAAGCACTGCTCGGGTTGCAGACTTTTCGGGGTGCAAAATGCACCCCGGAACGGATTGGGTCCGCAACCCAAGGTACCACTGTATTATTATACCCTCACTTATTTTGAAATTCAAAATTACACCGATCCATAATTACACCAATAGTGGATAAAAACACATATTGATTGATTGATTGATTGATTGATTGATTGATTGTGTTCACTGCCCTTCACCCATAGGTCTCAGGGTGGTTCACAACATAAAAATACAAAATAAAAAACACAAAATACATAATAAAAACAAGAGCAAATACAACAATATTCCCCTCTCCCCATTTAAAATGATATCAGATGGATACTGATCAGCCAAAGGCCTGGTTGAAGAAGACCATTTTTGCAGCATTTAGTTACCTTGATTGGATTGTACGCACATTAAAAGGAAAGTGAGAAAGGGAGGGGAAATAAGCAAAAGTCCTGAAGTAAGTGGAACCTAAGTCAAGGGATGAAAGGCTGTGCCAGTGTGGTGTAGTGGTTAAGAGTGGTAGACTCCTAATCTGGTGAACTGGGTTCGCATCTCCGCTCCTCCACATGCAGCTGCTGGGTGACCTTGGGCTAGTCACACTTCTTTGAAGTCTCTCAGCCCCACTCACCTCACAGAGTGTTTGTTGTGGGGGAGGAAGGGAAAGGAGAATGTTAGCCACTTTGAGACTCCTTCGGGTAGTGATAAAGCGGGATATCAAATCCAAACTACTTCTTCTTCTTCTTCTTCTTCTTCTTCTTCTTCTTCTTCTTCTTCTTCTTCTTCTTCTTCTTCTTCTTCTTCTTCTTCTTCTTCTTCTTCTTCTTCTTCTGTTTGAGAGTTACGGTATGCTCTCCCCACCTGCACTAGCAGCATCTTTCTCTTCTTTGACCTGTGGGCCAATAAAGCATGAAGCTGCTCCTTGAGAGGAGGGACAGCCCACCCATGGCCCAGTGTCGTCGATCTTCTTTCCTCCCTCCTTGTTCCTGCTGTAGATCGTCCCTCACCCCTTGTTCCATGGCTTGCCATTTTGGGGTCTGCATCAAGTGCCAAAAGGTTGGTCCTGCTTGAGAGCACAGAGTGAAAAGGGGGTCCTGTTAGAGCTTTGAGCTACCCAACCATAGAAAATGGGAGGGTTAAGTACCACTTTGACCCGGTGAATCCTTATGAAGGAGGGAGTGGTCTTTGGGGATGACTGAGTGCTACAACATCTTTATTTATTGGTTCCACGGTTTATTTCCGACAAGTTCCTCTCTGTTTGTTTTATTTCTCTTGTCCAGTTTGCAGTTGAAAGGACGTGGCTTTAGTGAGAAATGACTAACTGGTTATGCATATCTCTATAGGGAACTCAGTTCTTTCTACAGGAAGTGATCATTAATATTTGTTGGGAGCAAAGGATTAGTGTGCTGATCTCTACATTAGGTATTAGGATGTCAATATATATTTACCTACTCATGTCATCCAGGTCATCGTTTAAGATGAAGACTAGTACCAAGGGATAAAATAGGTCAAACTTGGAGCCTCTTTTAATATCAAGTTATGCCAACTTCACTGAGGTCATGATATACAGAAATAAACCAGATTGGCACACTCCATAACAATCCTTTGACTGGGCTTGTTTCGCACTCTCTATAACACCTTGCCAATTCTTAGGAAATGAACTCAGGATCCTGGCTTTCATGACCTTTGCTGGCCTCATTGTAGAAGGTTACCAAACTGAGTTCCTGAGAGCAAGATGGGCAATTATGCAGTCAGAATGCCGAAGTGCATGTACAGTGGAACCTCGGTTTATGAACACCTCGGTTTACGAATTTTCGGTTTACGAACGCCGCGGACCCATCTGGAATGGATTAATTCACTTTCCATTACTTTCAATGGGAAAGTTCGTTTCAGTTTATGAACGCTTCAGTTTATGAACAGACTTCCGGAACCAATTACACCCATGCTTCGGGTTAAGTACGCTTCAGGTTGAGTACTCCGTGGACCTGTCTGGAACAGATTAATCCACTTTCCATTACTTTCAATGGGAAAGTTCGCTTCAGTTTATGAACGCTTCAGTTTAAATACTCTGCGGACCGTCTGGAACAGATTAACCCACTTTCCATTACTTTCAATGGGAAAGTTCGCTTCAGTTTATGAACGGTTCAGTTTAAATACTCCGCGGACCGTCTAGAACAGATTAATCCACTTTCCATTACTTTCAATGGGAAAGTTCGCTTCAGTTTATGAACGCTTCAGTTTAAATACTCTGCGGACCGTCTGGAACAGATTAATCCACTTTCCATTACTTTCAATGGGAAAGTTCGCTTCAGTTTATGAACGCTTCAGTTTAAATACTCTGCGGACCGTCTGGAACAGATTAATCCACTTTCCATTACTTTCAATGGGAAAGTTTGCTTCAGTTTATGAACGCTTCAGTTTATGAACAGACTTCCGGAACCAATTGTGTTCATAAACCGAGGTAAAAGGTAAAGGTAAAGGGGCCCCTGACCATCAGGTCCAGTCGTGTCCGACTCTGGGGTTGCGGCGCTCATCTCGCTCTATAGGCCGAGGGAGCCGGCGTTTGTCCGCAGACAGCTTCCGGGTCATGTGGCCAGCATGACAAAGCTGCTTCTGGCGAACCAGAGCAGCACACAGAAACACCGTTTACCTTCCCGCCGGAGCGGTCCCTATTTATCTACTTGCACTTTGATGTGCTTTCGAACTGCTAGGTGGGCAGGAGCTGGGACCAAGCAACCGGAGCTCACCCCGTTGCAGGGATTCGAACCGCTGACCTTCTGATCAGCAAGCCCTAGACTCTGTGGATTAACCCACAGCGCTTCAGTGAGCCTGGCTTGGATGGAGTAGATTCCTGTGAGCAGAGCTGAAAATGAACACGGAGCAGAGAGTCTGTTCATTGGTTGAATAATCAAATGAGCTGATAAGAAGACTGGCCCCAAGAAAGCCAGCTCTAGACCTTTGGGACAGATTCTTGGAGTATCTTTGTCATGAAAATGGGCGCATGTTAGCAGCTGGGTGTCAGAAGTGGACAAAGTTGCAGGTGTTTTGTGGGACTTCCTGCATGCTTCTCAATAAGGCAGATATTAGTCACACACACACACACCCAAAAAATGCATTTTTTGTTTTCTGTTTGTTTACAATAAAGTTAATCATGCCAGGCACATTCCATGGCTCAGTTACGATGCTTGCAGGTACTTAATCAGTTTAATGGATTCAGCTCAACTGTCTGGCAGAATACTTCTGAGTAAAAATTATAGTAGGATTCTGCTCCATAGAGACTGTTATTGTCAAATAATGTAACATATGGTTGTGAGTTGGGGGTGGTGGATTAGGCTGTATGTCTGAGCCTCCTTCTAATTCCTGGATCCAGCTAAGATTCAGTTGCTGGATTAGCCAGGCCAAATCACACCAGAAGGTTGTTAGGAGGTAAAAAGGTAAAGGTAAAGGACCCCTGACAGTTTAGTCCAGTCTCGAATGACTCTGGGGTTGCGGTGCTCATCTCACTTTACAGGCTGAGGGAGCCAGTGTTTGTCCACAGACAGTTTTTCTGGGTCATGTGGCCAGCATGACCAAACCACTTCTGGCGAAACCAGAACAGCGCATGGAAATGCCATTTACCTTCCCGCCAGAGCAGTACCTATTTATCTACTTGCACTTTTTTGGCATGCTTTCGAACTCATCTCTAATGCACACAAATAAAGAACAGATGGTTACATGGGCTATTGGACAGTAATGATAAGCTCAGGGGACAAGGGATGTATTTTGCCATCATGTGATTGCCATTCCATTATGTGGATCGGGGCCATTGTTTCAAAAATGTGGTACTAAAGCAGGGCTCCCCAAACTTACCTCGCTGAGGGCCGGTGCTGCCAGCGCCAATCATGCTGCGGGCCGGAGCACGTGGGAGCGTGCACCCACACACATGCGCGCAAATGATTTCCGGCGCACTTCCGGGTGGCCGGAACACCGGAAATCGCTTGTGCACATGCGCATGGGCCTCCTTTGGCCCAGAAGTGCACTGCAAATGACGCTTGTGCATGCGCACAAGCTATTTCCGACGTTCCCGACAACCTGGAAGTGGGCAGCCACGATGCGCCAGCAGGGGTTGCCACATAAATGAGCCTCGCAGGTCGCATCCGGCCCTTAGTTTGGGGAACCCTGTACTAAAGCATGCACAAAGGTTCCTGGCACTGTGGCTACTGTTACAAAAACAAAAAAAAGGCTTGGGGGTCATATTAAGCCTGCAGGCATGCATAACCCTCAAGCTACAAGAGGGCCTTAAAAATTCTAGGAGCCAACAGAGTGGAAGGAAAAGACTTCTCTCACTCAGGATAGCCCTGATCCTGTGCAAACAAAGATCACGAACTACTTGCATGCGAAGACTGTTTGAAGAAACATGCCCAGTGGGCCAATTACAAGGTTGCGATAAGGAAAAGTTGACTCAGTTAGGAATGAAGGGAAACAGGACATGGAAATGCTGTTAGCAATATGTTGGACCAAAGGACAGCTGCTGTGCCAGTTGCATTACATGTATCCCTCAGGCTTGTCTGTATAATGCCTCCTCCACCATCCTCTACCACCAGCTGCCCTGAGGGAAGAATTCCAGGAAAAAGAGATAGAGGGAGAGGGAGGCAAAGAAGGACTCGAAACCTAGTGGCCTGCCCTGTTCCCCTGCATGCCACCCACAAGGGCCACCTGCCTGTGGGGAAGGATACCAAACCCTTCTTGGTGTAGATTTTTTAAAAAACAACAACAACACACCTATATATTTATTAAATTTGTATACTGCCCTATGCATTTTTGCCTCAAAACATTTGCAATCATTATTTGACTAGGTAACCTAAGCCAGACATTGCGCATTCACACATGAGCTCGCATGCGCAGACCACAGCTTCATGAATAGGAATTCAGTGGAAAGGGTTGCAGGAGCAGGGAAAGATTTTTTTTAATGAGCATCAGATGAAAACATCCCTGCCCCCTCTCTGATGTGAACAACACTCTGCAAATGCAGCTTGAAATGCAGCAGGGATAAACTCACTGTGTTATAAGCTGCTCATGTGAACATAGCCATAGTGCACTATCAATATCTTTTTCCTCCTCTGCTCTTCAGTTTAGATTGTGATTTCATTTGCTCCTAATAACAGACTGATCACTGTGGTTATTTCTTTTTAAAAAAGTAATAACATTTATTAAGTTTTCCAATTTAACAATCCAAAAAAAGCCACATTAAAAACATTCCAAATTATAAAATAATCAAACAGTCCAAATATTATGCCAAATTATCAGGCCCGCCGCCCGTCCTAGCCATAGAAGCTAGTGGCGCAGTGAACCACGGTGCTGGGCGCCAAGTGAGTGCGGGGTTCCGGCAGTCTGCCCAGGACTGTGCTCCATGAGCTGAGAGGCTGCGCTGTGTCTCTCTCCTTCTCCGAGGACTCCGCACCTCGCCTCCTTCTCCTTTCCCCCGTGCTGTGCTCCTCTCAGTCGAGCTTCGCCACCAGCGTGTGCACAGCGCCCAAGCGGCTCTTGCTGGTCCCGCAGTGCAAAGCTCAACTGAGCGGAACCCAGCGCTGGGGAAAGGAGGAGGAGGCGCAGCGCGGAGTCCTCGGAGGTGGCCTTGGAGGTGGCCTCCCGCCGCTGCCGCGGTTGCCTTGGCACTCCCGGGTCCTTGGAGAGGCTCTGGAGCAAAGTCTGGCCGCTCAGGAGCTGGTTTGGCCAGCAAGGTGGGAGGGGGCTGCCTGTAGCCCACCAGCTCATAGAAGGGCAGCTGCCTCAGCATGATCGCTTCGGTGCTGTGCTTTCAGAGGGGGGCAACCCCCAACTTTTCCAGTTAAAATATAGAGTTTGGGATATACTCACCATATAAGACTACCCCTCTTCCTACGATCGTCCGTGGGCCGGACATGCTCGTGCTGCCCATTTCCAAAATGTCCACAGCGCCAGAAAACGCTTCTGCGGATGCATATAAGACGACCCAGCGTATAAGATGACCCCCGACTTTTGAGAAGATTTTCCTGGGTTAAAAAGTAGTCTTAATTTTGCTACTCATTCATTTTACTTCGCCTTTTGTGGAGTATTTTCAGGAATAGTCTTCTGAAAAGTCTAAGTATCTGTTTTGGGGGAGTGCCATATTTTAGTTTTTCATTTTATTTGGCCCATTTATGTCAAGAGTGGGGACAGGGGACAAATCTGATTCACTTCCTATTTAAAGGCTGAGTATCAGGAGCCAGAGGCAGTTGTAGGTCAGCAATAAAACTGAGGTGGACACCAGCAGATGTCAATTCCAAACCTGTAAAGGTTTGCAACAGCAACGATAATTTTATTATTCATATCCCGCCCATCTGGCTGGGTTTCCCCAACCACCCTCTGGGCGGCTTCCAGTGCAGGATTAGGCGAAGAGTGACAAACCAAACCAAAACTAAACAACCTTAACCAGCAGCTCTAACTGGGAATTCCTATTATATACTCAGTTAAGTGAGGGAGGAGGTATTTTGCTAGGAAAAGGGAGGGGTTAATAGCACAAGGGAACTTTTGTTTTGTCACCCTGGGTGACGAGCTGAAAGTTGTGTGGGATGTGAAGGGTTTTTCCTAGCTGGGTGGCAGTGGCTCCCCTTAATGGATGCTGAGTAGTATTCCCGCACGGTGCTTTCCCTCTCCAGAGCTCTGGAATGCTGATCCGTAAGTGTGGTGCAAGGCCAAATTGCACGAGGAGCTGACGTGCACATTCTGGAGGCACCAGGCTTACTGCATACAGGATAGGACCACACCCCTGGTCTGTGCTAATGGATGCCAACTATAGCACACTGGCTTCTCTTCTTCTGCCCTCAGCTAAATATTCCATCACCAGCAGGAAATAGAAATTTTGGAGCCAAGGTGCTTGGAGAAATACCTAACATAGTGACGGGATTACTTTCTTGGTAATATGCTGGTGGTGGTGGTGGACAAATAACAGGGGCTCTGCTGGTGGCTGGGATGCCGATGCAAATAAAATGCTGGCTGAGCTAGAAGAAGACAAAGCAGAGGTCAGGTCTGAGGTCTTCAGTATATTTCCTGGTCCAATCTACTTCTTTTCATATCTTCCCTGCCATTAATTTATCTCTATCCTAACTACATTTATCTCCCTCATTTTCAGTTCCAGTTTTTTTCCATTGTTTTTCCCTCTTTCCCGTTCATTTTAATTTCCCCTTGACAAATGTATTTCTTTTGGCATCCAGCATCCTTTGTACATTTTCTTGTAGTGTGTGTGTGTGTGTGTGTCAGTAAAACATTATTTAAATGGTAGTTCTGAAATGCTGCTGTGCTGAAATAAATGTATTTCAGTGGTGGTGTCTCAGCAACTTTGCGGTCTAGCAGAGACTAAGCAGTGTTGTCTCTCCGTGTGTGTGTGTGTGTGTGTGTGTGTGTGTGTGTGTGTGTGTGTGTGTGTTGTTTACATGTAACAGACGTGTAGGAAAGACTCTATGAATTGATAACAGAGATGTTGTATGTACCTTTGCTATCCATGAAAATCTTTCAAAAATATATATGCAAACAAACATGGTTTAGAAAGACGACAAGGAAAAAAATATGTTTGCTGTTGACTTACCTCATGATACAGCAAGCGATGACTGAAAGGCTCTCAAGTGACAAACAAATGAGGTGTCACTCACAAGCCACATTAAAACTATATTCGACTGAACTTAACCGTCCAGGGGTCCTTTACTGTTAAATAGTGGTAAAGATGGACGACAGACACAGTTCTGTTAGATTCACAGCTCTTTATTACAACAGTTAGAACTGCTCCTTGAGTCTGACTGACTGCAGCCTAGCTGGCTGCTTTATATACTGTAATACTAAGCACTGGCAACTTGTAAACTAACTAATCAATCAGTCAGTGAGCGACAGTTCTCAATCCTTCATTTGCATACTGGTGGCCCTGAGTGAGAATTGCAGCCAATCTTAATACATAACATTTACCTTTACCGCTAAAATAAATAACAACAAAACAACAACAACACAGTAATAATAATACAATAATAATAATAATAATAATAATTAATAATAATGCTAATAATAATGCTAATAATAATAATGCTAATAATAATAAAGCTATGGTTTTCCCAGTGGTGATGTATGGAAGTGACAGCTGGACCATAAAGAAGGCTGGTCGCTGAAGAATTGATGCTTTTGAATTATGGTGCTGGAGGAGACTCTTGAGAGTCCCATGGACTGCAAGAAGATCAAACCTATCCATTCTGAAGGAAATCAGCCCTGAGTGCTCACTGGATGGACAGATCCTGAAGCTGAGGCTCCGATACTTTGGCCACCTCATGAGAAGAGAAGACTCCCTGGAAAAGACCCTGATGTTGGGAAAGATTGAGGGCACAAGGAGAAGGGGACGACAGAGGATGAGATGGTTGGACAGTGTTCTCGAAGCTACCCACATGAGTTTGACCAAACTGCGGGAGGCAGTGCAAGACAGGAGTGACTGGCGTGCTATGGTCCATGGGGTCACGAAGAGTCGGACACGACTAAACAACAACAACAACAACAATAATCATCATCATCATCCAAGCAGAAACCCAAGCACTGCCTTAACTTGCCTGCTGGAATAAGAAAGTCTGCTATGCCTTTCATGACATTCAGCCAGGAAGGTGCCTCCAGACGTCAAAGTGCAAGTAGATAAATAGGAACCGCTCCAGCGGGAAGGTAAACGGCGTTTCCATGTGCTGCTCTGGTTTGCCAGAAGCGACTTTGTCATGCTGGCCACATGACCCGGAAGCTATACGCCGGCTCCCTCGGCTAATAATGCGAGATGAGCGCGCAACCCCAGAGTCGGTCACGACTGGACCTAATGGTCAGGGGTACCTTTACCTTTACCTTTATATGTTGGAAACCTTCCAGAGTGACTGGGGCAACCCAGTCAGATGAGCAGGGTAGAAATAAAATTATTATTATTACTATTATTATTATTGAATAGGACATCCTTATTTTCATCAGATAAATGCATGTGCCTGCACAAAATCACAGAAGAGTTGGAAAGGACCACGAGGGTGTTCTAGCCCCCCCCTTGCAATGCAGGACTTTCACCCAAAGTGGAGCTCAAAGCCACAGCCCCGAGATAAAGATTCTCATGCTCTACCAAATGAGCTATCCCTCAGGGCAGGAGTTCCGCAGGTTTGAGCTCGCAGCACTGAATGCACAACTTATCTTTGTTTGAATGCTATCTATCAGTAATTCCATAGGTAGACATGTGCAAAATAGCCCAGTCTCCCCCAAGCCTGCTAAAGCCTGCATATTTTTAAAATGTTTTGAAATCATTGTAAGAAGTAGGAATGTTGTGAAGCAGTTGAACAATGAGGTGCCCCCCCCCCATGCAAGCTTTATCCTATGTTGCAGTTTGCTGTGAGATTAACAGTGAGGCATGATGAAGCTTCAACTTCACTTTTGGTTGTAAAAGCAAACCCCACATTTTTCTATAACACAGGATAGAGAAAGGGCCTCTGGAAAACTGTTACGGTCGCACCAGTGAGTTTGATGGACCAAAGGTCTGTCTCAGTATAGGGCAGTTTGATTTGTCTACCATAGGGAGAGGTGGTTTTAAAATTTATTTATTTACCATGTTTTTACCGGTCTTTCCTCTAAGAAGCTTGTGGCCATACATTCTTCTCCCTTCCTTTTATCTTCAAAACAATCATGCGATGTAGCTTAGGCATGTTTAATTAAAAAGGATTAACAGACCTGACATCTCCAAGTAACATTCGACTTCCTGGCTGCTTCTGTTCAGAATAAATACTAGGCTAGATGGATCAGGGATTGCATACAGCAGGGGTGTCAAACTCAAATTCATCGGGGGCCGCATCAGCAGTTTGGTCACCCTCAAAGGGCCAGTTGTATCTGTAGGACTATGTGTCCACTCTTTATTATCATAAATTATTGTCACTGCATTCAATTATTACTGTTTTTTGTAATAATGTAACTAATAACTAGCATAGTCAGAAGTAAAATAAAAAAATTCCTTCAGTAGCACCTTAAAGACCAACTAAGTTTTTATTTTGGTATGAGCTTTCGTGTGCATGCACACTTCTTCAGATTATCAGATAACTTCTTCTTCAGTTATCTGAAGAAGTGTGCATGCACACGAAAGCTCATACCAAAATAAAAACTTAGTTGGTCTTTAAGGTGCTACTGAAGGAATTTTTTTATTTTACTTCGATCCAGACCAACACGGCTACCTACCTGTAACTAGCATAGTCAGAATAATGGCAAGTAGATATTCAAATGTACAATTATTGTACAATTTATTGAAAAATGATTTTTGGTAACTGCACTGGGTGGTGGAGGCTCGCTAGGGTTTCATGCAGGAGCTTTGCAGAGCTACTGGTACCTGGAGATGCTGGGGTCCTTCTGCATGCAGGACAGATGTTCTGCCAGTGAGCCACCACCGTTCACCAAAGGGACTGGCTGAGGTTGACTCACTGGAGCTGTTCTCCTAGTTCCAGGGTTTAAGGGCCAGAAGTATAAAGCAGCATCCTATGTTTCTGAGGAGAGGGAGAGGGAGGGGAGGGGAGGGAGGAAGGAAGGAAGGAAGAAAAGAGGGAGTGGGAGGGAGAGATGAAGGAAGGAAAGAGGGGAGAGAAAGAAGAGTAGGAAATAAGGAAGTGAATAAAGAAGGAAAGAAAAAGAAAGAGGGAGAGAAGACAGAGATAAAGAAGGAAGGAAGGAGAGGGAAAGAAAGAATAAGAATGAGGGAGAGGAAGAAAGATGGGAAGGACGGACGGAAGGAAGGAAGGAAGGAAGGAAGGAAGGAAGAAAGAAAAGAGGGAGCAGGAGGGAGAGAGGAAGGAAAGAGGGGAGAGAAAGAAGAGTAGGAAAGAAGGAAGGGAATAAAGAAGGAAAGAAAAAGAAAGAGGGAATGAAGACAGATAAAGAAGGAAGGAAGGAGAGGGAAAGAAAGAATAAGAACGAGAGAGAGGAAGAAAGAAAGGGAAGGGGGGGTCGCCGCCTTGATTCAGCGCCAGAAAAGAGCGCGAAGGGACCCAGGGGCAAAAAGCATTTCCCGTGCAGCGTGAGGCAGCGGGTGTCCGTTTTAGGAGACGTGCGTAAAGCCTCAGAGTTGCACGTTTGTGAGGCTGAGCTGCTGCTGAGCTCACATTCATGAGGCTGAGCCGCGGCAGGAGGAGGAGGAGGTGAGGCAAGAGGAGGAGGAGGAGGAGGCGGCTTGCCAGGTCGGTGCCCGGCAGCGCCGTACGGAGAGTCCCGAGCCTCTGGGACGCAGCAGTGCTCTGTAGCACTTTGAATCCTCCTCCTCCTCCATACGGCGCTGCTGGGTGCTTTGTCTGTGCTTCAGCAGCAGCAGCAGCCGTTTCCAGGCGCCGAGCCGTGGCAGGAGGAGGAGGATTCAAAGTGCTACAGAGCACTGCTGCGTCCCAGAGGCTCAGGACTCTCCGTGCGGCGCTGCTGGGCGCTGACCCGGCAAGCTGCCTCCTCCTTCTGCTGTGGCTCGGGGTGCTCCACGCAGCGCTGCTCCGGCCGCCTTTCTACCCCCCCCCCCGCCCCCAGTTGTTTGTCGGCGCGGCACTTCAGCGGCAAGGTCCCGCTGCTGGGTCCCACTGGCTGGGGCGCTCGGCGGGCCACATGACGAGGTCTGGCGGGCCGGATTTGGCCCCCGGGCCTTGTGTTTGACACCCGTGGCATACAGTCTAAGATAGCATCTCCTGTTGACGCTGTCACAGTAAAATTTGTTATGAACCCCACAAACTGAGCAATTGATATATCAAACACCGGGTTTGTACCTATGAACCCCAACATTTGGGATTCCCCTGTGTTGAAGTAGCAATTGCTCAGTTTGTTGGGTGCTGTAAAACACGGGGTTTCCGCTGCTAAATGCTGCAAAACAACTGCAAAACTTTGGCACCAGTTTGGAGAGGACCCCAGATTTGGGGGGTTTGTAGTTAATGGGGCCCTCACTCACTTGAATATATTTGCTTAGGCCACTGGCACATTATGAATGTGCTTTTGACTGAATCCGGCCATTGGCCCAAATAGTAGCCCAGTGCTATCTGTTTTTGACCTGTAGCAGCTTTCCAAAACTCTAGCGGAGGAGGACCCTCTCCAGACCAGATGCCTGAAAGCCTCTTAATGGAGATGGCATGGGTTCAACTGGAGACCCTCCTGCCACTGCAGGGGGTTGGACTAGATGACCTTTGGATTCCATTAAATAGGCAAAGCATGTACTTTGGAAAAACTATTGCTGAATCGCAAGGATCGTTTGAAGGCTGTTTTTCTCCCAAGTATCTCCTCCCTGTGTTTGCGTACACTACATTTAAAGTATGATATAAATAATATACTTAATGATTATTATTTTTGTAGTTCTTTTGGCTTCCATATTATTATGGGAGATCACGTGGCTGGTGCCACATGATCCAGCCATCTTCCAGGTTGCCTCCATACCACACTGATTTTGGGATGATTTGAATGTCAGCAAAATTTCCTTCAACTAGCCTTGATTCAGATAGCTGTTTCTCTTTTTTCAAAGTAGTGTATGCAACGTACTCCAAGTGAGCCAAATGCTGTCAATAAATTCAGTCTGCAGCAATCGGGCCCCTTATATGCCTCACCTTGTAAGAGATTTAAAAAAAGAAAAACAAAAAAAATTGAAATAATTAAAGAAAGGAAAAAACACCTAGCAAACGCAACTCCTAAGATGCTAAGTAGGTTCAAGTTCAAATTTCAAATCATAAAGTAAATATCTATGCATGTCAGTTTCTAATTTTGTTCATGATACTTGTTTTATGTGTAAGTGTGCATTAAGGTGGATTTCTAATTAAGGAACTAAGCAGCTAGTCTTAAGTCTGCTGTTTTTGAAAACCTAAAAAAATTGTTTTTTAAACCCATATAAAGTAAAGGTTATTTTGTATATTAACCTTATTTTTTATTTAACTGATCTCTGGTCCTCTTCTTTTGCTGACAACCTTCCTAGAAACTCCATTCTTTGATCCTATCCTATCTATGCCAGTCATAAATGAATAAATGCCAGGGGTGGGAATTTGGCAACTTGTTGATTTTATATGAACCATGAGACCATACCAAATTGGGGTAAAAGTGTCCGTTGTCTTTTGATCCATTTCCAATTTTGCTCCTCCATCAATTTTTCCAACAAGGACACCTGCCAAATTTGGGTGTACTATATATCTTTCCTTCATGGATCACTACCTTGTCGTGGCGAAGGGGCTTGAATAATTCAGAGAAGCTATGAACTATGCCATGCAGGGCCACCCAAGATGGACAGGTCATAATGGAGAGTTTTGACTAAACGTGATCCACCTGGAGAAGGAACTGGCAAGCCACTCCAGTATCCCTGCCAAGAAAACTCCATGGACAAAGACAACAGGCATATAAAAGTTATGACGCTGGAAGATGAGCCCCTCAGGTCGGAAGGCGTCCAACATGCTACTGAGGAAGAGCGGAGGACAAGTACAAGTAGATTCAGAGCTGATGAAGCAGCTGGGCCAAAGCCGAAAGGACGCTCAGTTGCGGATATGCCTGGAAGCGAAAGGTAAGTCCAATGCTGTAAAGAAAAATATTGCATAGGAACCTGGAATGTAAGAACCATGAACCTTGGTAAGCTGGATGTGGTCAAAAATGAGATGGCAAGAGTAAATATTGACATCCTGGGCATCAGTGAACTAAAATGGACGGGAATGGGCGAATTCAGTTCGGATGACCATCATATCTACTACTGTGGGCAAGAATCCCGTAAAAGAAATGGAGTGGCCCTCATTATTTCTCTATACACTTTCTTAGTAGTTTCCTGGATTCTCAGCCATTTTCTGAACATTTAGTGAATGAAAATGTCTAGTTTGGTTGTATAGTTTCCCCAGTGCTTCTTTCAAGCATGGCTGATTTCTGCCATTTCTCCTCCTCCTCTGAACACTGTAAAATTCTGCTGAATTTTAGTAGTACTTTAGCAGGAAGCCTGTTGACTGAACCAGAGAGGTCATTTGAAGGCCTCTCTTCCAAGCATCTCCTCCCTACTGTTTATTTACATATCTGGACTGGAATGTATTGATATACTTAATAATTATTGTTGCTAACATTGTTATGGCTCTTGACATGCCTTTATCATCCCATTAATCCTTACCAAACAATGGCACAATGGTTGTCTGGTGAAACACCAGCCCCATTTGTAGGACATAATGTCCTTTTATTATTTCCTTGGGGCACACCCCAAAGGAAAGCAGCTTTGGGCAAGTCCGAAATCTGGAGCTGGGTGCTTTGAAGATATACTGGATTTCTCCAGTGTGCATGCACACGAAAGCTCATACCAAAATAAAAACTTAGTTGGTCTTTAAGGTGCTACTGAATGAATTTTTTTATTTTGCTTCGACTCAGACCAACACGGCTACCTACCTGTAACTGGATTTCTCCAAGACAAAGAAGGAGTTGAAGTGAGAGCCCCTTGAAGTGCCTTGTGGCACCTCAGGTGCTAAAACAGGCATCCCCAAACTTCGGCCCTCCAGATGTTTTGGACTACAGTTCCCATCATCCCCTGACCACTGGTCCTGTTAGCTAGGGATCATGGGAGTTGTAGGCCAAAACATCTGGAGGGCCGCAGTTTGGGGATGCCTGTGCTAAAACAACAACAACACAGCTACAAACAAGTGTTTCCTACAAGGAGAAAATGTCTCTAAGCTACCTGGCATTTGGGAAGAAAGATAAGCCTATGGGGGAAATGATGACTCGCTAGCATCCGTCATTCACTAGATAACGCTGAGAAGCCATATTGCAGAAAAATCAACCACAGAGCAACCACCTCAGATCAATTATGTTAGATATACCCTTTGGGAAAAGATAGCCACAAATTGAGACCGGTATTTAATCTTAATCTTCCCCCAAACAAGGACACCCATCAAATTTAAGCAAATTGATCCACAGCATGCACTTAAAGCACACCCAACACACCTTTAAAGCACCTGACTTTCCCCAAAGCATCCTGGGAACTGTGGTTTCCCCCTCACTGAGCCACAATTGCTAACATCCTTAGCAAATTACAGTTCCCAGCATTCTTTGGGGGAAGTCACATGCTTCAAATGTATGGAGTGCACCTGCCCTTTTGCTGGCCCTGTTGTACTTTGAAAAGAACAAAGTGACTTCAACTGATGCGAGCTCAGATAAGTTATGATTATTAGAGGTAATATCTTTCTTCCATAACAAAGGTTATTATTAGCTACTGTTCCCTAAGATGGGATTGACCTTCCAGCCCTGTAATTAGATCTTTTATTATTTCTCTCTTCCCCGTTGACACCACCAAATGCTTCATGGGAGCTTCTGTATCCTCATTCTATTCCAAAACAGGGTTTGCATTACAACTTGTCTTCTTGTTGTTGTTTAGTCGTTTAGTCATGTCCAACTCTTCGTGACCCCATGGGCCAGAGCACGCCAGGCACTCCTGTCCAGTGACACATGGTATTAGAGTTAACGGGTAGAATAAGGCCACAACTTTATTGGTTAGAGCAAGTGAGAGGTATTGGCATAGGCATTGGACTCTCTAGCAAGCGTGACTCCACCCCGCTCAGCGGGGGGGGGGGGGTCATATCGGGTTAACACCCCAAGGAAGGAGCCTGTTGATGCAAATACAACTGAAAGCTCCCCCTGGTGCCACCGGGGGTCGTGCCATGGCCCTAGCCACCAGCAGGGCGTCGGACAGGATCCACGACCGCCGGATCCCTTAAGAGGATACCCCTATAAGAGGAGGGTTGTATGATGGCCACAGCCAGTCCTCGAACACACCAGACAACTCCATATTCCAATGCCTACCGCCACCCGAGCCAAAAGGCTCGCCGCCAATACCCTCACCGCTGTAACCAAGCCCTAATGCTTCGTGTGATATCAGCTAGCCAGATGTCGTTTCCTTGATTTGAAAGATGCACGCCATCATCACGGAAGAGAGCCGCCTCACTGAACCGAATTTCAGGGTGCTCCACAACATGGCCCTCCATGCTACGCAGTTTGCGTGCCAAAACGCGATTCAACAGTTTCCTGGATTTCTCCAAGGCCCGGGGGTTACGGCTGTTGCGCCACACTCTCCTCTTGAGCAGTGTGGACCAAAACAAGGTTGTACCAGGGGACAAGGCAGCAAGCCCATCAAAGTCCTTCTTTATATTGAGCAATAAGTCCACGCTCTTCCTGTACGCAAGATCGTTTCCCCCCAGCTGGATAATGATGACATCAGGGGGACCGCAAGCAGCAGCTTGAGCCGTCACAGCAGGCATCAGCTCTTCCCAACGCATACCACGCCTTGAAATCCAGGAAACACGCACATCAGCTGGCAAACCCAGGTTGTTGCCAAGGCCACGATCGCAAGCCCGCACTCGCGCCCAGTGCACGATGCTGTGCCCACAAATCCAGACTTGGACTGAAGGTGAAGCTGCAGAACGAAGGGAGGAGAAAGAGAGGTAAGTGGCTGCAAGCTAAAGATCCTTACGAATGTACCCCTTATAGGCGTTCGACTTCCAACGGCCCAATTCCTTGATCCTGTCTGTAGGGAGGCCTAAATGTGCTGCAGAGGTAGCAGCCCCTATCCTAAAAGAATGGGCGGCATATTCTTTTGCTGGAAACCCGCATGCGTCAATTGCCATACGCAAGACACGCGTTAATTGGTGCCTCATCAGCCGAGAACCGTCCTCATGAATGAATAGTGGGCCAGCGCCAGCAGGTCTCAGGCACAAGTAATGCCTAGTGTCCTTTACAGGACAGGGACCTTGATGCTTGGAAGCTGCTAACTTTAACCAGGCACCCTTGCCACGCTAATCAGTTTTTGAACTCCAAATATGCACTAACAGTTCAGCGCTGGATAGCAGAATGTCATTTAAAAGAAGGCCACAGTAGTTATTGTCTGAATGTTTTTCCACCACCATCTCCCCGACCCTGAGGGCCCCAAAGAAGGAGATGGCATAGGCTGCAGAGAGCAATCGTGCTTCATATCTAGACCAACAAATAGACCTCAATTTTTGGCGAACTAGGCAGAGAATGTCATAAGTTATCGGCCTTCGCCCTTCAACTTTTGTGGGCTGGAGCCTGCCCCAACCATCAATCGCCCTGTGGACAAGGGTCCAGAGAGAATAGAGATTTACTGAAAAATGTGATTGCAGCTGAATGTATTTTTAAAGTTTTTGCTGCCTGCCCCAAAGTGTACTGTTGTTCCAAATATTGTAATACGTGTTCTGTAGTAGGCGGGATGTTGTGTGCGAGGGCTAGAACTTTGCACCGGTAATCCATAAAATTACACCAGACTTTGTTGTAGGACCGAAGGGTAGAGGGGGCCACGGAGGCCAATACTCCCTTAACCCAGCCAGATGGGTGGGGTATTATTAATCACGTTGCGTTTCCAAGGCTCCAGAGGTGGTCCGGGAAGGGTTCTGACCACTGCTGACCTAGAGGTGCTAATGACCAGAAGCGGTCCATCTGAAATCGAGATAAAGCATCCGCTATGGGGACCCAGGTGGTGCTGTGGTTAAACCACTGAGCCTAGGGCTTGCTGATCAGAAGGTCGGCGGTTCGAATCCCTGTGACGGGGTGAGCTCCCGTTGCTTGGTCCCAGCTCCTGCCAACCTAGCAGTTCGAAAGCATGTCAAAATGCAAGTAGATAAATAGGAACCGCTACAGCGGGAAGGTAAACGGCGTTTCCTTGTGCTGCTCTGGTTTGCCAGAAGCGGCTTTGTCATGCTGGCCACATGACCTGGAAGCTATACGCCGGCTCCCTCGGCCAATAATGCGAGATGAGCGCGCAACCCCAGAGTCGGTCACGACTGGACCTAATGGTCAGGGGTCCCTTTACCTTTACCTATGTCATTCTTTATCCCTGGAACAAACTTGGCTGAAAAAAACTATGTTACATTCTAGGCAGAGCATCACAAATGAGCGGAGCAAACTGGAAACCCTATCAGAACGCGAGGAGCAGCGCAAAAAGGGGTCGAACTGGGGGCTGCCGCGCTCTTTTGAAACAGGTAGCCCTGCCCACAGCTGGCCCTATTGGCCAGCCAGGGCCCTGAGTGCGGCAGGTATAGGTGGAGCAGGGGGCCGAACATGCCCCCCTGCTCGGTGCGTAGAGTGGGTCCTGCCCGCAAATTCCCCCCTCTCTGAAGAGGAGGGATCTTCTCCTTGTGCCCTCAATCTTTCCCAACATATGTGTTTTACTCCTGCCTGTGATGACACCTGAAACCTATTTTGCATTTACCAGAACTTCCTGGGTAGCAGTTCTCTGCATGGGAAGGCAGAAAGAGGGCAGCATTTTTATGTGTGAATCTGCCTTGTGTGTGTTGGGAATCCACCCACTCGCCTCAATATGCATACAGTAGTTTCATTTACTCCTGTGCCAGTTCCCATCCAGGAATGACTGGCTTTCTTCCAGGTCCTTCTACAGCCCATACTTCCGAGTCTGGCAGCGTTTCCAGTCTCTTAGGTGTGGTGGATGAGATGCATGGCTAGCCTGTTTGAGGGACCTGTCCCTCCAGGAAGCTGGGCCCTTATGCAAATAAGCAGGGGAAAGGAACGTTTCCCATGCCCAACTCCCACACCAGGAAAAGAAAAGAGGCGAACCTCACAAGGTCTTGAAGGAAATAGCACAAGTTATCAACAACACACCCCTTCATGGATCAATGCCTTGTCGTGGCGAAGGGGCTTGAATAACTCAGAGAAGCTATGAGCTATGCCATGCAGGGCCACCCAAGATGGACAGGTCATAGTGGAGAGTTTTGACTAAACGTGATCCACCTGGAGAAGGAACTGGCAAGCCACTCCAGTATCCCTGCCAAGAAAACTCCATGGACAAAGACAACAGGCATATAAAAGTTATGACGCTGGAAGATGAGCCCCTCAGGTCGGAAGGCGTCCAACATGCTACTGAGGAAGAGCGGAGGACAAGTACAAGTAGATTCAGAGCTGATGAAGCGGCTGGGCCAAAGCCGAAAGGACGCTCAGTTGCGGATATGCCTGGAAGCGAAAGGAAAGTCCGATGCTGTAAAGAAAAATATTGCATAGGAACCTGGAATGTAAGAACTATGAGTGGAGGTAAGCTGCATGTGGTCAAAAATGAGATGACAAGAATAAATATCGACATCCTGGGCATCAGTGAACTAAAATGGAAGGGAATGGGCGAATTCAGTTCGGATGACTATCATATCTACTACTGTGGGCAAGAATCCTGTAGCAGAAATGGAGTGGCCCTCATAGTCAACAAAAGAGTGGCAAAAGCTGTAATGGGATGCAATCTCAAAAATGACAGAATGATCTCGATACGAATCCAAGGCAGACCTTTTAACATCACAGTAATCCAAGTTTATGCACCAACTACCGGTGCTGAAGAAAGTGAAATTGACCAATTCTATGAAGACCTACAACACCTTCTAGAAATGACACCAAAGAAGGATGTTCTTCTCATTACTGGGGACTGGAATGCTAAAGTAGGGAATCAAGAGATAAAAGGAACAACTGGCAAGTTTGGCCTTGGAGTTCAAAATGAAGCAGGGCAAAGGCTAATAGAGTTCTGTCAAGAGAACAAGCTGGTCATCACAAACACTCTATTCCAACAACACAAGAGACGACTCTACACATGGATATCACCAAATGGACAGCATCGAAATCAGATTGATTATATTCTCTGCAGCCAAAGATGGAGAAGCTCCATACAGTCAGCAAAAACAAGACCTGGAGCTGACTGTAACTCAGATCATCAGCTTCTTATAGCAAAATTCCAGCTTAAACTGAAGAAAGTAGGAAAAACCACTGGGCCAGTAAGATACAATCTGAATCAAATCCCTTATGAATACACAGTGGAAGTGAGGAACAGGTTTAAGGATTTAGATTTGGTGGACAGAGTGCCTGAAGAACTATGGATGGAGGCTCGTAACATTATACAGGAGGCAGCAATGAAAACCATCCCAAGGAAAAGGAAATGCAAGAAAGCAAAATGGCTGTCCAACGAGGCCTTACAAATAGCGGAGGAGAGGAGGCAAGCAAAATGCAAGGGAGATAGGGAAAGATACAGGAAACTGAATGCAGATTTCCAAAAAACAGCAAGGAGAGACAAGAGGGTCTTCTTAAATGAGCAATGCAAAGAAATAGAGGAAAACAATAGAATGGGGAAAACCAGAGATCTGTTCAAGAAAATTGGAGATATGAAAGGAACATTTCGTACAAAGATTACCATAATCAAGGACAAAAGTGGTAAGGACCTAACAGAAGCAGAAGACATCAAGAAGAGGTGGCAAGAATACACAGAGGAATTATACCAGAAAGATATGGAGGTCTCGTATACCTCAGGTAGTGTGGTTGCTGACCTTGAGCCAGACATCTTGGAGAGTGAAGTCAAATGGGCCTTAGAAAGCATTGCTAATAACAAGGCCAGTGGAAGTGATGATATTCCAGCTGAACTGTTTAAAATTTTAAAAGATGATGCTGTTAAGGTGCTACACCCAATATGCCAGCAAGTTTGGAAAACTCAGCAATGGCCAGAGGATTGGAGAAGATCAGTCTACATCCCAATTCCAAAGAAGGGCAGTGCCAAAGAATGCTCCAACTACCGCACAATTGCGCTCATTTCACACGCTAGCAAGGTTATGCTTAAAATTCTACAAGGCAGGCTTAGGCAGTATGTGGACCGAGAACTCCCAGAAGTGCAAGCTGGATTTCGAAAGGGCAGAGGAACCAGAGACCAAATAGCAAACATGCGCTGGATTATGGAGAAAGCTAGAGAGTTCCAGAAAAACGTCTACTTCTGCTTCATTGACTATGCAAAAGCCTTTGACTGTGTCGACCACAGCAAACTATGGCAAGTTCTTAAAGAAATGGGAGTGCCTGATCACCTCATCTGTCTCCTGAGAAATCTCTATGTGGGACAAGAAGCTACAGTTAGAACTGGATATGGAACAACTGATTGGTTCAAAATTGGGAAAGGAGTACGACAAGGTTGTATATTGTCTCCCTGCTTATTTAACTTATATGCAGAATTCATCATGCGAAAGGCTGGACTAGATGAATCCCAAGCCGGAATTAAGATTGCTGGAAGAAATATCAACAACCTCAGATATGCAGATGACACAACCTTGATGGCAGAAAGCGAGGAGGAATTAAAGAACCTTTTAATGAGGGTGAAAGAGGAGAGCGCAAAATATGGTCTGAAGCTCAACATCAAAAAAACCAAGATCATGGCCACTGGTCCCATCACCTCCTGGCAAATAGAAGGGGAAGAAATGGAGGCAGTGAGAGATTTTACTTTCTTGGGCTCCTTGATCACTGCAGATGGTGACAGCAGTCACGAAATTAAAAGACGCCTGCTTCTTGGGAGAAAAGCAATGACAAACCTAGACAGCATCTTAAAAAGCAGAGACATCACCTTGCCGACAAAGGTCCGTATAGTTAAAGCTATGGTTTTCCCAGTAGTGATGTATGGAAGTGAGAGTTGGACCATAAAGAAGGCTGATCGCCGAAGAATTGATGCTTTTGAATTATGGTGCTGGAGGAGACTCTTGAGAGTCCCATGGACTGCAAGAAGATCAAACCTATCCATTCTTAAGGAAATCAGCCCTGAGTGCTCCCTGGAAGGACGGATCGTGAAGCTGAGGCTCCAATACTTTGGCCACCTCATGAGAAGAGAAGAATCCTTGGAAAAGACCCTGATGTTGGGAAAGATTGAGGGCACTAGGAGAAGGGGACGACAGAGGACAAGATGGTTGGATAGTGTTCTCGAAGCTACGAACATGAGTTTGACCAAACTGCGGGAGGCAGTGCAAGACAGGAGTGCCTGGCGTGCTATGGTCCATGGGGTCACGAAGAGTCGGACACGACTAAACGACTAAACAACAACATCAACAACACAACCACCACTGCCCCCAGTTCAAACTATTTGCTGCTGTGTCTAACCTGGTACAATATACGGTAGCAGCTCTTCTGTCAGAGGCCAGAGGTACTTCCTGCCCCCTGAGATGCATTTGCAAGTGCTCTGAAGAGCTTATCCCCAAAGACAAAAAAACTTCATTCAAAAGACAGTAGTGATAATTGCCTCTGATGGAGTTGCACACACACAAACACACAGGTGGAATGCTTTTGTAAACACGCCATACTGTTCTCCATCAGCACCTTGTGAGATTCACCTCCTTCCTTTTCTGTCTGTATGCGCATAAGCCTTCCCCCTGCTGAGGCTGCCTAGAGGAGCAGGAGATGGATTTCTGCCACCTCACTCATGGCACAGGATAGTCACTTTGTCTCAGGGGTTATTTCTCTTAATTCCACCTGATCCCAAAGGCAAACATTTGCTTCTTTCCACTTCTGTGCAGTTCTATTGTGTGCATGATGTATGTTAATGCCAGCTTGTTTTTCATTCCCACCACTTTATCAAGACTACTTCAAAGTCAAAGATAAGTGTACAGAAAATAGAAGAACAAGAACCTTTTTTACATAAACCCGGATGAGAGTGATCCCTAAATCCGGGAGTGGAATACTGGCAAATGCCAAGAATAACAGGAAGCAAGAATGTCAGCTGGGGCAAATGCAAAGGGTTTTGGGTAGAAGGGTTTTTCCCTGTGCTGAATGAAACTGGAAGAGACAAAGCTAGCAAAACAGCTACAGTACTTGGGCAAGTATTGCTAGTATTGCTAGAATATCTAGTATTGGGCAAGTATTGCTAGAATATCTAGCAATATCTAGAATAATTCTAGTATTGCTAGAATATATCCATCCATGGAGGAGGGAGAAAGATTGTTTTCTGCTGCTCCAGAGAAGCGGACACGGAGCAATGGATTCAAACTACAAGAAAGAAGATTCCACCTAAACATTAGGAAGAACTTCCTGACAGTAAGAGCTGTTCGGCAGTGGAATTTGCTACCAAGGAGTGTGGTGGAGTCTCCTTCTTTGGAGGTCTTTAAGCAGAGGCTTGACAGGCATATGTCAAGAATGCTTTGATGGTGTTTCCTGCTTGGCAGGGGGTTGGACTGGATGGCCCTTGTGGTCTCTTCCAACTCTATGATTCTATGATTCTATGTATAGTACTGTATAGGAATGTCCCCATTGCGAAAATCTTGAGAATTATTTAAACAATATTGAGCTAGATGCATCAATGCCCTGACTAGGTATTTTTGTTCCCTAAATAATGTTTGATCAATACCATGTAAATGGGACGTGGGTGGCACTGTGGTCTATACCACTGAGCCTAGGGCTTGCTGATCAGAAGGTCGGCGGTTCGAATCCCCGCGGCGGGGTGAGCTCCCGTTGTTCAGTCCCTGCTCCTGCCAACCTAGCAGTTCAAAAGCATGTCAAAGTGCAAGTAGATCAATAGGTACCGCTCCGGCGGGAAGGTAAACGGCGTTTCCGTGTGCTGCTCTGGTTCACCAGAAGCGGCTTAGTCAGACAGACGTCGGCTCCTTCAGCCAATAAAACGAGATGAGCACTGCAACCCCAGAGTTGTCCACGACTGTACTTAACGGTCAGGGGTCCCTTTATCTTTAATAGCATGTAATAAAGAACAAAGACTTGAGAAACCTACACCACCACCCCAAAACCACGTCATATTGTTGCATACCACCCTAATCTCCGAGTGGTGCAAGATTTAAGGGGTCAAGGGCCCCACAAAACCCCACCAAAAAACCCATAACACTATTTTTAAAAAATCTAAGCACACTACCACCTCAGCAAATATTCATAATGAAAAAAATTAACACCTGATAGCTCAGGCCTCAACAACTTGTCATCCACCAAGTGATAATACCGTATAAGATGGGGGACACCTGGATTGCCAGTAGTACATGTGAAGAGTAGTTAGGGAACCACGATCATGAGTTGTGATGCAGCAGCAAAAAAAGCTAATGCTCTTCTAGGCTGCATCAAGAGAAGTATAGCGTTCAGATCAAGGAAAGTAATTGTACCACTTTTGGTGAGACCCCACTTGGATTCCTGTGTCCAGGGCCACAATTTAAGGAGGATATTGACAAGCTGGCATGTGTGCAGAGGAGGGCAACCAAGATGATGAAGGGTCTGGAAACCAAGCCTTATGAGGAACGGTTGAGAGAGTTGGGCATGTTTAGCCTGGAGAAGAGGACCCTGAGAGGAGATATGAGAGGCGTCTTCAAATATCTAATGGGCTGTCACATGGAAGAGGGAGCAAGTTTGTTTTCTCCTGCTCTGGAGGGGAGGACCTGGACCAATAATAATAATAATAATAATTTATTATTTATACCCCACCCATCTGGCTGGGTTTCCCCAGCCACTCTGGGTGGCTTCCAACAGAAATATTAGAATACACTAATTTCCTAAAGATCAAAAGCTTCCCTAAACAGCCAATAGCTTCAAGTTACAAGAAAGGAGATTCCGACCAAACATCAGGAAGAATTTTCAGACGGAAAGAGCTGTTTGAAAGAGGAATGGGTTCCCTTGAAAGGTGGTGGGCTCTCCTTTGTTGGAGGTTGTTAGATAGCCATCTGTTTTGAATGTTGAGGTTCCTGCACTGCAGGGGGTTGGACTAGATGACCCTTGGATACCTTACAACTCTACAATTCTATGAAGTCAAATGTAGCCCACCAGGCATATCTGACGGGCCCGCTGAGCTGCCCATGAGACTACTTAGGAGGATAGGAAGTGCACCGGAACATCTGTGTGGATCAGGGCATGGCTGAGATGCTGGAAGGAGTAGGGCCTCCAGTACCTTACAGAGATACACTTCCCAGTCCCAAGTTGCTTCCTAGTTGGAGCAACTTCTCATCCTTTCAAAGCTCATCAAAGCCACCCTGAAACAGTCAGAAGGGAGACAAATGGGTGGAACTGAGATCACAAATAAAGATAGAGGAGTTCCCACAGGAGATGCTTGGGCTGTGAACGCATTACACCCTTGAAGCAAATTCTTTCCCTAGTTTGTTAAGCATTGCTGAGAATTGTAACTCTGTGAGGCCTTAACTACTTTGCCCAGAACTCTTTGAGGGAAGTAATGTGCTTCAAAGGTATATACTGTAGTGTGTGTACACAGTTTCAGGGGAACAACATGGCCCGCTGCTCCCTCTAGTGGTTAATGAGAGGCTGTGTCATTAAGGAGGGAACCCATGCCAGCCTCTGTGACAACATTGGACTTTTGGCACCTGATGTTTTAAGCAGGCATTTTAAGTAAGCATTCCCATTTTTATGGTTTAAATGATTTTATCTTTATTTTAACCTTACTGTAACCTCTGGTGTTGTGCCAGAGACATTGTTGAAATAAATTAAATAAATCAAATCAAATCAAAATTTTATTGCATTAGCCGGTTGGCCATAGCACATAACACATAAAACAACAACAATAATAATAGCAGTAACCTACCGCTATTATACAGAACATGTATCAAACACTTACAAAACATTGGATATAAAAACATGCAATATAAAACAGAATTTGGTAAAAACTAGGATGCATCATGTGTGTTTTGTCCACTGGGGAATGTTTAGTGAAATCCGCGTCTAGAGAAAATTAGCCAGTTGAGAGAGCTCTGAGTTTCAGGGCCTGCAAGATATAAATGGCCACTCCGTGGGTAACCCTGGGGTTAGTGTCCACCAATAGAAATTGCATGCGGTCGTCTTCCAAGGCGATAAGCAAAGGAATTAGTATGAGGAGCCTTGGTCTTATTGCGTCGCAGAGAGGGCAGTGAAAGAAAAAATGGATAAAATACTCTATCTTTCCCTTGTTGCACGGGAAAGAGATCAGGGGGAGTGTTGGAAAGTATACCCTGTAAAAATGCTGTGGGAATGGACTGGAAGCAGGCAAGTGTGAAGGCCCTTCTTTGTGAAGGGTTCGTCAGGTCGCTCAAATAGTGAGCTATAGTTCTTACTGCCTTCACACGAGGATACCACGTGGATAGGTTGGCCGCATTAGATAGGGCCAGGGCCAGCGCTTCGTCCCTATCTAGAATCCATTTACGGATTTTATCATTGTCCCAAGCGATCAGAGCGGAGAAAGCTGGGAGGGAATAACGTTCACAGATGGCCTCCATGCCTTTTGACCAAATGTGGCTGCCAGTAAAGGCTAGAAAGGCTTGTTTGGCAAGAAGCGAGTTTGGGGCTTCTGCAAGAGATTTATAATAAGTGATTATCCTGAAAATTAAATAAATAGTTCAGTTTATGAGTTTTTAACAGGGACCCAGGTGGCGCTGTGGGTTAAACCACAGAGCCTAGAGCTTGCCGATCAGAAGGTCAGCGGTTCGAATCCCCATGACGCGGTGAGTTCCCGTTGCTCAGTCCCAGCTCCTGCCAACCTAGCAGTTCGAAAGCACCTCAAAGTGCAAGTAGATAAATAGGTACCGCTCCAAGCTGGAAGGTAAACGGCGTCTCCGTGTGCTGCTCTGGTTCGCCAGAAGCGGCTTTGTCATGCTGGCCACATGACCTGGAAGCTGTACGCCGGCTCCCTCGGCCAATAATATGAGATGAGTGCCGCAACCCCAGAGTCGGTCATGACTGGACCTAATGGTCAGGGGTTTACCTTTTTATGAGCTTTGCACAGTGGTACCTAGGTTCCCGAACTTCTTTCTTGACAAAAGTTTTGGAACATGAGCACTGAAAATCCGGAAAGGAATGCTTCCATTTTCAGACGCGCCTCAGATGTCAAACGGTTTCTGCTGCGTGGTTTTCAATTGTCTCAATGGAATTGAGTTTGATATTCTTGCAGTCCATGGGACTCTCAAGAGTCTCCTCCAGCACCAGAATTCAAAAGCATCAATTCTTCAGCGATCTCTTTAAGAACTTGCCATAGTTTGCTGTGGTCGACACAGTCAAATGCTTTTGCATAGTCAATGAAGCAGAAGTAGATGTTTTTCTGGAACTCTCTAGCTTTCTCCATAATCCAGAGCATGCTTGCTATTTGGTCTCTGGTTCCTCTGCCCCTTCGAAATCCAGCTTGCACTTCTGGGAGTTCTCGGTCCACATACTGCTTAAGCCTGCCTTGTAGAATTTTAAGCATAACCTTGCTAGCGTGTGAAATGAGGGCAATTGTGCGGCAGTTGGAGCATTCTTTGGCACTGCCCTTCTTTGGGATTGGGATGTAGACTGATCTTCTCCAATCCTCTGGCCACTGCTGAGTTTTCCAAACTTGCTGGCATATTGGGTGTAGCACCTTAACAACATCATCTTTTAAAATTTTAAATAGTTCAGCTGGAATATCATCACTTCCACTGGCCTTGTTATTAGCAGTGCTTTCTAAGGCCCATTTGACTTCACTCTCCAGGATGTCTGGCTCAAGGTCAGCAACCACACTACCTGGGGTGTATGAGACCTCGATATCTTTCCGTTATAATTCCTCTGTGTATTCTTGCCACCTCTTCTTGATGTCTTCTGCTTCTGTTAGGTCCTTTCCACTTTTGTCCTTTATTAGGTAATCTTTGTACGAAATGTTCCTTTCATAGCTCCAGTTTTCTTGAATAGATCTCTGGTTTTTCCCATTCTGTTGTTTTCCTCTATTTCTTTGCACTGCTCATTTAAGAAGGCCCTCTTGTCTCTCCTTGCTATTTTTTGGAAATCTGCATTCAATTTCCTGTGTCTTTCCCTATCTCCCTCGCATTTTGCTTGCCTTCTCTCCTCATTGGACAGCCACTTTGCTTTCTTGCATTTCCTTTTCATTGGGATGGTTTTCGTTGCTGCCTCCTGTTTAATGTTACAAACCTCCATCCATTGTTCTTCGGGCACTCTGCCCACCAAATCTAAATCCTTAAACCTGTTCCTCACTTGATTTGGGCGCACTATATTTAATAGGGGGTAGATAGCGGGGGTGGATTCACTGTGCTATTAATTGGTGGTGTTAATTGGGTGGGTCCGCTAAAAGGGGCAACAAAGTTTAGTGAGCAGGAAGAGTCTGTGGCAGAGTGCAGTTCAGATTCTGAGGCTAAAGCAGAGGCGGGGGGGGGGGGGGAGAGAGAATAGGCTGCAGAAGAATCCAGGGAGTTTTTACCTCCTGCTGCAACCAACTCCCCTCCCTGCTAGTCTCCAAGAACATGCAGAGAAATGAAAAGAGCAGAACAGAGATTAGTTGTGCACAGACACAGTTTACATAGCTGCCAAGTCTCCCGTTTTCCCCGGGAAACCCCCGTTTTTAAAGGCGATTCCCGCTGTCATCCCGAATGGCAAAATATCCCATAATTCCCCCGGATTTCTTCTGGTGCTGCTCTGACCATGTCTGGGCACCGGAAATCGGGCAGCGCCGGCACTGGAAGTTGCTTCTACGCATGTCCAGACATGCGTAGAAGCGACATCCGGTGCCGGCGCTGCTGATCCCGTATTTTTCTAACCGGGACTTTGCAACTATGCAGTTTGAGACTGCTTGGGAAAAACCCTGGGGAGGAGGAGCCTTATAGAGGGGTGGGAAGGTGGGGACCATCAGTTCTCACAACTGTGACATCAGGGCAAGACCTATTAAGAAGGATTGCTGAGACCACTTGGCCTGAATGGTATTATGCTTTACTTGAGTCAACTTCACTGACATTATTTTAATCCTGATCTGTGTTTGACTCCAGCCCTGTTGTCACGGTCCGGTCGGCGGGCGTCAGGACCAGAGGCAAGATGGTGGTGAAGAAGCAGGGTCGAGGAGCAAGGCAGAGGCGAAGGTCCACGGGGCACGAAGCAAGGCGAAGGCGAAGCAAGGGTCCAAGGAGCAAGGAGCAAGGCGAAGGGTCCAGGAACAAGAAGCAAGGCGAAGGTCCACGGGGCAAGAGCAAGGCGAAGGCGAAGCAAGGGTCCAAGGAGCAAGGAGCAAGGCGGAGGATCCAGGAACAAGAAGCAAGGCGGCAGCAAGGCAAGGGTCCAAGGAGCAGGAGGCCAGATGCAACCAGGCAGCGATAGCGTTGCTGTGGCAAAGAGCTGAAGGGAAATGCTGGGCTTTTATCCCTCCCAGCTCCTGCCACCAGGTGCAGTGAGATCTCAAGTGGCCTCACCTGGGTGACTACTCCTTGCCTCTCCAACACAAGCTGAGGACTTCACCTGTGTGGCCGCGCTTTGCTTCTCCAGCACAAGCTGAGGCATGCCCCAGCTCTGCAAAGCACTACAGGCCCCAGAGCCTGACTCCTGCCCATACTCCTGACACCTGTGTTTGACTCCAGTTGCTGGGAACTTAAGCCCTACTGGAGATATTGGATTTATTTCCAAGTGGAAATGCATAGGATTGTGCTTTTAAATGTTTCTCAACAAGCTGTTCAGGGTAATCCAGAGCAGTGCTGAGGCTGCCTGATGGCCCAGTGCCTCATTTGCTTAGTAGCACCGACCAAGTTTAAGGCATGATTTTAAGGTAACTTTGTGCATCTTATTTTTATTGCTAAATTTAGTGTCTCGTCTCCCCATTTTTCTCTGTCTCTATAGTTCAGTGTCCCACCACCCCCTCAATGCATGCATTGTAACATAACTTCCTCTGGTTTAGGTTTTGATTCCCCCCCCCCTTCCCTTCTGTCATGACTCAATGCAGCTGCAATTTCTGGCTGCCCCAGTGCCCTTGGCAAGCACATCCATCGCCTACATGCAAACTCACTTCACCTCATGTTGGAGGCTGTCACAGAGCCACCCTTTGACAATACCACATTGTTGCACTGAATGCATCTCAAATGGCCATCAGCAGAGAACAACGTGGAATGGTCAGGGACAACATTTCCTACCTACACTTCCTCTTTTTCTCCTTTCTCATGTTATAAGAATTATAAGGTCTCAAATATAGGATAAATGTTCATAAATGCACAAGGTAAACACACATTATATAGAATACATAAACCACATGTCTGAAATAGCAATCCTGAAGCCATCTTGACTCTTAAAAAACCCCAAATATTTCCTCTGCAGAAGGAAATGTCTTGGAGAAACCTTTCCCAGTATATCTACCCCCCCTCCCAGAAATCCTGTTTTGAGGGCATATTTGTGTATGAACAGGGTGGGCCTGTAACCTGGATTCAAGAACTAAAGTATTTACCATTTCAAAAGAATGGTCAGACTGCCCAGGTAATGGAATCCATAAAACATTTTCAGGTATCCTGGCAGGCAGGGGAAAAACCACACCCTCAAATTTCTGTTGGAGACCACCTCTTTCTGTGATCCTTCTATGATGGTTTTAGGGTGGCCTTTGGCTAAGAGCTTGGGCAATGTCTAAAGTCTTTAAAGGTTCCTGCATACTTTCTTCTTGGTCTCTCACCTCCTTCGAGTGAGTGGAGGGTGAGGGACTCTGTTACAACAGAAAAAGAAAGATCTGCCTTCGCTGGAACCTGCCTCCATCCATTCTTCTCTGATCAATCATGGACTTAGGGGACTGAGAGCCCCTTGGGGAGTTGGGCAGTGAAAGCCAACCACCATTTTTTCTACAAAACTCACTTCCCGTTTTATGACTCTCCATATCCTTAAATATCACATAGAATGTTTGGAGATTGGGCATCCTTCCCAATAAAAGAGAGCAAGTTCTCTCTGAATTGGACTGTTTGAAGGTTCACACAGCCTACCAAAAGAAGCTTGATTCTAAGCAAAGGATAAAGACAGATTCTGCAAGCTCACCTGAGTGCTGCTTCAAAAAATCCAAAAACACTAGCCACATTAACCACAAAAGATCTGTGCTTGATTTTGCCGATGAAGAGAACTGCGTTATCTTTCTACTCACTGAAAATGCCCCCAAAACTCTGGCCCAAATTTTGAGTCTCCTGCCTATCTTGCCTAGGACCTCTTGAACAAGGGAGGTGACTTTTGGAAACCTGGCTTTGAAATCAAAGCATAGTGGGTGTAAGGTGCAGTGGCGTAGTATTGGAGGGGGTGGGGAGGTGCCGCCCCAGGCGGCAGGCTGGGCAAGGGGCAGCAGGCTGGACGGGGCTGACCACCTCCGACGGCCGCTGCTGCCACGCGACGTGGCCGCCACCATCGAGGTGAAGCCCCAATGCAAGCAAGACTGCCTCACTCCGCAGTTTGCTCACGGGGTTTGCCACGGCACCGTGTCACATGCCTCCTATGCGCGCATGTGCCTTGACGCGTGACACATGCGTGCGAGGGACACCCTGCCCCTCAGCGGTGTGCCTTCGGGTTTGCCGCCCTGGGCAGCCAGGTGGCTAGCTATGTCGCTGGTAAGGTGAACCAATAAAAATAACCACAAAGCCCTATCCAGGCATTCAAAACAGGGGTTATAATGACCTGAGGGAGGGAAGTGGACTCACAGTCGTCCCCCCCAGGTGCCCCACAAGGGAAGGGAATTAAGAAATAGTAAAGCAAATAAAGACAATACGGTGGTACCTCTGGTTAAGAACTTAATTTGTTCTGGAGGTCCGTTCTTAACCTGAAACTGTTCTTAACCTGAAGCACCACTTTAGCTAATGGGGCCTCCTGCTGCCACAGCGCCGCCAGAACACGATTTCTGTTCTCATCCTGAAGCAAAGTTCTTAACCCGAGGTACTATTTCTGGGTTAGTGGAGTCTGTAACCTGAAGCGTTTGTAACCTGAGGTACCACTGTACAGAAATGGCCAGAAATAAATAATGCAGCAAATAAGGACCAAGGAAATGAAGTCAAGCCTCTCCCTTCATACTATCTTCAACTATTGTCCTAAACTTTCTCCAGCACCGATACCTGAGAGCTAAATCATCCATTCTGAGTTACCAAAATACATAGCTAATACCAGAAAAGAGGGAAAGGAAGTAAGGGGGGGGAGGGCACAGGAGTTGAGTGGAAGTGGCACCCTGGAGGTTTCATATTAGTTACTGGCATACCCAGACCTTTCGTGCTGTGCAGAGGTCAGCTGAAAGAGCAGAAAGAACTTGTCACTGTTTCTACTTTACTGAATTTTATCAGGGGGAAACGTCACCAGTGTCCCTGTAAATTCTCCAAATGTTATGTACCGTAAGCACATTCCGTTTCAGCCTCATCCCATAAACAAATGCCATCACGGCCAGTCCAGTTAGGACATTACCAACTGTTCTGTCCTCAAAGATGGTTTTTTCTAATGCTCTTTATCGGTTAAGAGGTTTCTTGTTCTTTTTATCAGTCAGTTTACTCAGGGCTTTTGCATTCTCACATCAGTCCAGGTAAACAAGGCCTTCTACACAAGCATCCTCTTTGCACATCAAAGGTTTCATTAGCCAGGACCTTCCCACATGATTCCTTTGTCTCATCAAAAGTCAGCCTCACCCACAGGCAGCTCCTAAGCCTCAGAAAATCTGACACACAGCAGGGTTTCCCCCACCGCTATCATTCATACTTGTCCATTGTGACTGCACTAGGATTTGCTGAATCTCCACATTGACAACTTTAAAGAAAATACTTGAGGAGGGCTAGAAAACAACTCTGCCTCACCACAAACTTCAATATTCAGTGTTGTTATTGGCATCTGTCTGTCTAGTCAGCTCCATGAGGTTGACTGGTCTCTATTCTGAACTTAAAAATGGAAAGCGTAATGCTGGTGGTCAAAAAAGAGATTTAATTTGCTCTCAAGGCAAATCTAAAAAATGTAGTATAAACACTGACAATTGGGAAACACTGGCCTGCGAGCGCTCCAATTGGAGAACAGCCTTTGCCAAAGGTGTCATGGGCTTTGAAGACACTCAAACTCAGGCCGAAAGGAGAAACATGCTAAGAGGAAGTCACGCTTGGCAAACCCTCACCGTGATCAACTCCTGCTGGGAAACTTATGTTCCCACTGTGGAAGGACATGTGGATTCAGAATTGGCCTCCACAGTCACTTACGGACTCACTGTTAAGACCATGTTTGTGGAAGACAATCTTACTTAGTTAAGGTAAAGGTAAAGGGACCCCTGACCATTAGGTCCAGTCATGACCGACTCTGGGGTTGCGCGCTCATCTCGCATTATTGGCTGAGGGAGCCGGCGTACAGCTTCCAGGTCATGTGGCCAGCATGACAAAGCTGCTTCTGGCGAACCAGAGCAGCACATGGAAATGCTGTTTACCTTCCCGCTGTAGTGGTACCTATTTATCTACTTGCACTTTGACGTGCTTTCGAACTGCTAGGTTGGCAAGAGCTGGGACCGAGCAACAGGAGCTCACCCCGTCACAGGGATTCGAGCTTCTGATCAGCAAGCCCTAGGCTCAGTGGTTTAACCCACAGCACCACCTGGGTCCACCCACAGCGCCACCTTGGTTAAGAGGGATCACCAAAGAAAAAGAAGTTGGCACTTGTCTGTCTCGTCAGCTCTGTGGGGTTGAATGGTCTCAGAAATAGTGACTGTTCCAGGGGTACTCTGAATTCTTAAAGCTAAAAAGGGACTTGAATCCAACTCTCCCCAAGCCCAAGTTTCTAGGCACGTGGTTGCCTCCCCCCCTGCCAAAATCAATGATGGCTGGCTGCAAAAGTATGCATTTGTCTGCTTGGGGGTATTTTTAGGACCCACCTTATTTCTGTGATAGTAAGTCATTTTAAATTGCTTTTAAATATTGTGTTTTGGGGTAAATGGCAGAACAACAACAGCTGGGGCAGAAGCGTAGGGAGCCCCAGTGACACCTGAGTCACTGTGTCCCTCCCAGGCACCCTCCAGGTGGAAGGCAGATGAAGGGGAGGCAGTGGGCGGCCGCCAGCCCTGTGCTGCTTTTTCCGGAAGCATGGGGCCTGCAGGGCACTCGAGTCAGCACATCACTCCCAGGCGCATCCCGCCCTTCAGCTGGAGAGGGATCAGAAGAGACTTGGTGGCTCGGGTGCACTGCAAGGCCAGTGCCACTCACAGGGTCAGCGTGTGCCAGTTTGTGTCCTTCTTGGCTGACCTCTGGCAGCTGGGGGGGGATGCAGCAGCTTGGTACGCTGTGAGCCTAGCCTCACTTTGGGGAGTGGCATGCTGGGCTCTGTGGTGCCTTGGGATCTTCCGTGCCACCGCCAAAGGTAAGTGCCGCCGGGGGCACTCTGCCCCCTCCAGTTACACTATTTAGGTGGGGAGCTTTATCCTCCAAGTCATCTGAATTAAGTACTCCTAGTTTAATTTTTTTTAATGATAAGGAGTGGCTTTCTCTCTTGTCCTAGCAGAGCTCCGTGAACCTGTGTCATGGAGCAAGCAGCCAGTTAGCATTCTCTTTCTATCTCTTTCTCTCTGTCTCCCCCCCCCCCCCAAAAAAAACAGGTTCCACCAATCACAAGGATCGTTAGAAACAATGTCGGAGGTTTTTGTCCAATCCCAGTTCTCTTGCCACCCAGCAACATTTTTACAAGTTCGTTTAAAGGGCTTGTTTGGAAACAAAGTTCAAACATGGAAAAGAAAGAAAGGTAGCATTGCCCCTCAAATATTTTATTGGCGGGGCAAAGTGACCTGGGCTCCTAGGAGTTGGCACTTATGCCTCTGGGGGTGAAGGGCGCAAGCCTCGGCAGTGTGTCTGGAGGTCCTGGGTTGCCCAGATGACAAGACCCCCATCCCGGCCTCACTGTTGTGGTCCAAAGGAAAGCAGAGCAATACATTTGGCACCAGCTTGCCTACAGGTGTTGCTGGAAGGAGTCGTACAAGGCGCCATCCAACCGTCTTACGGACTCCACTCCAGATATGTGTAGGTAGGGCTTACTTCCTTAGCCTTTTCTTCTCCTGAAGAAGCCTCTGTGAGGCAGTGCTTTGGTATGTTTTCCTTTTGCTAGATGGCTACCTTCCCAGGTTGACCAGCCCCATCTGCCTTCCACTTCCCTCTACAGCACATGCAGAAACCACCTTCTTGACCAATGGACCCACTCTTGTTCTCATCCGCTCAATCTGCTGGAGCCTGTCTTCACAAGCAGGGGAAGTCCGTAACTCCCTCAGAGTTTGAGACCCACCAGCTCCCCTCACCTGGTTTAGCCAGCCAGTCGAAGTGTGGCTACTGTCACCTGGTGACAGGTTCTAGGAGCCACAGGTGAGAGCTGAGTGCAAGATGGGGACCAAAGGTGGACAAACTACCCCAGAAGACAGATTGTATGACCATGTATAAGACAGCATAGTAGTTACCTACTTTGAATTTCTGCTCTGGCTCTTGTGGTGCCTCTTGGGCCTCATTCTGAAACCACTGTTTCCTTCTCCTTTTTTGTAACTTATTCTGTCTCGGAGCTTGGTAGTATTTATAGCTCCTTTGCAATCTCAGGAGCATCTATCAAAACTTGTTGAAAATCCGCATCACACCTGCAGACCAGAAAGTCATGATTGGCTTGCAGTTGGCTTGTAACTGAATTTAAAGGCCCAATGTGAGCAGCCCTGTGGCAAACCAGCCCCAGATAACAAACTCACACCTTTGCTCACCTACCTTACAGATCAATGGTTTTGTGCCAGGGCAGTGCTGGAAAGCACTGGGTCCATAATCATTTGCAATTCAGTCAACGGAGACAGATGTAGTCTGTGATTTGATTTTTGATGGCCCAGCCCATGGGAAACTTCAAGATGGTTTTACTTGATCCAATATGCTCACCTGCATGTATCCTTTCTTAGGCACTCCGTTTTCTCTCTCCCTCTCTTTTTGTTACTCTCTCCTCCCTCCTTTCCTCCCAGCCATTTGGCTTCCTTCCCAGTCTCCCAGATTGTTCCTCTTTCCCTTCCACCCACTCTTCTCTCTGTTCAGCTGCCTGGGAGTTGATCTGAGCCTTGAGAAGCAAATAGAGCTGAAAGAGGGAGTGAGAAAGAGTGTTGCTTGCATCCCCATTTTTCTCCTTCACTCTCGCCACCTTAAAATGAAGGGCATACCTGCCAAGTTGCTGTCAGAGAAATAAGGGACCGGGCTGGAAATAGCAAACCGGAAGTAGCGCTGCCGCCATTTTGGAACTGGGCGGAGCATGCTCAGAAGTGACTTTTAATGCTGCTTTGCCCAGTTCCAAAATGGCCGCCGCGCCAGAATAAACCGGGAAAAACAAAAAAACAGCTGGAAAAATGGGGATTTCCCGGGGAAAACGGGAGACTTGGCAGCTATGATGAAGGGGGTGGGGTGGGGGCTCTCAGAGGCTTCATGGGCACCAAGGGAAGTCCTTAAGGGTGACTGTGCATCTGCAGACCCCAGGTTGAGGATCTCAGTTATGCTGCCCTCCAAGCTCAACCAGCCCTCTAACTGCAGTCCACAGGAGGCTGGTTTGCGTATCACTTAAGAACTTGCACCATAAAAAAGTGATGTCCTTGAGGTGAATTGACATGGAAGTTCCATTTATGGTCTCTGATGCTTGTTGGCTGATTCACATAATGAGTCTTCACCCGATTCTGCAGCCATCAAGAGATGAATATGCATTAAGGGTGTTAACAGAAAAATGCACTTCTAACAGCTGTTGCACAGAGACTGTTTGAAAAAGTCAGCAGCCCTAACATGAATGTATAATCCAGCCCCAGCTGTCCCTAATTCTGTGCAATCCTAATTATAAATGCATTGTAGTAAGCTGCTCTGAGCGAGGTGAAATCAAGGACTGGGTCCAGTTAAAGAGACATGAAATTCTCAAAATGACTTACTACTTCCCGCCCATTTAGGCTTAAACAAAATTATACCATGTTAAAATCTGTAGCAGCTTTTGAGTGATCCCAGCAGTTTTTGTTAATTGCTTATATAAATATAAACATTTAATTATGAAAATATTAATATAAAAATAGTATTTTGATATGGCAGTAAATTTATGTAAAAAGAATTAAGGAATAAATGGGAGGTCAGGTATAAAAGATAATGAGATTTTTATTTTTATTGTAACATGAAATTGCAATCACAAATTTATGTCATAATTTTTATCTTATTAACAGATTGTGTAAATTTTATTTTCTTATTTTTTCCCTCCCCTCTTAAGTTGTACCCCTTTTCGGTATTGGTTTTTTTTTTGGTATGTATGTATGTAATAGGCATGGGACTAAGCATGAAAATAATAATAATAATAATGTGAAGAAGAAAAAAGAATAGTTTCAGGTTAAGAACGGACCTCCGGAACGAATTAAGTTCGTAAGCAGAGATGCCACCGTACCTAGACTTCAATTACATTGCTTCTCTCTGTTGTAAACAAAATCTGCCCTTATTCCCTGATGGGGTATATAAGAGCCCTTATGGAGTCCTTTGTAGGTTCTCAATCAGTAGGAGAAAATAACAGAGGCCAATCAGAGAATATTGAGAAGCAAAGCAGCTAGTAAGCCTGATCTTTATTGAACTGTTGCCACAGGGTGCTCCCCTCACACGCAGAAGAGAGGAGGAGGACCCAGAACAAAGGTGTTCCTGCCCTTATACAGACATTTTAAATTGCCTGCCCTGGAGTCCAAGACCACCTCCAGAAACCTCATACATAGACCACAGAAGGGATGTAGCCCAAATACATCATACCTACATCACAGAAAAGGCGGTCTACAACAGAAATTTGAATCTTGTTGTTTTTCATGTCTGCCAGGTTATCATATAATGCCTTATCTTATTGCCTTTTCTGGTAGTCCAGCCATTCCTTTGATATGCTAATCACTTAATTCCTGAGACAATGGTAAGGTTCACTCACCCCCTCCCTCCTTGCAGAGAAACATTTGGTCAGTTTGGGAGTCAAAATGGTTTTCGGGACTGTCTTCCTGTGCTGCTTCAGACATGTGGTTTATATTTTTATGTATGTGTTTGCTTGGTACATTTATGAACATTTATTATATATATAAGACCTTACATTTTTAAATTACATCTCTTACACCATCAGTTTTAAAGCACATCCAGATATTCTGATATTGTTCCTTGTACCTTTCTATGTCTATATGCTCCCCCCCCCTTTTAACACAGCAAAGTTTTAAGCCTAAATGGGTGGGGAGAGTAATGATAAGTCATTTTGAGAATTTCATATGGAATTCTGCTGCCACCTGGTGGTTAGCCAAGTCACAGACATTATTTATGCTAAGTCTTTTCAAAGACGCTGTCTCTTCCACAGACAGACTGCTTAAACCAAGAAGCCAGGACCTGCATATGACTGTGCTCACAGAAGTTATAAATTAGTGACAAAGGCATCACCCTGGTTTGTAAGCAGGTCTGCTTGGCTGCTTGTGTGCATCTGTTCCTTGTGATGCTGGATCTGCTGCTGTGCAACAATACAGTTGTTAGGAGTTACTTATTCAGAGCAATCCACACCGTGATCAACTCCCACCTGGAAACCAATGTCCCCACTGTGGAAGGACGCGTGGATCCAGAATTGGCCTCCGTAGTCATTTACGGACTCATTGTTAAAACCGTGTTTATGGAAGACAATCTTACTCGGCTACGAGTGATCGCCGAAGAAGAAGAAGAAGAAGAAGAAGAAGAAGAAGAAGAAGAAGAATTCAGAGCAAGAATAATATCACCTCTTCAAAGTGCTTGATGTTAGTTCAATTATACTTACAACCCTTCAAGAGAAACCAGAATTATTATCTGCACATTGCATGTGGGGACTGAGGTTCCCAGTAGTTTCTTAGATGATGCGAGACATGAACCGGGGAGTTCCCAGCTCTCACTTTTAACCACTACTACCGGTATGAAGGTCACTTAACTAGATTAATACCAACATATATGGGAGCGAAACAAGGTTGTGTTCTTGTCCCCACTCTGTTCAACATTTATATTAACTCCTTGGTTAAGATACTTTCTGAAACAAATTCTCATCCACCTAAATTGTCAGGGAGATTCCTATCTATTCTACTTCATGCAGATGAGTAGGTCTGAGACAGCTATTAAGAGCTCTAGATGCCTTTTGTAATAATGAACAGCTGACAATTAATTATGATAAATCAAAAGTTTTAGTTTTTACTTGGAAACGGTGCAAACATCGCTGGCAAATCAATGGACATCTAATTGAACAGGTAAAATTTTAAAAGTATCTGTGTCACAGAGGTGTGTTGGCTACTCCCGAGTAAGCACTCCACACATCCTCTGGATTTTTCAGAGTTTTATTGTGCATGCTATATACAGTGGTGAGATGTCTCAAATCATGTCTGCTCTGCATGGGGCAGAAGCCCGCAATGGCGTCTGGCGGGCCCTGCCTCAGTCTTTAAGACTGGTCCCCAAAATGCCCCTCCTACTGGCGCTACGGATCCCCATAGTGTCAAACCTTTCTCCTCAGCTGCCGTTGATTTTCCCCCCCTCCCTTCCACCCTTTAATGCAGCTGGCTCCACCCCTTCTTCTCTGCTTCCCAACTGCAATTGAGGCTCTAGTATGCTGCTAGAGCCCTGGAACCTCCTCCCTGCCTTGCTGCTCTTGCTGTTGCTCTCCCATCTGATGGAAGTAAGCAGAGTGGGCTGCTCTCTGCTCTCTTACAATCTGGGAATAATTTTTCAAACTACTAGCTCCTGGAAAACTGAAGTGTGCAAATGCACAACAGAGCCATAATTCACTAATTTCTTTCTTCTATGTCAACGGAGGCCAGCATGTTCCCTCAGCAATTCAGGTATTCGTATTGCCACAAATGCTGTACGGAACACAAGCACGCACATTTAACCAGTTTGAGGCTCTAGAATCTGTCTGAACAAAATTTCTGAGAAGTGTTCTTGGCCTTCCAAGATGTGTGCCCAATGTACTTCTATGATTAGAGACTGGACAAATTTCCAATGAATCTCAGATCTGGATATTGAAGACAAAATATCTCGGTAGTGGCGCCTGCCCTGTGGAATGCTCTCTCATCAGATGTCAAGGCGATAAGCAACTATCTTACTTTTGAAAGACATCTGAAGGTAGCCCTCTTTAGGGAAGTTTTTAATGTTTAATGCTGTATTGTGTTTTTAATATTCGGTTGGGGAAACCCAGCCAGATGGGTGGGCTATAATTTATTTTATTTTATTTATTTAAAACTTACTCATATCTAAAGGTCTAGCCCTCTTGACCCTTACTGGCACATTTCAGTCAAGGTGGAAGAAGATAGTAAATGAGAAAGTACTAATTTAGGATTCTTACAAAATGCTATTCTTGCCATGGGTTATGCAAAAGCCAAAGAAAATATACGTCGACGCATTTGGGATATTGCGTTACAAAATTGCATAAATGCAGCTTCTATTTTTCTAACTTTTAGAGACAGAGGGCGGGCTCTTCTTCCTGCTGACTATCTGACCAATTTGAATATCCCAAAATTTAGGAAACCATTTACCCAGGCTAAGTTTAACGTGCTCCCTCCCATCTTGTCTTAATTTTAAATTAATGTCTCACCTTGTTTTATTTTAACCATTTTAATATAATCATTTTATATTTCTCATTGTTTTTAAATATTCTACAATTGTTTTAACTCTACATTTAATTGTTATACTTAAAATATTTTATTGTGTTTTATGTGCTGTGTTTTCTTATCTTCTCTACTGGTTATTGACCAAAATAAAAAGATAGAACTTCTGAGGGGTCTTTAAACACTCAACTCTGCTTGGAGGTGACGAGTTATTAAGGCTTGTGTTCAAGGACAGGGAATGATCAAACTTGGCAGCATTCACTAATGACACCATGTTATCCATTAAGTCCTACCACACCCCAGCCTCCCTGCTAGCAGTGTCTTTCCCCTCTTAGGAGAAACCAGCAACTGTTTTTGCTTCCTCCACTAGCTTGGAACCAGGGATGGGGAACCTGTTGTTGGACTCCAACTCCCATCAGCCCCAAGCCTGCCTGGCTAATACTGAGAGATGATGGGAACAGTGATCCAACCATGTTCAGAGGGCCAGAGGTTACTTATCCCAACCCTTGGAGCTGCTCTGGGCAATCACTCAGTGGTTGCCCGCCCAACATTTATTTTTCCAGAGTACAAATTGGGTGGGAGGGAAGTGGGTCAGATGGCAGGCTGGGAGAGAAATGGCTTATATAAATACACTCCGGGTTTTGCTGTGTGTATGGTGTTGTAATGCCTTGTTTATCCCCCCCCCCCTTCTATCTCGAATAGAAACTAAGGGTAATTCAGCTATCTATACCTGACATTTACATAGCAAATATGCATTTAGCCTTTTTGGAAAAATCTAAGTGTTTTATTTTTACAAGTAGTTCTATGGCTTGTAATTTTCCCTTCCCTTGTTTAGAATATAATTATTTTTTAAATAGTGTATACAAAAGGAAAAGTGATTGGCTCCCTTGTGTGACTAGGAGTCTCAAGAAACTAGTTTCCCATTGGGGCTGGTGAGGACTTTTTTCTAAGATGATTTCCATTCCATCTGCTGTGAATGAGTGAAAAGTCTCTCAGATTCCCACTGTCTGCGTCCAGAGTGGGTAAGGCGATCTTGACCCTGGCCCAGTAGTAAATCGACAAGGGTGCAGATCTCTGAGCACAGGTGTGTTACATGCCAACAAGGCCTCACTCCTGTCAGCAATTGTGCTGCAGCATCCTGCACTAACTGCAGCTTCTGGATCAAGCAACAAGGAAAGCCCCGCATAGAGCAGATGTACACGAAGACAGCAAAGGCAATTACCATATACTGTACTTTCAAATGCAGGTTGAGGACATCTCTGGTGCACAACTAAAGTAGTGCCCTGGGCAACCCGTTGAAGTGCATCTTTCTTGTAAAAGGGTGGCTAAAGGTAAAGGTAAAGGGACCCCTGACCATTAGGTCCAGTCGTGACCGACTCTGGGGTTGCGCGCTCATCTCGCATTATTGGCCGAGGGAGCCGGCGTATAGCTTCCAGGTCATGTGGCCAGCATGACAAAGCCGCTTCTGGCAAACCAGAGCAGCACATGGAAACCTTCCCGCTGTAGCGGTTCCTATTTATCTACTTGCATTTTGACGTGCTTTCGAACTGCTAGGTTGGCAGGAGCTGGGACCAAGCAACAGGAGCTCACCCCATCACAGGGATTCGAACCGCCGACCTTCTGATCAGCAAGCCCTAGGCTCAGTGGTTTAACCACAGCGCCACCTCTGCTTGCAGGTGTCTGCACCAGACCCACAAGAAATCGAGGCTGGCCAGACTTTTGATGGTGCCCCCTCCGCGACAGGGATGAAGGGATGAGGGAAGATCTAAATCGGCAGCAGGGGAGCAATAAAGCTCGACATGGGGATGCTGCCGCCCGAGGCGCTCGCCTCACCTGCCCTCAGGGACTGGCTCCGTCAAAGGGACGTTGCACGGCCAACACGGCTCCCCACCCCCCAAAACGGATGGGCAGACCCGCCGGGTTTGCCTGGGCAGGACTGTCCGCGGCGGCGCTTCCCAAGGGGCGCGCTCGGGGAAGGGAGAGGCGAGTAATTTCCGCTTTTGCAGACGCCTCCCCCTCCCGTGGGTTTCTTGGCGTTCCCCCTCGCCCCCCACCCGCGACGGGGCGCGCGGAGGAAAGCTTCCCCGCCGGCCCTTCCGCGCTGTGCGGCGGCGCCCCGACGGCCATTTGGTGAGGGCGCAGCGGGCGCGCGTCTCCCCCGCTCTCCCGAGTCCCGCCGGCCGAGCCGTGACACGTTCCTCGGCTGCCTCCGACACGGGGCTGGGAGGAGCCGCTTGCGCGCCGCCGCGCCGACTCCGCCGTCCTCTTAAGGTGGCCTCGCGCGCGCGCCTGCCCGCCGCCCTGTTCGAAGAAGAACCCGGCCCTCCGCCATTCATGGGCGGTGTAAATGCTTGTGCAAAGCGGCAGAATGGTCCGTGGCGTTTTTAAAAGGGCGCGCCTAGTCCTCATTGTTCTCGTAACAGGTGCTCGCCTCTGTAGCGGTGCCCTCTCCCTGCCACGGATTATTGCTGCCTATCGATACATTGTCTCCCTCCCTGCTGAGCTTCCCTTCCTTCCCACTCTGCTCCAACCTTGCCATTGTGCAAAGTGCGTCATTGCCTGCCTGCAGCAACTCTTAGCTGGCCTTGGCCTTGGCCTACTCAGCTCTTACAGTACACATCACCGACCCTGCTATTATTCTCTTTTGCTCTGCGCCGGTTTCCTCTCTTGAACCTTGTTCACACATGCAGCAGAATGCGGTGCTTGAAGTACTGGTACAACCAGAGATTCATTTTTGAAGGATTCCCCTCCCCTCTCAAAGACTCCTTGCAAGCAAGACCAACAGGGGAAGAACAGGGGTGGAATCCCACTCCACTTCAAGAGTTTCTGTTCACAGGATTTATTGTACAGTATTTGAAGGGAGCATTCAAAAGAGGACTCTACCATGTGCACAGGCCACCCTACCACCTGCCACTCATGTTGATGCAGGTTTGGAGCAGCCCCTTGTGTGCCAAGGAGGTCACCTGTTTGTACTTGGCATTATGAGGCAGTGGCCATGGCCGGCTCTAGATAGACCCCCGGTGGTGCGGTGTGGTGCGCCGGGCCGGTAGGCAGGGCGCCGCGCGGCAAAGCCATGCTGCACCCTGCGAGGGCAGGGGTGCCGGAGCGATCTCCGCCCCTCAGTGCCAGGGTGGCCGACCTGCTCGAGACTGCCCTGGCAGTGGCTTTCAAACCTTCAGGGATTCTTTCTACACTGACTACTCAGTTATGTTGTAAAAGGTTCAATGCCTATGGTTATTGCTCCCATATGATCTAAAACAGTCCTTAAGATCATTCCTAATACCTACCTTTGGCTGTACAAGGCTGAAGCTGGTTACTAGCTCCCCTAGCTCCCCATTGCCCAAACAGTTTGAATGAAAAACAGCAACAATTTTCTATGTCCCCAGATAAATACCATTCAGCCTTTGGTTAAACATACCAATTATCTCCTCCAACATATTTTTAAATCGGCATTTGGGGATTATTCATCTCAAAATAAGCATTGGGCTGCTATCCTAAATAAAATATACCACAAGGAGAGTCTCATCAGACACCCTAACATCACTTTTGGCCTAAAGTTTTGTTTTGTGATAAGGTGTTCAAGTGGCGCTGCACTCAGATCCACAACTATAGGTATGGGGGGAACAGGGGATGGGAACCCCAAACTAGGTTTCTGCTCATCCCAAACCACAGACCACTTGAATATTGGTGAGGGTCTTCTTGGTGGACCATGTAATCATTTGTCTGTCTCTTGAAGCAATTGTAATGCACTGTGAGATGCTGTGTGATTTTTAATTCAATTTTTATTGCTGATTTTTTATTGTATAGCATTGTATTGAGTTACAATTTGAATTCCATAGACTTTATCTAAGAAACAAAAGCAGCAATAGAAATAAAATTAAAAACCAGTATGAATATGTAATGCAAATACACAATGGACCACCTGAATGAAGCTTGAAGACCAGTTTGAGAAACGATGTCCTAGGATCTAGGCCTCCAAAGACAAATTACAACTTGTGGAATGATGCCTTTGTTTAAAAATTTAAAATAACTTGAAAGTGAAATGTAATTAAATAGAAATTTTGTGCTTCAGTGGGGGTGGGATGGTTGAATATTGAGTGTTGCTTATTGTATAAATATGTGATAATAATAAAACAACAAGCTATGAATATTTTAATACTTTTATTTTTGATAAAGTCCATTTTGGCAAGTATCAGTGAGATGGCTGAGCTTGCATTTTCCCACAAGTAGTTCAATGTCAGATCTGATGATTGTCAGAGAGTCAATGGTGAAAAGCCTGTCTCACAAAGATACGCAACAACCGACTGACACGTGTCCAAATGACGTGATTGCGCACATGCACATGGCACTGAACCCAGAAGTGATCCTAACACGTTACTAAACACATCACTATAAGGGCAGAATAGGTGGTGTGGTGGAACATGGTGCACTTATATGCGCATGAGGGCTGGGAAAAGAACCCCTGCGCAAAATGGTAATTGTGTAGACCAAATGGCAGCATCACAGTTATAGCTTTGTCAGTAAGGTCTGGCTACTCAGTCGTAACAGTAATTTTGGTATCACAAAGCCAAAATCTGGAGAACCACACTTGCAAACAATGCACCTTCCAGGGCCTTGCAACATGACAGTCCAGAAAGTTTTTGTTCTTTTTGCCCAAAGACAACTTTGAGTGACATCAGTTGCAAATGGGTTTCGCACCCTCACAAACTTCAGCAAAAAAGTACCGTAGTGGGCAAATGTTGACTTAAGGCTAAGCAAATGCATCAAATCACCCTTAAACTATTAGCTAACTCTGGCCGCAGATCTGGTTATGGTTTGCTACAAGGTGCTCCTGCAGGGAGTGGTTTTTGCTTCCCCTTTTTAATGGAAAGACAAGACAAGTACTTTCAGACGCGCAGTCGTCCCCGTTTTCTCTTTCCGAGAATGGACCAACCCGGTTCTGCCCACAATGAGATGGTGCATTTCCTGCCCCGTTATGGGCAGAACTCCGAAATACGGCAAGGACTCAGCTTCCCCCCCCCCACACACACACTCCCGACCCCACATTTGCACGTTTCAAACTTAAGCCACCGGGGAGCCGAGTTTACTCGCAGGAAAAGCTGAGGGGAGACACCCGGGGGGGGTGAGGAGGGGGAGGCGACGGCGGCAAATCCGGAGCCCCCTCCGCCGCCTGGCTGAGGGGGGCACGAGCGGTGGAAGGGGGTGCCGGCCGTTGGCGCTTTTCGTGAGGGGAAAGGGGTGTTTAAACACACACGGGATCCAGGGCTCCGAAGGAGGCGACGAAAGCGCCTCCGTGAGGAGATGGGGAAGAAGCGGGCTGGTTTCTCTGCTGCGCTTCTTGGCTTCCCCTCTGCCGGGGCCCCGCCACCTCCTCCTGCGAGAGGAACCACCTTAAGGCGGGGAGGCGGGGGTGGCGCGGCCTGGAGGGAACCGGGGGAGGCGGAGCGGAGGCCGGGGAGGAGCCGGGGCCTGCAGTGGAGCCGCAGCCCCGGAGCACACGGAGCGAGCGACAGGCGGCAGGAGCAGCAGCAGCATAGCAGCAGGGAGGCCGGGGCCTGCAGAGGGTCTGCCTAGCCGCCGCCGCCGCCTCCGCCCCGCTCGGGAAGACCCCCGGGAGCGGGCCTCAGCTCGGGCAGCAGCAGCAGCAGCGCCAGGCCCAGGAGCCGCCGCGGCCTCCAGTGGCAAGCGAGTCAGGAGGAGCGAGCGAGCGAGCGAGCGGCGGCGCCACCCCCGCCCCGCGCAGCCCTCCCGCTTCCTCCCTCCCTTCCGCCAGGGGAGAAGCAGATCCCCGGCTCGGCCCGGGGCTTGTGGGGGGAAAGATCCCTCCCTGCGCAGACGGAGGGGGATCATCTCGGGGGGAGGCGGAGGCCCAGGAGGAGCGCCCCCACCGCGCCGCCCCACGCCTCCTTCCCCCGCAGAGGCTGGGTCTGAAATCCGCGGCCAAGGACAGAGAGCGCGCAGCTAGGCCCCGCTTCTGGGTCAGTTGTCCACTCCCCGCAAGTTCTTCTTGCCCACCTCGGCCTCAGACCGAGGATTTAAAGGCCACTCTCGGCATAATGGAAGGGAAAGGAGCCCCGGCCGGGAAGGAGAGCTCGTAGCGGCCGCCAGAGGGGAGGGAGGGAGGACCGACCTCGTCTCTTGTGCCGTGGTATTTTTATTTTAAACCGCCGCCCCCTCCTCCGCCGCCGCCGCCACAACAGCCACAGCCACCACTTCCCTCTTAAATTCTCTCCTGCAACTTAAAATCGGTACCTACCTGCTCGCCGACAAGGAAACAAAGCAGATTTTCCACTGGCCTGTTGGAGTCGCCGACTTTATAAATAAGTTCCTCCAGCTAGTCAAGCAAGAAGGAGCAGCCTTCCCTCTTGAGAGCAGGCCCCCCCACCCCATTTTGCTGTCAAATATCAATTGTGAAGGGGAAGGGGACGCTTGACAGGCCTAGGAAACGGGATAGTATCAAACAGCTGTCAGAGAGGAGGACCCGCAGCAGTTTAAAAGGAAAAACAAATACTCCTTGGGATAAACGAAAAAGATGCTTGTTTCCTAAGATTTCTAATAGGGTGTGTGCTAGCTTGAAGAAAATAAGGAACTCTTAATTACCAAAGGAGGTGAAAGTTGTTCCCATTCTTTGTTCTCACCAACAAAGAAAAAGAACAGAGGTGACATCTTTCTAGCCTGGTCAACAGGAGAGAAGAGGAATATACCTGTAGCTTAAGGGTTTGGAAGCCCAAAGCTGAGCTCTACCTCTGTCGTCCACAACTCAGAAAAACCCACAGCAGCATCACTTTGAGCATGAGGCCTATGTGCAGAGTGTGAAGGACATCTCTCTTGTTGAAATAAGTCCAGAGGCATCCACTGCAGAAAATCTAAACGTGAGTGACAATATTGCATCACATATCTTGCCTTGTCTATTTTTCTGTTTTTTTCCTCCCCAGCATTCTTCCTTGTTATATTTTCTTTCTCTCAATATTCTGACTTAGAAGCCTGTATGCCTCCTTTCTCTGTATGTTTTGCTGCCTTGCTTTCTGGAATACGTTGCTTGCCATTAAAAATAAATAATTCACCTGTTTGATTTTTCCAGTGGAGAGCCTGCCTCAAGGAATTGTAAGCAACACACTGTTTTTCAGCACTTTGGGTCTGGGTAGGGGTCAGAGGTATCTACGGTATATATCTTACCATTTAGGAGTCAGTGAGGAAAGATTCACAGTGATTGAAAGTTCATGGGCGGAGTGTGTGTGATTATTTACTTCAGAGGTAACATCACACCATTAATGCAACTGTGCTCGGATGGTGTCAGCATAATCCTGTACTTGCTGAACTCTGTGTGAGACATAAGCTTCAGATGATAAGACTATGTTAAGTCTCTCAAGTGTGAATCTTGTTTTTGGTGTATGTTTGGTTAATTCTCTTTCTTTCATTCTTTCAAAGGGTAATAATAGGCATTCTAATGCATGTTAATGATTGGGAATACAGAACCCAGATATTTTAGCTAATGCTCATTGATTTGTGTCAGAGTATGATCTTCTGGATTTGGACTGAGAAATCCACCTGCAGGATGTGAAATCAAGTGCATTTGAAGGCCTTGCATTCATTCCACCAGTGCTGTCCTTGATTTGATCTTCCTACTTTACTGAGTATTACAGACAAATTTTGGTGCCCATGTCCTGTGATGGGGGAGTTAAGTCTCAGGTCGTGGAATCCTTTTGGCAGCAATGCGTAGAGCAAGTTACACACTGCAGCTGCTCCTGGTAGGAAATAGAAGCCTAAGGGGCGACCACTTCAGATAGTGCTTTTTATAGATTCCATTGACAGTGATCACTTTGAGGAAAAAATAGGAATGCTAACTCGATGTGTACCTCTGACATCTCAATCCACTTTGGGACTAAATCAGTTGAAAAGCAATCTTAAGCTCAAAAGATTCCTTGTTGTAATTACTGCTAGAGTATTCCCAGTAAAAGTATTCAGAGGAGTTGTTATGGAATTCTTCTGAATGTAATTGATGTAAATTCAAAGCTGCCCAGTCGTTTAAAATTTATTGCCCATGCCTGATTTTTTTTAACCTGGAGTATTTTAATTGACTAATAGTTAGATTAATAAACAAAGCATTTTGATAAGTAAACATAATTCCTCTGCTTAATAGGGAGTGGATTTTAGGAACATAGTGTTTTTGGTTCAAGTAATTATTTTTAAAAGGCCACATGACAAAAAGGTATTCCTTTCTATGTGAAGGGGGGATGCCTTTTTTAGATGATGCTTGCTGTGACATAAGCAATTGCATCATCTGAAAACAGAAGGTATGTCAGAAAAGACCTCAGAAGACATCTAGCCCTAATCCCTGCTACAACAGGAAATATATGGCTGCAGTGTCCTTCATAGGGGGTTATCCAATCTCTCTCTGTAAGAGAGGCCACCACTTTTCAAAGGCAGGCTGTAACATGCTTTTTTTCTTTAGAGCTGCTTTTTCACATGTGCAGATTTTATGCAGATGTCATTAATGAGCTAAAACACATGAAGTTAATGGACTCAGATTTCTTTAGCTGAGTAACAGCCCTACATTTAAACTTTCACAGAGCATTCCAGTTGGACAGGTAGATTTTTCTGGAGAACTAAAATGCCTAATAAATGGCATCTAAATAGTTCACTGCAAATAAAATAAGAATTTGTCTATTATAAAATTTGGCTGTGAGGAATGGAAAATCAGGGGGGACAGTTACCTGATCAATGCCTTCAGTTGTCAGTGGATTCAATTGCCTGTATTTTGGTGGAATGGTTCAATTGTTGTGGCCCAGGTATGTAAGCAAAAGGTGGGAAAAGGAATGGGAGGAAGAAGCTTGGGCCATCTCACAGTGTTCTTCTTCATAACTTTAATTATTGTCCCACAACTTGAAAATCAGGCATTTCCCCCCCCCCCAAAAAATATCAATTTATAGATCTAAGAAAATTAATTAAAAGTCACCTAGATTCATCTTCTTGATATGTCAGAGTAAGCAATCGACTTCCTCTGGCATCTCTTACATAGCACTGAGAATTGTGAACTTGCAAGTTAATGATGATTAGCAAGGATTTTGAGTTTTAATTTCATAAGCTATGCATGTTAACTCAAAAGTAAAACAAGTCTGTTTAGGATCATGGCCCCAAAGTCTAAAAAGGCTAGTTGTTAAATAATGGTTATAGGAGAAATTGCCTAAGCAATAATGAAAGATAATTGGAGATGATGCTGGTTCTTTGCAAGTTTATTTAATTAGGATTTTAAAAAAGTAATGTGTCTAATGCAGAGGGATCAGAATAATGGGCTATAAAATTGAAAAACAATTTGAAAATCTGAATATTGTTACTTTGAAATCTGTTTGTGATTACCTCTGCCTCTTGTGAAAATTCTTCCAGTTTATATAGGTGGATGTTCGAAATCAATTTTTAATTGAATTTTGTCTATTTTCATTAAATTTGTAAGTCCTTTAGATCAGTGGTCCTCTTGCCTTCTGCCTAGAGGGTTTGAAAACAACCTCTTAATATCTCAAATATGTGAATGAATAATAAAGAGGAGTGCTTTTGGGCTGGGTCAGAGCCTGCTCTGTCACCATGAGTAGCCACAACCAGAGCCTACATACCTGGAATTTGGGGCCTCACAGTCAGATGCCACTACCTGACACAAGCAGGATTGAACTCTCATTGTACCTTTCTATTCAGAAGTTAACGTTTGTCTCAAGCTTGTGCAATATGTGTGATCTGCTAATGTTACTGAGGCCTAAACTTTCCATTTTAAAAATACCCTTTTAACTTTTTATATCACACTTTTTCAAATGTTATTCCAAGTTACTTAACAACAAAATGTAACTTATTCTAGTTTTGAGTACAAATTATTCATTTTGTATATAATAGTAAATCAAATATCAAGCAAACTTTAAAATGAGTGTGATAAAATAAAATAGTATTTAGTAAAAGTTTTCTCTGTAGCAGTGTTAGAAACTCAGATATACAGGGGTATCTCCGGTTGCAGACAGGATCCATTCCGGAGCTCTGGTTGGATTCCGAAGTTTCCGCAACCGGAGGGACTGCTGCTGCGCATGCATGGAGCGTGGTACAGCACTTCTGCACATGCGGCGTGGCAAAACCCGGAAAAAATACTTCTGGTTTTGCCGTGTTCACATCCTGAAGGATACACAACCGGAGGTGTGCGTATCCAGAGGTACCACTGTATTAGCTAATTGCCAAATAGCATCTTAAACCTAGGTTATGGTCACCACAACAAAATGTCTAGGCACCATTTTTTCCACTGAAAGTTGTTGTTGTTAGTGATTATTAATAATTTCATTTCTATACTGCTTTATATTTTAAATAAAAAAATCTCAAAGTGGTTCACAACACATTAAAACATCGAATAAAACAATCCAGAATAAATCAAATTCAAGTTTCAACAAAAATATTACAGACTTCTCGAAGTGACATTCTGCTTGCCCCATATTTACCTACTTAATTTATAGAGATGCCCCATAGCAGAAGTACTCTAGGAAGCCAGTGTGGTGTAGTGGTTAGAGTGTTGGATTAGGCCCTGGGAGATCAGGGTTCAAATCCCCACTCAGTCATGAAGCTCACTAGGTGACCTTGGGCCAGGTACAGCCTCTTAACCTACCTCACAGGGTCTTTGTAGAGATTAACTGATGGGGGAGGTGAACCATGTACTCCATGGAGAAAAAAAGTGGGCTATAAATACATTAATATGCTCTTCCGCTTACCTGCTTAAGAAACCTAGACGGGCCAGCCAGATGGAGATGTCAGTCGCCCATCTGGCATCTAGAGATCTAATTGAACCTGTGCCAGTTGCAAAATGAACCTGGCACCTAGGGAATTTCTAATGCTGCTGCATAGATAACTACCGGTAGTTAGTTTTGAGGATGGGAGAAAATGTTGTTTGACCTAATTGATTATGGTACATGACAATGGTACAAGCCTGAGTCTACATCATCTTTGGTTCCTTCATGCAAGGCAGCTGATTCTTCATTAGATCCAAGGTGATGGTAGAAATCCTGATAGCAGTGCAGGTTTACACCCACTTGACTAGCAGAGTTTAGAACATACAATAGTGTAGAGGTTGGCCCGTTTCCGCATATGTATAGTAAGAAACTTTAGTTTTGGCCTGGAATTTGGTACAGAAGGGAGATCTTTACAAAGCCACCATGGATTCTGAATGTGAATGGCATCCTGCCCATCTGCAGAAGATTTTCTCCCCCATTTCTCTGTCTGAGAATATGAGGGAAAGTGCAGGCAGTTCATAAACATATAGGAAGTCCTTTGTATTGTTGTGTGCTGTAATACCTTGACTGTCATTTGAAGGTATCTGCAGGAATGACAGTTAATGTTTAGGGATTTATGGGTTGTAATCCTTAAAGAGGCAGATAGAAATTTGAAGCAGGATGCAGTTCAGTTAGCTAGGCTTGTCAGCTTTTTTTTAAAAAATGGCATGACATGGGGAATGGGCAGAAGCTGGGGCAGAATCCATTGGATCAGGGGTCAGCAAACTTTTTCAGCAGGGGGCCGGTCCACTGTCCCTCAGACCTTGTGGGGGGGCGGACTACTTTTTTGGGGGGGATGAACGAATTCCTATGCCCCACAAATAACCCAGATATGCATTTTAAATAAAAGGACACATTCTACTCATATAAAAACACGCTGATTCCCGGACAGTCTGCGGGCTGGATTTAGAAGGTGATTGGGCCGCATCTGGCCCCCAGGCCTTAGTTTGGGGACCCCTGCATTGGATCATGTGTTCTGATAGTATCTGGACTTTCCTGGCTTATCAAACTCTAGTAGTAGTTACCTGTTATTTATTATTGTTATTTATCTAGTAGTAGGTAAAGGTAAAGGGGCCCCTGACCATTAGGTCCGGTCGTGACCGACTCTGGGGTTACGGCACTCATCTCACTTTATTGGCCGAGGGAGCTGGCGTACAGCTTCCAGGTCATGTGGCCAGCATGACAAAGCCACTTCTGGCGAACCAGAGCAGCACACAGAAACGCCGTTTACCTTCCCACTGTAGCAGTACCTATTTATCTACAGTGGTACCTCGGTTTACAAACACAATTGGTTCCGGATGTCTGTAGTTAACCTGAAGTGTACTTAACCTGAAGCGAACTTTCCCATTGAAAGTAATGGAAAGTGGCTTAATCCGTTCCAGACGGGTCCACGGAGTACTTAAACTGAAAATACTCAAACCGAGGCGTACTTAAACCGCAGTATGACTGCACTTGCACTTTGAGGTGCTAGGTTGGCAGGAGCTGGGACCGAGCAACGGGAGTTCACCCCATCGTGGGGATTCCGCCGACCTTCTGATCGGCAAGCCCTAGGCTCAGTGGTTTAACGCACAGCACCACCCACGTCCCAATAATAATAATAGTTACCTGTTAGTTATTATTATTGTTGTTATTTATTAGTGTATATCTTTCCCCTCACCCTTGTGTCTCCTGGGACTTTTAACTATTGTGCTCTATAGTCAAATAAAACCTGGCATATAGTGCTCTGGAGCAGTGGTTCCCAAACTTTTTGATATGGTGAATCACAAGTCCAAATTTACTTGATAATGGTGACCCATCAATTTCTTGTCTCATAAACCCTGAACCTTATGGCAGCTGTTTGTTTCATGCAGTTTAACTTCAGCTTTGCGTATTCTATAACCATTGCTCAAGGCATCCAAGCAAAATTTTCCTTAATGTGCCTATTAATGTGGAAATTGTGGAACTATGTATAGTACAGTACTTACAAAGTTACACACAGTTTTTTAAAAATGGGAATGTAAGAACACTAATCATAGGATTGCAGGGTATTGCTTCATAAACTATAAAAAATTGTTCTAAAAACATACGGTTACAAAATCTGTGTTTGATACAACAAACAAATGAATATTTTTAATATATTCATGATAAAGTTATTTTATCAGTGGGATGTTGGAATTGAATTTTGCCAATGAGCAAGTCAGTGCAGTTTGTTGGTTGTTACACATAGTCTCAAATCTTTATTGATACATAGTTTGCTACTTTTTTTGTCCCCATGGTAGTCATTGCTGAAAAACCTGTCTTGCATGTACTACCAAATGGCAGCAACACAGATAATTGCTTCATCAGGAAGCTCAGGATACTCAGTGAGTGGTAACTGGGTAATTTTGGTAACACGAAGCCAAAATTTTGATAATTTCAGTTCTGATAATTTACGTTTGAGGGTTGTTTTTCTTTTTGCACAGATAAAGGCAACTTTGAGTGACATCACTCAGATTTCTGGTGTTTCTTCAGCAGAAGGATAGTGGACAAATTTTGACAAAGCAAACTTCAGTTCACCACAAGGTGCTCGTACAAGGGGTTGTTGTGAGCGACTATTACAGCTTGCCTCTGATGCCTCTGGCTGCTTAGAACACCTTTGTGGCAAACTGTTGCTGGATCTGTCACAATAGAATAGTTCCCAAGTGTTAAAATGTAAGACTTTAGCATTTCCGCTGTTCCGTTAATAAGTACCAACGCAGCACTATAAAATGCTAGCAAAATGTTGTAAGAGGTATTCCTTGTACTAGTTAAGAGGAATAAAAGTAATAATTATTTTGGGATAAATTACAGAGCCTGTGACTCACTTGTGGGTCATAACCTACAGGTTGGGAAACAGTACTCTGGAGTGAAGATTTTTATCGTAAGTGTTGCTCTAATTATGGTTCTAACTTTTGAACACTTGACTCTAGTGCGTTAATTTGCCATTGCTGTGAAGACATAGGGACCCTTTCATTCATCTCCTTGTTATGTTTAAACTGTCCTTTTAGATTTCAGAGTAAATGCTCATAAATATCAATTGTTTGAGTGTTTACTAACAGAAATTAGCTACAGTGGTATTTCTTCCAGTGTTAGAGATACAGTAAAAGGTAAAGGGACCCCTGACCGTTAGGTCCAGTTGTGACCGACTCTGGGGGTTGCGGCGCTCATCTCGCGTTATTGGCCGAGGGAGCCGGTGTACAGCTTCCAGGTCATGTGGCCAGCATGACAAAGCCGCTTCTGGCGAACCAGAGCAGCGCACGGAAATGCTGTTTACCTTCCTGCTTGGAGCGGTACCTATTTATCTACTTGCACTTTGAGGTGCTTTCGTACTGCTAGGCTGGAGCTGGGACCGAGCAACGGGAGCTCACCCTGTCGCAGGGATTCGAACCGCCGACCTTCTGATGGGCAAGCCCTAGGCTCTGTGGTTTAACCCACAGCGCCACCTGCGTTGTACTCAGTACTCAGATATATAAGCTAGGCACCAAATGGCACCTTAAATCTAGGTTTCGGTTGCCACAATGGAATGAATGTCTTTTCGCCAAGGAGTTGGACTAGATGCCCCTCGGGCTTATTTCCAACACTACAGTTCTATGATCTCAACTACATTGCTTGACTGTAGTGCGCTCTTATAACAGTTCACTTGTCCCAGTATGCAAGAAGAAGAAACATACACAGTGGAGACTATGGACTAAGGCAGAGGTTTCTAAACTGTGATTGACAACCTGGCACCCAGATATCTCCGCATAGTTGCAATTGGACCCACACCAGTAGCAAAATGCGGCTGGAGAATTTCGAACACTGATTTCTGCAGTTGCATACTTCAGATGCCTGTTGCCCCTGATGGTTGTTTTTGCAACCATAGTTCTCTGAAATCAGATATCACATTTATTATGTTTCATATAGATTTTTTGCAACTTAAAAAAAATGAAAACCAACCAAATGTATCTTTACAAAGCTGAAAGTTTAATTCGAGGAACTTGGAGTAGGGGCCATTTAACCCTTTACCTCTGGTCATTTTCCCACTCAGGGTTTCCCCCCAACCCTAACCCACAAAAAAACACAGCACTTCCCATTACAAGTGGAAAAGTAGCTTGGGAAGGTATTTATATTTTGAGTGAAAAAACAGCTGATGGGGCTAGAGTTAAGCAGCTCCCCAGCATCACCATTTCACTACTTATAGGGTGTGTGTTTTTACTTTAAAAAATGTAGGGGGAAAGTTACATACACCTGTGTGTAGCATCTAGTTTGGCCACACTCTTCAGATGCAAGCCAGAAATACTGGAAATTTGTGATAAAGTTGCAAAATGTGTGTGCAAAAAGCCATGGTATAGGTTCTATCACTCATTTTAGTCGCTCAATGACTAAAGCTTTCTATCCGAATATTTTATAGTTCATTCCCCATGGGGCATCCAAACTGCAAATACTGTGCAATAGGCATAGATAATTGTAGATTTGCTGGGGTTTTCCCAGACTGAACTGCACGTAGTAGTTTTCTTTTTTCTTTTTACTTCCATGACACATTGAGGTTCTCTAAAGGAGGGAGATCTTTATCTTCATCTGCTTCTATAGTGTCTCGGTTCAAATGTCAGCTCCCCCTTCAATTTAGTGGGGGTTTTATGTTTATTGCATCAAGTTCAAAATCCTTACCTGAATCTTTTGGGTCTTGTACTTTCTCACCTCCATCATTATTGTTCTCATTTCTTCCTACATTGTTGTGCTTCTTCTAGCTCTTTCCCTTTGTCAGGGTTTTTTTTCTTTGTGTATGCTTGTGGCATTCATAACACTTGTGTTTTAGAATAGTCTTTTTATTTCGGTAACTGTAATTCTCCTTCCTACTATCCACTTCTCCCAAAAATGTTTTCCATAGTTTTTTGTATCATTTTCTAGGGCAGCCTTCCCCAGCCTGCTTTCCTTAAGATATTTTGAACTACCGTACAACTCTCATCAGCCCCAGCCAGCCAGAGAATGAAGATGTGGAAGACTTATTTAGCCTGCGCTAACACACACTTGAGGCTCTAGTGGTCTTTATTTTTGAGTCTGTTTTACTTCTAGTCCTGCAGAGGTTGCAGGTGCCCAGTTCACAATGAGTGCAAAAACATTTTGGCTAGTCTTAGAAGGTGCAGCATAGCTAACCTCACAACCCCATATCAAAGTACTTTAATCCTAATAAGTTCTAAGGGGGCAAAATAGTTCATTTACTCTGAGCAGAAACTGGGACAAATGCTGTATATTCCTGCGTATAAGACTACTTTTTAACCCAGGAAAATATTCTCAAAAGTCGGGGGTCGTCTTATACGCCGGGTCGTATTTCTTATACGGTGAGTATATCCCAAACTCTATATTTTAACTGGAAAAGTTGGGGGTCGTCTTATACACCCAGTCGTCTTATACGCCGAAATATACGGTAGTAGTAAACATTCTAATCTAGTCCATCACAGTGAACACAGGACAGTGTCTGATGACATGGACTTGTGCTTCAATGAATCTGTTTGTCTCTAAGGTGCCATAGAACATAGACGAAGCCTATGCAACCAAAAAAATTACCCCCCCCCCAAGCCGCACCCCCCAGCAGGGAACACGCAGTGAAGGTACGGCACTAGGAGGATGAGGGGGTGGGAGTGGGGGTGGGGAAGGGTTAGGGTGGGACAGGGCGGGGATAAGAAGGGATTAGGAAATCAAGGAAACACAAGGAAAACGACGATCCAGCAAGCCTCCTCCTCCGGCTCCCAGAGGCTCGGGGCGCTCCGCGCGCGCTGCTGGGCGACAACCCGGCAAGCCGCCTCCTTGTGTTGTAAGAAGACTAGACTCAGCAGCAGAATAGAAATAAATGCAAAACTGCTTGCACACACCAAATATTTTCCTTATTTTGTGTATCACTTTGCATCTTACTTAAGACACCCACCGAAAACAAGCCACCCTGTGGTTTTTTTGAGGAAAAAAGTTATAAGACGGTGTCTTAAAAAAGGGGAAACACGGTATACGGGCAACTCTCTGTGCAGGGGTTGTGCTCTGGGTCATTGCATGTGTAAGGGGGAGGGCTTAGAGAACCCCCCCCCTTTCATCCGAAGCAGCCCATCTCCAAGCAGTCATGAAAGCGAAGGGACGGATGAGGAAAGTCAGGAGACAGAAAGGGAGTGCCAGACCTCTGGCAACATCCAGGAGCCCCTGCTCCACAGGCAGGAAGAGAGGGAGAGGGAAAGAGAGGAGAGGACACAGGCAGAACACAGACCCTTCCCCCCAACTCCGGAATTGAGAAGTGCTTTAGTTTAAGTACTCCACAGACCGTCTGGAACGGATTAATCCACTTTCCATTACTCTTAGTGGGAAAGTACGCTTCAGGAACCAATTGTGTTTGTAAACCGAGGTACCACTGTATATTGTTTCCTGGGCAGCAACTAATTGCAAGCGGCTCCCAACTTAGGCAGGGGTTACGTTCTGTGGGGAACCTGCTGCAATACACATCTCTTCCCACCCAACAGCTGTTGAGCGGGTTCCAAAATGGTTCCCATGTGCCATTTTGGAGCCCTCAGAGTCTTTTTTTCTGGACTTTAGGCTCACTGACGTCCACTTCAGGCTCAGGGAAGGGCCTCTCTCCTGCTATCTCAGGTTAGAAGCAAATTATTTATTTATTTCCCGGCACCAAGCATATACACGGTTGCACGCAATTTGATCACACGTAAGTCCACACGTCACACGTAAGCTTGCTGATCAGAAGGTCGGCGGTTCGAATCCCTGTGACGGGGTGAGCTCCCATTGCTTGGTCCCAGCTCCTGCCAACCTAGCACGTCAAAATGCAAGTAGATAAATAGGAACCACTACAGCGGGAAGGTAAACGGCGTTTCCATGTGCTGCTCTGGTTTGCCAGAAGCGGCTTTGTCATGCTGGCCACATGACCTGGAAGCTATACACCGGCTCCCTCAGCCAATAATGCGAGATGAGCGCGCAACCCCAGAATCGGTCACGACTGGACCTAATGGTCAGGGGTCCCTTTACCTTTACCTAAGTCCAGGGAAGCCTGTATCTTGGAGGGCCAAGCTGAGAAATCTGTGAACACCTCAACCTGCATTTCAGAATGTAGCCTGCCAGCTAACTATGATGCCACTGACACCACTAACTTCAAATTCATGTTGGAATTAGATATTGTCCAAAAATGTCTTTTGAGAATTGTCTTGCATATTCTTATTTTACTCTTGACTGCGCCAGTCACCTCATGACTGCCACAAGGGTTTGGCATAACACAAAATTAGAGAGAGTACAGTGGTACCTTTGGTTAAGAACTTAATTCGTTCCGGAGGCCCGTTCTTAACCTGAAACTGTTCTTAACCTGAAGCACCACTTTAACTAATGGGGCCTCCTGCTGCTGCTGTGCCACCGGAGCACGATTTCTGTTCTCATCCTGAAGCAAAGTTCTTAACCCGAGGTACTATTTCTGGGTTAGCGGAGTCTGTAACCTGAAGCATTTGCAACCTGAAGCATTTGTAACCAGAGGTACCACTGTACCTTGGTTTAAGAACAGCTTAGTTTATGAACAACTTGGATTAAGAACACTGAAAAACCTGAAAGCAGGTGTTTTGGTTTGTGAACTTTGCCTTCGAAGCAGAACATGTTCCACTGCCTGTTGAGTGTGTTCCATTTGTAAATTGAGTCCCCCACTGCTATGGGAAAGCACGCCTTGGTTTAAGAACACTTTGGTTTAAGAACGGACTTCCGGAATGGATTAAGTTCGAAAACCAAAGTACCACTGTACAGGCATTGCTGCTTCTGCCCACCTCATACAATCTCATTCTTACTGTGGGAAGGCAGCTACGACCTGCAAACTTTTAGGACCTTTTTCTTTGTCTTATCTGTATATACAGCTATATAATATAAGTTCACATTGCATTCTTTAATTTGGTGTTGCTAATCTGAGATTAGTATCAGTGTGTCTTTTGACCATATCTGAAAGATCTTGCATTTCTGCTTTCATATTCTCAGTCTAAAATTAGGAGTTCTATAACACTAAGAGTCACGAAGAGTCGGACACGACTAAACGACTAAACAACAACAACAACAACAACAACATAACACTAAGAGTATGTACCGTGTTTCCCCCTTTTTAAGACGTAGCCATAATATAAGACATAGCAGGATTTCTAAACAGTTGCGCGATATAAGCCATAACCCGAAAATAAGACATAGTGATAGACCCTTCCCCCCTCCCGCCAGCCAACTCCCCCCCATAAAAATCTCTCCCCATTTTACTGTCGCTCCAAAGACACGTATTTCTTTTAAAAGCTTGTAAAAATGCACCGTAGAGCCGTTCCTGCAGCCTCGTGATTCCCCCTCCTGTTTCTGTAAGCATTTTTTAAAATACCTGTAAAAGGATTCCAAAATATTTTTTTTTAGCTAGGCTGTGTGAGCTCTGCTTGCTTGGTGAAGAGGAGAAAAGTGGCATTTGCGGTGGGGAGAAGATGAAAGCACGAGGGAAAAAAGAGGGGCGATTGAAGACGCTGCCTTCCCCTTTAGGGAGAGACTCTGTGTGCGCTTCTCTCTCCCCCCCCCCCCCGCCTCTCTCTCTCTCTCTCTCTCACACACACACACACACAGCCCACCTCTCGCTTCCCCCCACCTTTCCCCCTTTTAATAGCCTTTTAAAAAGTGAGGATTCTTTTTTCTTTCCATTGCTTGTCTGTAGAGCTTCCCCTTTAAGGATTTGTACCGGTACCGGGATCGCTGCCGGTGGCGCAGTCCTTGCCTTGGGGATTAAGGACTTTCCCCTTCTCGCTGTTTAGGAGCTGCTAAACACTGCCCTACACCCTACACAAAAGTTAACATTTTGTGGGTAAGAGAAACACGGACGGGTTGTTAGGACCAGCAGATTATCTCACCCCGCTTTCTGCTGGCTCAATTGCTACTTAATTGCTACCATTTACCATCTTAATTGCTGCTCAGCTGGCTTCTTTGTTTTCTACAGTATCTCAGCCAAAGTGCTACATTGTTGGAACTTTCGCTCTTAAGTCTTGGGCAGTTGGCTGGCTGGTAGAGATCCTTATTTGCTTTAGTATAGGCTACTGCTACGACTGCATCACACAGATAGATTCCATTATACTGTACTGGTTTAAATTTAAGAAGCTCCAGTGTAGCAGATTGCTATTAAGTGAGTCCCCACCTGGGAGGGGAGAGAGAGAGAGCAGCCCTTCGGAGGAGCTCCTTCCCTCCCTCACGAACATCCCAGGGCCGGGGAGAGAGGGCTGGGCCAGCGATGCACACACCACCCTTCCCTCAGACTCCCTCTCATGGAGCTTGGTGGTGGCTGTTGCCCGTCATTTTCTTTCAGTCAAGAGTCCTGCCCCGCAGGGAGACAGGGAGCAAGAGGGGCACTGCTCCTGATGTAATAAAAATACCGGTAAGACATTCCCTGAAAATAAGCCACCCAGTGTTTTTTTGAAGAAAAAAAGTGATAAGACGGTGTCTTAAAATGTGGGAAAGACGGTACTAGAATCCTAGGATGGTGCATACCCATGGTCCTTTAGAACAGATTAGTTACCCATAACTCATTTTAAACATGCATTGTCCTCACAGTGAGAGTGGTTAAACAGGACACAAAAGGGTTGTTCTTTTTTCCATACTACTTGTGGCCAAAGTGCATTTATTAGTTGTTAATACAGTGGTACCTCTGGTTGCAAACGGGATCCGTTCCGGAGGCCCATTCGCAACATGAAAAGACCGCATCCTGAAGTGCCGTGTCTGCACATGCGTAAAGTGCGATTTAACACTTCTGTGCATGCACCCACGCCGAACCCGGAAGTAACCCGTTCCAGACTTCCGTGTTTGATGCATCCGTATCCTGAAGCGGATGTAACACGAGGTATGACTGTATGTATGTGAGAGTGTTTTTCGTCTAGAGTAAATGGCTTTAGATGCAAAATAAGGATATGAGACTCTTTGTCCCTGCCTACTTGCCAGGCCTCAAACCATTGATTCAAGGGTTTATTCTTAGTATAACTTGTAAAACAACCTGAAATACTTTATGGTTGACTATTTAAAAATCAAAAATGATGTTTATTTTTATTCTGTGTTGTGGATATCCAGTTGCTTGAGCATCCTACACATAAAGGAAAGGAAATTTGGAAAGCCACTGGAAAGTGGCCTGGAACCCCCTTGTTTTACCTCTCCGTTGGAAGAGGTATGTCTTTCCGTGGTACCAGCGTGCTATCTCCATCAAGTCTTGACGCAAGTAGAGCTAAAATTCTCTTTGGCATCAGCATCTTCATGGATGAAGCAACTACAGGGGTCTTTGCCTAGTTGCATGTGACTGATGTGTGTGTTCACAGGCAGTAGAATACCAGTGATGAAAACTGTTATTGCCCAGCCAAATGCATTTTAAGGCATTCCCACCCAGAGACCAGTTCTTTTCCTCAGTTGTTGTCCAAATATTTATATGGTGTTTTTCAAGTCTTTTTCCCAGTGAGATCAGTGTTTGTAAAAAGAGAGTTTGAACTTTATCTCTCCCCCACCCTGACCTAAACCCCCACCTATAGTATTCTTACTGTTAGATGCAATTGGCCTGCTCAAGCACTTATAACCTCTTATACCATTCAAAAACAAAAATAAAGACTTGCATCCTCAAAGTTTCCTAGAAGTTCACAGGATGTTGGTACGTTGTACAAATAGTTTTCTCTTAATTTACCTGGGAAATCCCCCATTATGTAGCAAGTACTACCATGATTTTGGGTAATTCCATTTCATTTCCACACTTATAAGTGTGGAAGTGCCCAATATTGGAGGGGAACAAGAGGGTGAAAAATAGGAAACAATGTTTCAGTCTGTTCTCAGCCTCCAACTGTGCTGCATTCAAGCTGCCAGCCAGCCAGCCAGCCTTGTAGTGCTGTTAGAACTTTCAGGAGGGGAGTTTTCAGGAACAGAATAGGAAAAGAGAGAACATTTTTTTCTTTCCCACTCTTTTAAAAGCTTCCCCGCCTATTCTGGAAAGGGCTCAGGTTTGTGGCTGGTTGTCTTCCAGCCCTGAAACTGAGCAACTGATTCCACTATAGTGCAGCAAGGTTTCTGCATAATGGGAAAGGACAAGAAAAATGTTATTTCCTCTTCCCATTTCCTAAATAGCATTGGTAGGACAACCCCCTTCCTAACCATATATCCATATGTTTCCAATTTTAAAAGTCTTCACTACTTGTGGGATATGATGCTTGTCTTTTATCCCATGTGTCGTCGTCCCCTTTCTCTCTTTTAAATTCACCTTGTTTAGATGCCATCGTTATTTTCCTTTTCAAATATTATATTTTTAATATTGAATATGTATTTGTAAAGTCACTAGTATAATAAAAATTAAAATTAAAATTGAAGAGATGACTGTATGGCCCAATAACTGTATTAAAAAATGCAGTTAAGAAAGAAGATTTGGGATTAAGTTTATAGTTAGTGGGTAACATGTGTAGAGCTGCCAAACTGAGTTGTTTTACAAATATTTGGATAATTGACTCATTTACAAAATGTAACATTTTGTAAGGGCTTGTTTGATTTATTAGATTGCTTACCCATCTTTCACCATAAGGTCCCAGGGCAGGTTTTATCATCCTCCTGGAACAATGCGTTTCAAGGTAACGTTCAGTCTTATACAGTACCCAATTTTTCATGAACATGAGAAGAAGAATTTTTTTCTTTAAAAAGATAAAGCTATCTGGTACTTGGAACTGCTATACTGGTTGCTTCTTGATCAATGCTTTTTAGAAAAATGCTTTAGAGTCGGGGTGGGCAGGAGGTAGATCAGGATATATCGATGGCTTCCTGAATGATGACTGGATGATCTGCAGTAGATGAGCAAGGATTTCCGACTCCCAATTTTTAAACTATAGCAACAACACAAGTTTCTCATCCCCCACACATTAGAATTTGAAAATCCCTGGTCTATAGTAACTCAGGTATAGTTTATACTTTGTTCAGGTCATCCAAGTGTGTGGCCTGTTGGGTGGAGTAGGTAATTGACTCCCCTCAAAGCCATCATTTTGAATGGGCTCTGCCACCCCAGCTACTGTTTTGCACCTGGCTGCAGCTGATGAACCTCAGGGTTTCAGTAAGAGGTGAAGTACCAGTATATCCTGAATGCCTGCATTCTTTCTGTGCCTGCTCTAAAACTTAGGGTTTTTTTACAGCATTAAAAAAAATTACACCAATTTTTGTTTAGCACTTGATGCTTTTGCTGTGCCATTTTGAGAATCTGCTTTTCTCAGAATCTCTGCACTTCCTTTCACCTATATATTACACATTATTTCTTGGCTCTCCCATACTGAGCCCTTATATTCACTTCTATTGTGATATCTACAGTAAGGTGGCAGTGGATGAAGAAGGGAAGAGAAATAGATGCTAGATAGGGGTAATTGCTGATCATACAGATTTAGAAGTGCGTATAAGGTTAAAGCAGCTAGAGTTTATTCTGAAAAAAAATTAAATGGACAACTTGTCATATCAAAATAAAATTTGGCTTACAAAATTTACTTGGTCAAATTTCAGAAAAATCTGATGATGGATGCCTGAGTTACAGTAGTTTAAAATATTTGCATTCAGATGGGATTGTTAAACATTTCAGTCTCTTTATCTTAACTGAAACCCCTCCTTTTGGTTTTGACCCTCAAATTATATCCACTGAATGGGGCTCACACACATTGATGTTGATGTTCTTCTCTCCACCAATCCAGCTGGAAATACAGTACAGTGGTACCTTGGTTCTCAAACTTAATCCGTTCTGGAAGTCCGTTCCAAAACCAAAGCGTTCCAAAACCAAGGCACGCTTTCCCTTAGAAAGTAATGCAAAATGGATTAATATGTCCCAGACTTTTAAAAACAACCCCTAAAACATCAATTTAACATGAATTTTACTATATAACGAGACCATTGATCCATACAATGAAAGCAATAATCAATGTACTGTACTTTAAAATTGTAGTACTGTATTGTAGATTATTAAAATTATTATTATTTCCTTACCTGCACTGATGATCGTCATTGTTTGGATGGGGGCTTTTATCCATTTTTTGCAGTCACACAATCAATCAATCAATCAATCAGTAGCTGAACTGGCTTCCACATAGTCACAAAAACATATTAACCGAAAAAGCCTCAAAAACAAAAATGGCAAACTTAATCCGTTCTAGAGGTCTGTTTGACTTCCGAAATGTTCGAAAACCAAGGTGCAGCTTCTGATTGGTGCAGGTGCCCCGGAAAGAATAGCCGACAGCCGCACTGCACGTTCAGCTTCCCAAAAAGGTTAGAAAACCAGAACACTTGCATGCGGGTTTTCGGCGTTTGAGTACCAAGATGTTTGAGTACCAAGGTACCACTGTACTACTTTTTAAAAAAAGTAAATGTAAATGTTAGCATTGTTAGCTGAACTTTACATCCAATTCCAGTTAACATACAGATGTGAGCCCTTCCCCCCCTCCCAAATTGTGGGTAGCATTTGTAAGAAAATCTACATAATAAGAAAAATTCATAGTAGGATGGGAAGTCTAGTCTATAGCAAGAAGACTTTTTTTCTAATTTATGGTTTTGTGATTATTAGTTGGTATATTATGGATTTGTGTTAGGTATATTATTTAGTATACAGTATTATGGTTCTTTATTTGGTATATTACTTTTTTCTCATTGTGTTGGTGGATATGGATAATTGTCTTTTTTGTGGAACAATGTCAACAACAATAAAGGAATAAAAAAAGAAAAATCCATAGTAGCAGGTGATGTTGAAACTTGCTTCATCAGCCTTGTGCCAGTCAAAGTCTCAGGCACCACATTTCAGCATGATTCCAAAATGGATATTTTAGAGTTCTGCCACAGAGCACATTCAAGACAGAAGTCTGTCCTGCTTATAACCTTAAGGCTCTCATCACTGCATGTGAAAAGCTTCTCAAACCCTGTTTGTGTGAATTCAGAGGCATGGCTTGCCACAGCAGGATGAGGCAAGGATGAAAGAATTTAGCAGAAGAGCAGGACAAGCAGAATACCACCTTCTACCAATCAGTGGCATTCACAGTGCCGGGAATCTGAGACTAGGGGCTGGATTCAGTTTTCACCCTAAGGTCACACGTTAGTCACTGCACTCCACGATTTCTGGAGAGCAATAGCAAAATGGCACTTGCATTGAAATGCAAGTTGTTTCGTGCTGAAAGGTAGCGGCATATTTCTTTTTTGTTCCATTGCCTTTCTGAACCACACAAATTGCCTTGTGAACAGGGTTGTATATATGCTAAATTCCATGCAAATGTAGAAAAATCACAGAATGTGGTAGATGGCAAAGGATTTGGTTCCCCTCAAACCTTGTCATACGTATTAAGGGTTACCTCTTTCTTTGGTTGCAAGGGCTATCAATTGCCTTCTCTGCTCTTCACTTTCAATCCTTCCAAAACAGCCTCTCTGACTTAGAGGAAGAATACTGTAACATTGAAAGCTAAAACTGCTTCTAGAATGATCATGGGAGAGCCAAGAATGTCCTTGGCTCTTTTATGGGGAATTAGTAAGAGGAATAACCCTATTACAATAATTCGTTGGAAAGAGATTATATTTAGCTTAATGAGATAGCATTGCTGATATCAATAGGCTTGGATTGATATTAACCTGAATACGTTTTAATATTGGCATTTGCCTCTGACAGATAGAGGAATTAGGGGTGATGGACTCGAGCCCCACTAGACCATTTTAGAACTTGGCACCATTGAAATTACCGTATGATTTGGTAAATCATCGTAAACCTTTTAATCCTGTAGTAACTTACTTCAATGCTGATACGGCTCAAGGGGTATACATAATGATTGATTGCCCAGTGGTACTCATACAGTAAGTACACCATTGTACTGTCAAATTGTCCACTGACCAGTGTTTTTACTGTATGTACCCCTAACTCAGAGGCAGTAGCACCAGACCACCATTCTAAGGTTGTTGTAAAGACTACTGATAAAACATATGTGAAATACTGTTAAAGGTTATGAGTGCAACATGCAGGTCTAAGCTAGCAGATGCATACACATTTGAGAGCGTAATGAAACAAGTACTGTTGAACTCTTGTGTGAGTCCTTCAAGACCAGATAGGCTCATTTTGTGTTGTGAAAGCAGTGCTGTAGAATATACACTGAGTGCATACATGTTCGGATTGGGGTAACTCTCCCTGTCATCCTAGAATACCAGTTTTTTTAAAAAAAGAAACAACTAATTGCTACATTCACTATCTGATGGGTGTTTCCTTGTCTCAGCTGGACTGCTCACACGAGCAATAACCTGCAAGGGAAACTAAACCTTCCCCTCCAGGTGGTCATTCAGTTACTACTTGCCTGCTTATTAATTAATCTGTTAGCTGAGCTTGTTAGTTGCCAGTCTTTTAAATGTCTATGACAGTTCTGTACTGGAGGGAAGTGTTGTTACAGAGCTATCCCTTTTCTTCCATCAAGGTGCCCTTCCCCAAAATTAGCTGGGTAATAGCACAGGTTGCAGAGTCCATCTCAGAATCTTTGGGTGAGCGCTATCCCTGCCTCAGGCAGTAGATTTTATTTATCACTAAGGGCAACAGAATGAGAGCCAGACAGATCCAGCTCATGAGGTAGAATCTAGCAGGCAGTGCTCTTGTGTAGCTGCCGCTCATTTCATGAGACTTGTGCAAGAGAACATACCAGTGCTGAATGCACTCAACATGGTGGCTTAACCTTTCAAGGCATATTTCACTCCTCTCATGTCAGAAGCACTGTAATAAGAGTGGTTGTGGTATTCCCCCCCCTCTTTTTAATTGTAAAACTAAGCAATCATGATATGCATCAGAACAAAACAATACTTACAGGCAGTGACCATTTTGCATGTCCAATTGACGCATGGGTCCTTTTGGACCCAGAAGAGGGTGGAATTGGCCTAGGGTATGAGTGTTCATTTGTGATTGGCTGTGGTGATCTTTGTTTCGTGTGTGAGTGGGGTGGGTGGGTGTTTTGGATCAGGATAGCCATATTGATATGTATGCTCAAAAAAACCCACATACATTAAGTAAAATAGAAACATCGTCACCCGACCCCTCCCCCTCCCATCTTTCCCCCATCTACCTCTTTTCCCCCTTTCTTCCCAATGTCTCAAAAATGAAACTGATTTGTAAAAATGTTACAAGAGACATTGCACATACTTTTGTAAATCAAGAAAATCTTTAATAAAAAAGAAGAAGAGGGTGGAATGGGGGCAGTGGTTTAATGGGGTGGGGTGGGCTTATGTGTGCTGCACTGATGCACACGGGGGCCAGGAATGGAACTCCCATGTAAAATGGTTGCCGCCTGTATCCAGGACACCCCCAAGAAATACAATTTAAATGTCCAAATACGGGCATTGTAACTAACCCACACAAAATGTTCGAGCTTACCTGTGCTCACCTGCATGTTGCAATAATTTGTGGTTCAACTTCTTTAGCACTTCCCTTTATTGTTGCCTGGAGAGGAATCATACTGTACTCTCCATTGGTAAGGAAAAGAGTGGCTTTTATACAAGCTTGTGTTAACTTCTCTAAGTCTGGCTCAGAAAGTTGTCTGACCTATATACAGTAGTTCTTACACAGAACCAAGCAAATGCAGTAATATCTGTGGCTTTGGAAACTGAGCTATTGGTGATGCAGCTTTTATTTGGCCATACTGAGGGGTTTTTTTCTTGTAGGAATATAAAACCATATAATGTGATCATTTTTCAACAGCCCCATTTATCTGTATCTCTTTCTTTCTCCACAGCAGACACTTTTGCCTCCAGCATCATGGCCTCTGATCTGGAAAGCAGCCTCACTTCCATTGATTGGCTCCCACAGCTCACTCTGCGAGCCACTATTGAGAAATTAGGGGGTGCCTCCCAGTCAGGTCCCCCGGGGGCCGGTCGGAAGTGCTCTCCTGGCTCCCCTACTGACCCCAATGCCACCTTGAGCAAAGACGATGCTGCAGTTCACCAGGATGGGAAGCCGCGCTACAGCTATGCCACTCTGATAACTTATGCTATCAATTCATCCCCGGCCAAGAAGATGACCCTCAGTGAGATCTATCGCTGGATTTGTGACAACTTTCCCTACTATAAGAATGCTGGCATTGGGTGGAAGGTAAGTAGACTTGGGCATTCTCAGAAGTTTATTCATAGGAGCAGAAGTTCCAGCTCCTGCTCCTATGAAAATCCATTCCCATTTAACATATTGTATGATCATGCCATGAATGTGCATGGTGTTTTACAGACTGAATGTAACACAAAAACACATCTCCTCTTCAAGGTACTTGCGTTCTAAATTTTGACCAGAGGGGAGGTGAAACTTTCCCATATGAGTATTTCAGTCTTCAGCTTCAATTCTGCATGCCTCTTCTATACTCTTGAAGTCCCTCCTGTATCTTTAAAATAGATAACATTGATGCCATTTATTAATTTCTTCCCATGAAACATCCTGAAGCAGTCAGCAGTAAAAACACCAGCAATAAGTACATATATAAATATAGTTTCTAGTTCAAAGCAGATAAAGAGTGGAATAATAATCTCCATTTAGGAGGCTTGGTGGAATATGAGCTACAGATTCATATTTTGAGTCAGAGGCTCTCTTCTGTGCCAGTGGTAGCCAGCCTTCTTGGGGCGTGTGCCACAGGCTAAATCAGAGCATGCGATAGGCTAGGTAGGTGGAGGTACACACCATAACTACCACTGTGTGCTGCAGATTAGTCACATGTGTTTCATACAGCCTTAATTCTTCCTGCAGAGTAAAGGAGAAATTTAGCTTCCGAGGGTTCGGTGAGGCAGTCTGTGCTGTAACTTTTGTCTGAGGAGCTGTGGTGGGGGGACTTTCTGCACTTTACTCAGTTCCTTCATGGGGGACCTTCTAGAGGCCACTTGCCAGGGATGTTCAGGGCTAGAGGAAGAATTGGGCAGAGAAATGCACAGTAGGCTATATTTTAGCAACACAAAATCTAAGGGTTTCTACAGTCACATATGCCTCCATCTTCTGGGCCTAAGTTTCCCCGTCCCTGGAGTAGAACATTGGTTCTAAGTCTAAGAGAAGACCTTGCCTTTTCTCTGTTCAGAAATTCCCATTGTGTAGGTAAGTGATGCAAATCTGCGTCCTGGTGGGGAGATTGGAACTGCTGTTTGGGCTTGTAAGCTTGGCTGCTGCTTCTCCAAAATACCACAGGTGGGATGATTTGCAGGGGAGCTGTGGTAGGTGGGAAGAGGCTGCTTAACCCTCGCTGTTCCTGCCTGCAACATCCTTCCCATCCCACCCAGTACTCCATCTTCTGCTTCCCCCATTTGTGGCAAAAACAACAACAACCATAGCTGAGGGGAAAGCAGCAGTATTTGGGCTAGGGAGGTGATGAGGGCATGGGTGAGCAGCCTGCCTGTTAGCTATGTCATTTTTTTTCCTTTCTAGAACTCCATTCGTCACAACCTGTCTCTGAATAAATGCTTTCGAAAAGTGCCTCGCCCCCGGGATGACCCTGGAAAGGTGAGGGGGATCAAGCTAGACATTTGACCATCATGGTGGGGAGGTTGTTTTTTTTTAACCAATGTTGCATTGACTTCTAAACCCTCACTCCTGCTTTTGGCAGAAATTGGACTAATGTGAATGAACAGATTAAGTGAGGACATAAAATATGCAGGCAAGTCGAAAATTCTGCTGCTCCTACTTCAGGCTAGTGCAAAGGTTTGTGTAAAAGTAGGGCATAGGTATTTACTACTCAGCTGAAGAAGCAAGGAAAGAACATTCAGGTTTTGTTCTTCTGTATCTCTCAGTAATAGTAATATTAATAGTAATAAGTAATCAACTCTGGTGTGGATGAAATAGCTCTGACCTCTTTGGTATGTGCACATTTGGGAAAGCTAAGAGAAAGCAGTGGGTCTTTGTATCCCAGACTGCAATATGTGTGTGCAAGACCCCAGAACTATCCTGCAACAGGAGCAAAACATCATTTTTTTTAGATTTTACTGCATTTCTGCCCTGGTCATTCTTTTTCATACTTTTACATCAGAATTGCTGTTCTTGTCCAACCTGTTCTTCCCAAGAGTTTATTGGAGACTGAAGGATTATTGGGATTGTGACATCACAAAAAAGTATCAAGGATGATGTTGCAATGTAAAGAAAGGACCTGCCTTGTGCTGCAAGAGTAATTGATAAGCTGTGGCAATGTGCATGCTCTTTGGCATTATGGGTTGCACTGCTGCTGTTGCTATTGCTGATACAGTATAAAGGGTTGGTTTTATAGTCCTTTCACCAGTAGATCTTATTCTTTGCAGGGTTCTTACTGGACCATAGATACCTGTCCTGATATTTCCCGGAAGAGGCGTCACCCACCAGATGATGATGTGAGTGTGGCTCCCCATTCCTACCCTCAAAATCCAAAGCATTTGTGAGATGATTAAGAGACCCAGTTTTTCCAAAGGACATGATCCTACATGGCACAGAAGTAATGCATTGGTCATAAAAACTCAGGCTTCTGCGAGCCTTCACTTTCATGTTTTTTAAAAGCAAGTTTGTAGCCTTTATTGCTTTGAAGCAATGTTTGTCAGTGCGTGAGCAATGTCTGCTGAGATTTGGAAATAAGAGAAGAGTTGCATAAGATTTGCAGCAGCCAAAGGCCCCCTTTGCCCTCTCTTCCTCAGCCTGCTCCATTATTAGCAGAATCAGAATTATTCTTATTTAAATAGCAAAATGCATAATAAATTGTACACACGTGCTTAATTTATATGACTTAAATTTTGCTCTTTTAAATTATTAACCTAATCTAATATTTTACAAAGAAAGTCAACCAGATTCCTTTCCTAGATGCTCTGATATAACAAAAAATGATTAATAACTGCATTACCGGTAGCTATATTGTTCCAAAAACACCATAGATTTATTAAATCATTCAGTAGGGCTGCAATGTTTTGCTTGCATTCTTGTGCACACATGCCTTTGAGTAAACCCCACTATACAGAGTAAGACTGGCTCTAGAGTTAATATGCAATAATACATTAAATTAATGGGTTTAATTAATTAATTTTAAAAACTTTTAATCACCCAAAGGTGCTGCAGTTAATTGTACAGCAATTTAATGTTTATAAATATTATTTTTAATACAAGAGCTTTAAAGAGGCATTCTATCTTTTTTTGCGCTCTGTGGGTGTGGGGGATGCCTCTTCTAAGATGATGGCTGTCCAGGAACCCTGGACATGTAAGTCCAGTCAAAGGTGACTATGGGGTATAATAATAATAATAATAATAATAATAATAATAATAATAATAATAATAATTTATTATTTATACCCCGCCCATCTGGCCGGGTTCCCCCAGCCACTCTGGGCGGCTCCAACAAAATATTAAAATACAGAAATCCATCAAACATTAAAAGCTTCCCTAAACAGGGCTGCCTTAAGGTGCCTTCTAAAGGTCTGGTAATTGTTATTCTCTTTGACCTCTGGTGGGAGGGCGTTCCACAGGGTGGGTGCCACTACCGAGAAGGCCCTCTGCCTGGTTCCCTGTAACTTGGCTTCTCGTAGCGAGGGAACCGCCAGAAGGCCCTCGGCGCTGGACCTCAGTGTCCGGGCAGAACGATGCGGGAGGAGACGCTCCTTCAGGTATACTGGACCGAGGCCGTTTAGGGCTTTAAAGGTCAGCACCAACACTTTTCAGGCTGAGGGAGCTGGTGTTTGTATGCAGACAGCTTTCTGGGTCATGTGGCCAGCACGACTAAACCGCTACTGGCACAAGGAGGACTGTGACGAGTGCCACAGCGCACAGAAACGCCTATTACAACACATACACGCGTCATCTAAAAACAAAGTGCTTCGTGCTGCAGAAACACTGTTTTAACCCATATGCAGATTTAATTGATAGATCAGTTAATTAATCAATTAAATCTTACAATTAATCACATAAAAATTATTTAATTGGTTTGCAGCACTAATGGAAAGTTCATGTGTTATATTTCACAAGAGGTTTCTGAGGTTCGTTCAATAGTTATGTCTTGGCTGGTGATCTTAAATGGGCTCACTGGATGTGAGTCCGTTGTTTAACCGCTGGACATGGAGTTTTAATTTCCCTCCTGCTCTAGCACATTGCGTGGCAGGTGACACTCCCCATGACTGCCATACTTTACTCTACCTAGTCCTAACAATTTTCTGTCGACTGTAGAGTGAGTTGTTTCACTGCAGTTTTACTTCTCTGCCCATGTGTTTCTTATGCACATATTTTCCATCTCTTCAGCTATCGCAGGATTCCTCAGAGCAAGAGGCAAGCAAAAGCCCCCGGGGGCCTGTTTCTGTTGGGGCAGAATCATCACTGTCCCCTGAATCCACCCAGCAGCTATCCTTGCAAAGCACACCGCCTATTGGCAATTACAGCCAGGTGAGTCGAGGGTAAGAAGAGGTGCCTGTGTGAACCAGGAGGGAGAAGTGGAAAGAGAAGGCTGCTGAGTGGCGGGGGGGGGGGGGGGGGCTGGGAGGAGGGAGGAAGAAAATGGGAGAAGGCTATTGAAAAGCAAAAAAGGACATGGATGATGAAGGGAAGGGAAAATGAGCTGCGGCACAGTGGCATGCCTTGAGTGTGGGCCAGAGCTAATAGCTGTGAAAATGGGGGAATTGTATATATACAATCCCTGGTTGCAAAAGGCTAGAATTCTATTTAATACACCTGTTTCTCTTCAGCAGAGCACAGGGCCTGTGGATGTGGCAGCAACAGTGGCTGGCGGTCAGGGCCGTGAAGGTACAGATGTGCCACCTCCACATTACAGTACCAGCAACGACTTGAAATTCTCCTATTCTGAGATCAACTTCCAGGACCTGAGCTGGTCCTTCCGAAATCTCTATAAATCCATGCTTGAGAAATCCTCCTCATCCCAGCATGGTGAGTAATTGTGCCAGGTATGATTGGGGGGTGGGGGTGGGAGAGAGAGAGAGAGAGAGAGAGAGGTGTCTGCAACCTAGACAATCATCTTAAAAAGTAAAGGGACCCCTGACCATTAGGTCCAGTTGTGACCGACTCTGGGGTTGCGGCGCTCATCTCGCGTTATTGGCCGAGGGAGCCGACGTACAGCTTCCAGGCAAACCAGAGCAGCGCACAGAAATGCCGTTTACCTTCCCGCCGGAGCGGTCCCTATTTAGCTACTTGCACTTTGATGTGCTTTCGAACTGCTAGGTTGGCAGGAGCTGGGACCGAGCAACGGGAGCTCACACCGTCACAGGGATTCGAACCGCCGACCTTCTGATCAGCAAGCCCTAGGCTCAGTGGTTTAACCCACAGCGCCACCTGTGTCCCTAAGACAATCATCTTAGAATCATAGAATTATAGACTTTTGAAAGGGACCCTTGGGAGTCCTTTAGTCTAACCCTCTGCAATGCAGGAATCTCAGCTAAAGCATCCATGACAGATGGCCATCCAACCTCTGCTTACAAACTTCCAAGGAAGGAGAGTCTGCCACCTACCAAGGGAGTCCCTTCCACTTCCAAACAGCTCTTACTGTCAGAAAGTTCTTCCTGATGTTGAGGCTAAAATGAGGCCCCTACACTTTTTAAGAGTCCTTCTCAATTGAAGAAGTTGGCCTGCCCTAGAGAACAAGTTAGAAATCCTATGTCCCTTTTTCAGTGAAACCTCCTTTTTTTGTAGAATGCATACTGAATTAAAAATAGGTACAGAACTATGTGCTCAATAATGGATTGAGTGTTTTTAGCTTACCTCTTGGGTTAGGGACATGCCTGCCTATGCTGTAGGAAAAGGGGATACATCAATAGCTAGAAACAGGTTGCAGAGAAAGATTACCGTAATTCCCCGCATAATTGCAACAGATTTTATGCCTTTTTGCCCCAAAGTGGGGTGCAACCATTATGTGAAGCAATAATTTTATTATTACTAAATTTTATTATCACTAAGCTATCACAGGAAGATGCAGGTCTTATCATACCACGTGCCTCACTCAAGGCAGCTATGCCTGCCTGCACACTTCACTTGCACCTTATGGAAAGACAGTATACTGACACATGCACTGAGAATGCTAGGCTCGCGGCTGGCAATGCGCAAGAGAAAAATGTGTATCCATATCCCACTGGTGGATACATTGCTTCTCTGTTTAAGTGGTAGGAAAAACAGAATTAGACCATGTAACGATTACGCAATGAAAGGTAACCTGATTTTTGGACTGAAAAAGCTGGGTGCGATGATCATGCGGTGAAATATGGTACTGTGCTTGTTTCTCAACTCCAGAGTAGGGTTGGGCAATCAACATTGCGGTGTATCACCAGCCAAACGTTGCGGTTTGGTGATATACTGTGATGTTGAAACTAGCTGCAATGCCTTTGGCCTGCGAGGGACCGGGTGAAACTGCCACAGCTGTCACTGTGGGAGCTGAGACGCTTTCACCCCAGGGCCAATGGCAGCTGGCCCCAGCCTGCTGCTCAGCTGGGGGGCAGGAAGGCTCCAGCTGAGTGAGCCCCCTGACTCCCCAAGACAGAGGGAGGCCTGCAGTGGAGACTGACAGGACTCCGTTTGCAGGGCTCCCTCTGCCTTTCCTGGTGCGGGGGGCCATTGCAGCTTGTTGCTCCCTTGGCGTGCTGGGTGCTGGTAGCAGAGGTTCTCTGGAAGCAGCAGTTTCACCCACAATATACCACTGAGTGAAGCCCCGTCATCGCGGTCTGCTCCTCATATCAATATATCGCCCAGGCCTACTCCAGAGTACTTTGCATTCTGTTAATCAGTTACAGCCACTAGGGGGCAGCATCTCATGAAGCTAATCTTGTCTTTTGTGTTGATCGTGTAGAAAAGGGGCGACAAATTCTGGACCTAAGCTGCTGTTTAGAGAACATTGCTAGAAATGTGGTCACTGAAGCGCTAATGACTTGTTTTATAATATTTGGGATACTAGCCTCATTGGAAAGTTACAGAACCAATGTTTCGGCTACCTCTGTGTATTTTAATGCAGGAGTGGTTAACCTCAGTTCAAGGGCATGATTTGCCCCTCCTATGCACACACAGTTTTTTCTGGCTGTCCCAAGACCTTGCCAGTGTTGGCAGCCGCAGCAAAATGGTGAAATAGGGATTAAAAAATGTGGAGTGGAGCAGAGCCCAGTTCCCAGATAGAGGTGTTCACTACCCCCTCTGCCAGTCGTCAGATTGATTCATGAGGAGCAGAAGGAGGGCCGTAATATGCCTGTGTGTGTCTTGTGTGTGTATGCATAAGTGCATGTACCTGATAAGAGTGTGGGTGGCCATAGCCACTGGTGCCATGTGAATGTGGCCCTCCAGGCAAAAAAAAAAAGGCCACCTATTTTAATGCTTTCCTCTTAATCCTCCCTTCAGATTTCTCTTCCCTCCTGGGTGACATGCAGCCCTCCAACCACAATTACTATATGTACCACCAGCAGCAGGTGCCCTCCTCGGTGGGAGCTGCACCCCCCCTCCACACTCCAACCTCAGAAGGCTGTCCATCCCAGGGTGGCAAGCAGCAAGGAGGTGACAGCTATGGCCCCCCACCTGTGATGTCCATTCACCCCTCTTCAATGCAGCATGGAGGATATCACCAGCATCAGCACCACCACCCGCACTCCCATTCACAGCAGCAGCAGCAGCAGCAACAGCAGCAGCAGCAATCACAAGCTTCCATGAATAATGCTAGCTTTGGTGAGTTAGAGTGGGCAAACTGACAGAAATATTCATTGAATTAAGGACAGTTGCTAAGCTCCTTTTCCTGAGCAAGGTTCTGTAGCTAGTGGTCAGAGGCCAGATCCAGGCGCTTTCGGAAGAAAATGATTTTCCAGATCCATTTCAGTCGGGGTTTAGGCATAGAAACTGCTTTGAAAACGTGCCCCTGTTAATTCTTCTTGACCTCTCAATGGCTTTTGATACCATCGACCATGGTATCCTGGAGCGACTGTCCGAACTAGGTGTGGGTGGCACCGCTTTGCGGTGTTTCCAGTCCTACTTGGATGGTCATTCCCAGAGGGTGTTGCTTGGGGAAAGCTTTTCTTCAATGTGGGGTTCCACAGGGCTCAGTCCTACCCCCCATGTTGTTTAACATCTACATGAAACAGCTGGGTGGGGTTATCCACAGGTTTGGGGTAGGTTGTCAGCAGTATGCTGATGACACTCAGCTCTATTTCTCCTTTACATCTGCATGTGAGGCCAGTGGAAGTGCTGGAGCAGTGTCTTGCCTTGGTAATGGACTGGATTGGAGCCAACAAACTGAAACTCAATCCAGATAAGACTGAGGCACTGTTAGGGGGTGATTCCCTAGACCAGATGGCTTTAAATTTTGCTTTTAACTGCTGGGTGTTTGTGTTTATATCTATTATTTTATTAGCTTCGATTTTTGTAAGCCATTATTGATGATAAAAGGAGCTTGGAAAGCTTTGAATGAATTAATGAATAAAACAGGGAGAGGAGTGGCTGGGTACAGAGAAGAGGTACATTGTCATGAGGAGGTAGGTTGTTCAGTTCAGGATTTTAGAGAGAAATGTCTTAGGCATGTATTTGGTATCTAATATAAGGTATGGGAGTATACCCTGTTGACTATTTTGTGTCCCCCATTTTTCAGCATTTCCCCCTGAGTGGTGCTCCAACATAGATTCCCTAAAAGAAAGTTTCAAGATGGTGAATCGGCTGAACTGGTCTAGCATTGAACACTCCCAGTTCTCAGGTGGGTCATGTTTTGTTATTTCCTTATACCCTTCACTCTGGTAGAGGGGGAAAGGGGCCCATCGAAGGCTTAGAGTGGGAAGTAGAGATGTAGAGAAGGATCTCTTCAGCAAGAGTAGAGAACAGTGACGCCTAGTTTCTCACCTCTCTCTTTCTCTGGACCCTGCAGAGTTGATGGAGAGTCTGCGCCAGGCTGAGCGTAAGAACTGGACTCTAGATCAGCATCACATTGCCAACCTCTGTGACTCCCTCAATCACTTTCTCACCCAGACCGGTCAGCTCCCTCACCTGGGAGGCCCACAGCAGCTTCCCCGAATCTCCGAGTCCTGTGCCATGAATAGTGGCAAACAAGAGCAGCCCATGAACCAAGGTACTCAGCAGGGCTTTCTGGGTGGGGACCTGCCATGCCAGGACAGTAGGTGAGACGGAATCAAAGAGGTGCAGCCACACCCCCTCATGTGGCACCGTTTCCAAGGATGGGGATAAAAGGTTCAACCAACCATATGTTTTTGTCACATCCGGTCTCCGTCTCTGAGATTTTCCCTAACCTTGATCTGTTTTGCATGATACCTTAGTATGCAGGGGGGAGAACAGAAGAGTGTAGTTTGAGGTGCCTGTACCATTGCCAAAAATTCTGAATGTTTAGTGCCCAGACTGTATATCTAAGCAATGCAAAGATAATAATAATAATAATAATAATAATAATAATAATAATAATAATAATAATAATTTATTATTTATACCCCGCCTATCTGGCTGGGTTTCCCCAGCCACTCTGGGCGGCTTCCAACAGAAAAATAAAACACAGTAATCTATTAAACATTAAAAGCCTCCCTGAACAGGGCTGCCTTCAGATGTCTTCTAAAAGTCTGGTAGTTGTTTTCCTCTTTGACATCTGTTGGGAGGGCGTTCCACAGGGCAGGCGCCACCACCGAGAAGGCCCTCTGCCTGGTTCCCTGCAACTTGGCTTCTCGCAACGAGGGAACCGCCAGAAGGCCCTCGGTGCTGGACCTCAGTGTCCGGGCAGAATGATGGAGGTGGAGACGCTCCTTTAGGTATACTGGACCGATAGCAAACACATGCTGCAATGTTGGCAACTGCCATTACTATAAAGGAGTTTTTTGCTACTTATGATAGGCTCAGATTTGCACAGGATGGATGGCTAAGCATGTCCAGTTCTTTGCCACTTACACAGCTAGCAAGTGTGTGTCTGTGCATACTGAGAAATACTGTGTTTTACTGAGAGATGAAAATGTACCTCATGAATGGGTGCATGTGTGTCTGTTTCAAAAGGGCCAAGACATAGTTTATCAGCCTACCTCAGCTTTTAGCATTCCGACTAGTGTGAAAGACTCAAGGAAAACAATCAGGGACCTGATGACCACTTCTAAGCAACATGCTGCGGGTTTAAAACAAGTTATAAGGAAGCATTCTGCAAAAGCTTATTCACAAGTCGCCCATGAAACACAGGGAGATAAGAAAGGAAGGCTGTAGCCTTTGCTGAAAAGAATAAGAAGAATTCACAGAGCTTATACAAATGCAAAGACATATTTGCAGTTATCAAAGGATGTTCAGGTTGCCTCATTTTTCACTGCTAGAGTGAGATTGCATGGTATGAAATTGTTCCACAATTCAGCCATTTCCAAAGAGTCTTCTGTTGTCCATAATCTATGAATACTGGGCTGCACATGCTCATTATGTTGCATGGGTAGAGATCTGATGACACATTGTGTGAAAACATCTAAATATTTTTACCTCTTCGACTTCAGATTGCACCCCACCACATTTACTCTAGTGCAGTAAAGTCATATGAGTAGCGTAGGTTTGTAAATAACCGCTTACCTGTTCTTCCATCATAGGTAAGAAATGCCTCCAGGTAATCCAGGATGGAATTAATTATACAGTGGTGCCTCACTTAACGAATGCCCTGCTTAACGAAATTTCCGCTTAACGAAAGGATTTTTCGAGCGGAGGTTGCCTCGCTAGACGAATTTGTTTTATGAAAAATTCGTCTAGCGAATTGCGGTTTCCCATAGGAATGCATTGAAATTCAATTATTGCGTTCCTATGGGCAAAAAGAAATTAAAAAAAAATTCAATGCATTCCTATGGGATTTGCTAGACGAATTTTTTGTTATAAGAAAAGACCCGTGGAACGAATTAAATTCGTCTAGCGAGGCACCACTGTACAATGAAAGACTTGTAACATTTTTCAAAAATTACTGAACTGGTGTATGAAGGCCTAGTGGGCTAGTAGTTTTTGTGGATTTATTTGCAAGGCTGAATTAGTATGCTTTTGAAAGAGCATTAGGATAAAAAGAGGAAGTCTTTAAGAGTTGATCTAGCAAATTTATGTCAGCTTTGTAACTATAGTGTTCAGACATGGCTAGTAAGGTAGATGAAACCTGTCACAGTGGCCGGAGTGGACTACTTCAGAGTAACGACGCTACGCAGCTCTGCATTTTATTCTTTTATTGGTGCTGCGTATTTACAGTGCTCAAGTCATTGCTATTTACACGGAGTGATGTTGTCAGTCGGTTTCAGAACCTCCTAATGGCTTTTGGCGCGTCTTTCTCCAACACAAAAGCTTTGGCAGACCCATCCTCTTTCCCCTCCTCTTTCTGCGTAATTCCGGAGTTGGGGGGATGGGTCTCCCGCCCTTATTCGCCCCTTCCTGTCCCACCTGGGACCCTGGCTCCTCTACCTTGCCTGAGCCTCGGACACGACTTCCTGCTTCCCCACTGGAATCGGAACTCTCTCTGCTTCCCCCTGTGCTCGGGGATTGGCTTGAACTTAGGAGGGGAGGGACTTCGCGATATCCCCTGTCCCTCACATCCACCCCCCTCCCAAGCTCTCCTTCACCCCTCCCCAGGTCCCCCCCAGGTGTCGGTGACGACTGGAAGCCTAAGAACTCAGTGCTTTCCGAGCCCGTTGGCGTGAACACCTCCCCCCAGTCCTGCAAGCCCCCCCCTTCCGCCTGGGAGGACGGGAATCCCAAAAAGTCTGTGGCGTCAGAGCTGGTGGGGGTAAAAATGTTCTGCCAATCTGCTCCTTCCTCTGACTGGGTGGATCTCGGTGACACCCATACCTCATCCTCTGGTTCCTCAAACTCCGCTTCCCAGCGCCATGGTGAACTGCTCTCCCGTGCTTCCTCCCCCTCCCCCTCCCTTTCCATGTGCCAGGGCTTGGGTCTATGGGGGAAAAGGGCGTGAAATTCTTCTACCAGGAATTCCTCCTGTATCTGAGTGGCTGGGACCCATTCATTCTGGGACGGTGGAGCATCCTCCCATGCCATGAGGTACTCCAGGCCCCCCACCCCCCACCTTGAATCCAGGATGGCTGTGGCCTCATTGAGTTGCTCCCTGCCTTCCCTCTCCCCCCCTCCCTCAGGGGTTTGTTCGCTGTCTCGGAGCCTGCTGCTTTCCCTGTACGGTGACAGCAGCGATCTATGAAACACTGGGTGCACCCTCATGTCCTCTGGCAGTGCCAGCCTGTATGCCACCGGGTTGACCTGTTGCGTGACCGTGAAGGGGCCCAACCTTCTGGGCGCCAGCTTTTTGCATCGCCCTCTGATGGGAAGGCCCTCCGAGGACAACCAAACTTTGTCCCCCACCCTAATGACCTCCCCCGGTCGCCTGTGGCGATCTGCCCCCCTCTTGTACGCTTCCTTGGCTCTCTCCAAGTGTTCTCTGAGCTGCTGGTGCACCGTCTCCAGTTCCTCTGCCCAATCCTCAGCCTGTGGGCCCTCCTCCTCCTCCTCCCCCTCCCTCTCAGGGAAAGATCTGAGGTCACGCCCGTAATTGGCCTTAAAGGGCGACACCCCTGTGGAGACGTGCACCGCATTGTTGTAGGCAAATTCTGCCAGTGGCAGGCGATCCACCCAGTCCGTTTGCCTCTGGCTGACGTAGCATCTCAGGTACTGCTGCAGAATGGCGTTGACCCTCTCCGCCTGTCCATTGGTCTGCGGGTGTCTAGCCGTCGACAAGCTGACCTCCACCTGCAGGAGGTTCATGAGCCGCCGCCAGAACCTGGAAACAAATTGGCGGCCACGATCCGAAATAACCCTTAAGGGTAATCCATGCAGTCTGAATACGTGATCCACAAACAGTTTGGCTGTCTCTTCTGCCGAGACCGCCCTGGCACACGGTATAAAGTGGCACATTTTGGACATGAGGTCCACCACCACCAACACTGCGGTCTTGCCCCTGGAAGAAGGCAGATCTGTGATGAAGTCCATGGACACCACTTCCCACGGCCTGTGTGGCGTGGCTAAGGGCTCCAGCAATCCCGGTGGCGCTGCTCTGACCACCTTTGCCCGCTGGCAGGTGTCACAGCCCCGTACATAGTCTCGAACATCTTCCCGCACCCCTGGCCACCAGAAGTGTCTCATGACTAGGTGAGTGGTTTTGTCCCTCCCAAAATGACCCGCCGTTGGGTTGTCGTGCATCTGCTTGAGGAGCGTACGTCTAAGCTGGGTGGTGGGCAGGTACAGTGCACCCTTGTAGAAAAGCAGCCCCCTGCGTTCTGCAAAGTCTTTTGCCTGCTCCCCCCCCCTTCTCAGTTCTCTGCAGATGCGGTTGGCAAATTCATCCGCTGCCGTCAGTGCTGTGAGTTCTGCCTCGCTCACCACTGCTGCTCCGCAGGACCATGCTGACGGGGGGAAAATGTGCCTGGGTGCCGGTGGCGCCTCCTCCTCCATGTATTCTGGCTTGCGGGAGAGGGCATCCGCCCTGACATTCTGCTCTCCCGGGATGTAGTGTATGGAGAAGTTGAAGTTCGAGAAGAACTCTGCCCACCGTATCTGCCGCTGGTTGAGCACCCTGGCAGTTCTCCAGAACTCCAGGTTCTTGTGGTCTGTGCACACCTGGATGGGGTGCTTGGCGCCCACCAGGAAGTGTCTCCAGTGCTGGAACGCAGCGTGGATCGCCAGAAGTTCCCGATCAAACACTGTGTAGTTTCGCTCTGGCTGAGTCAATTTCCTGGAGAAGAAGGCACAGGGTCTCCACTCTCGGTTGGCGTCCAGTTGCAACAAAATGGCGCCCACAGCTTTATCAGAAGCATCTGTCTCCACGCGTAGGGGCGCGTCCTGAACCACGTGGAACAGGTTCTGGTCTGAGGCGAACACCCTCTTGAGGCTTTCGAACGCTGCTTGCGCCTCTGGTGTCCACCTGAACTTCTGCTTGCCTCTCAGGCAGTCAGTGATGGGAGCCGTAACGCGAGAGAAGTTCTTGATGAACTTCCTGTAGAAGTTGGCGAAGCCTAGTAGGCGTTGGGCATCTTTGCGAGTCCTGGGGCTGTGCCAGTCCAGGATGGCCTGCACCTTGTCCTTGTCCATCGCCAGCCCCTTGTCTGACAGCTTGTAGCCCAGGAAGTCCACCTCCTTGGTGTGAAACTTGCACTTCTCCAGCTTCACATACAGGTGGTTCTCCTTCAGGCGCTGCAACACCTCCCTGACATCTTTCACGTGCTGCACTGGGTCGTTGGAGTAAATAAGGATGTCATCCAGGAAGACCAAGCATTTCCTGAAGAGGAGGGACCCCAGGACGTGGTGCATGAAGGCCTGGAAGCATGCTGAGCCCCCTTGCAACCCGAAGGGCATCACCAGATATTCAAAAGAGCCCAGAGGCGTGAACATCGTGGTTTTCCATTCATCGCCTTCCCGGATCCTGATCAAGTTGTACGCCCCCCTCAGGTCTAGCTTGGTGAAAATCTTGCCCCTGCGTGCCGCTGTCAGGAGATCATCCACTCTGGGCATGGGGAAAGCCACTGGCTCTGTCACTGAATTCAGCCGTCTAAAATCCACCACAAGACGGCGCTGTTGCGTGTCTTTCTTGTCCACCCAGAAGACTGGGCTGCCCCCTGCTGCCTTGCTTTCTCTGATGAACCCCCGCTTGAGGTTCTTGTCGATGAAAGCGCGCAGATCCTCCAGTTCCTGGTCTGACATGGCGTACAGCTTGGCTGGGGGTATAGTTGCCCCTGGCACCAGGTTGATCTGGCAGTCAAAAGGCCTGTGTGGGGGTAGGTGGTCGGACTCCGCTTCGCTGAAGACCTCCTGCAGGTCCCAGTACGGCTTGGGTATCGCTTCACCCCCTTTGACGTGCATGGTGGCCACCGTGGCTATCGGAGGCCCCTCCCCTGGTTGGTGCTGCATGCAATGTTCCAGGCAAAAGTCCGATCCAAAAGTGATGCATCTCTGGTGCCAACTTATGGAGGGGTCATGGCGCGCCAGCCAGCTCATGCCCAAAACGATGGGGGGGTCTGAGATGGTGGTGACGTTGAATGCCAGTGTCTCTGAGTGCCTTCCAACCGTCATTCTCATGGGGGGGGGTTTGATGCGTGATGGCCCCTCCCAGCAGCTCTCTGCCGTCAATGGTTGCCACGTGCAGAGGAAAATCCAGCTGCAGAAGCTGGATCTGGTGCTCTTCTGCAAAGTTTCTCGAGAAGAAGTTCGCTGACGCCCCACTGTCAATTAGGGCGAGGACTGTCAGGGGATAGCCATTTGGAAGCGTGAGCGTCACTTCTAGAACCACTCCTGCTCTGGGAGGGGTGGGCTGGCTCTGCTCCTCTCTGTGCGGGTGGGTGGGCTGGGGCTGTTGTCTGCTGACTGTGCCTGGCTGCCGCCCCTTGTCTCCTGCAGCCAGGCTTTCCCGTTTCCCTGCTGTGGTGCTGCGTCACCGTTCCCGCCTTTCCTTGCCACTCCCTGCGATGTGGGCAGTCTCTGACGAGATGCTGGGGGGAGTTGCAGAGAAAGCAATTCCCACCCCTTCCCTCCTTGCGTCTTGGCGCCGCTGGGGTTTGAAAAGCCCGCGCGCGCGCGCACGCTATCAATCTACATGGGTTCCTGGTCCTGACTGGCCCCAGGCGTGGCTTGAAAGGGTTGTTGGGGGAGTGGCTTCTCCTGCGACCGTGGGAACCAAGCCCGCTTTGCGCGCGTTGCTTGCTTGTCGCTCCACCGGGATTCCTGTCTCACCCCCACCGCCAGAGCCGCTTTGCTCAGCTGATCCATATTACTGGGCTTTGGACCTCTCGAGAGCTCATCCTTCACCTCCTCATGCAACCCCAAGTAGAACGCCGCTTGCATTGGGGGGGACTCAAGTTCCCACCCCAATCTGTGCACCAGCATGGTGAATTTCGCCCAATACGCGCGAACTGTCATATTTCCTTGGCGTAAATTATGAAGTTCCTCCTTAGTCTGATCCATATGACTATCGGACGAATACATCGTTTTCAAACCTTCTAGAAATAGTTTGACATTCTTCATGCAAGGATTCCTTGTTGCAATTAACGGTCTTAGCCACTCCCTGGCTGCCCCGGTAAGGTGCTCCACAATAAACGCTACCCTGTGCTCATCATCAGGGAACTCATCGTGGTGCAGCTCAAGAGCATACACAATCTCAGTCTCAAAGCCCTGAAATTCCCTCGGGTCTCCATTGAACTTGCTTACTAGGGTCCCGGCTCTCCTTCCTGGCAGCACTTGGACTTGGGGTGCCCCTCCCGCCTTGTTTTTCTCTGCATCCAGCTTGTTTTGGAGGTCTACCGCCACCGCCCTTAATTGCTGCTCTTTTTCCTGAAGCGCTCTCACCTGTTCCGCAAGTTGTAGCCGGTCGTCCTGGACCTTCTTAGTCTCCTCTTTAGCTGCCTTCAATTCCCCCTGCGCCTGCAGCGACAGCTGCTGCAGTTCTTGCTGGGCTTGCTCCGCGATCTGCCGCCATTTCTCCGCCTCTGACACGCTCATCCCGGCAACTCCAAAGTAGCCCAAAAAGGATTAGGAGGTTGCTGTCACAGTGGCCGGAGTGGACTACTTCAGAGTAACGACGCTACGCAGCTCTGCATTTTATTCTTTTATTGGTGCTGCGTATTTACAGTGCTCAAGTCATTGCTATTTACACGGAGTGATGTTGTCAGTCGGTTTCAGAACCTCCTAATGGCTTTTGGCGCGTCTTTCTCCAACACAAAAGCTTTGGCAGACCCATCCTCTTTCCCCTCCTCTTTCTGCGTAATTCCGGAGTTGGGGGGATGGGTCTCCCGCCCTTATTCGCCCCTTCCTGTCCCACCTGGGACCCTGGCTCCTCTACCTTGCCTGAGCCTCGGACACGACTTCCTGCTTCCCCACTGGAATCGGAACTCTCTCTGCTTCCCCCTGTGCTCGGGGATTGGCTTGAACTTAGGAGGGGAGGGACTTCGCGATATCCCCTGTCCCTCACAAAACCAAAAACAGATTTCTGTTTTGTAGAAGATGCAAATTATCTTTTAGATTTTTTTTATATATTGAGGAAGTTGCTAATGGTTTTTCATATTTATATCTGGCAAAGAAGCCAAACCAATTGAATGATAGGAACCATCCCCGATTTTCTGTATCCAAGATGATGCTACAGATTAACATATAGGAAGACCTGAGGACATGTGTGGAAGTCGCATATCCCATCTTAGTCTTTTGTGTTTCCATTGTTGCAAGCAGGTAGCTGGGGCTATTGATGGTTCTTTTCCCCTTTTCTCTGCTAGTGAACTCTTACGGTCAGCCACAGCCTCCCCATCTCTACTCTGGGCCATCTCCTATGTACCAGATTTCCACCCAGGACACGCCAGGGTATAATCGTCCAGGTAAGGCTGAGTTTTGAGATACTCTTTGAACATAAAAAGTTGAATAATTTCATTTCTGGCTTGCTTCAGGGTCTAGCTGGCAAGTATAAATCATCTGCTTTCTGCTATCATTTCTTTCCCCAAACATATACAGATGATTTCTAGCAAATGTTTGAGTTAGGTGCTTATTTACACAGGCTAAACCACCCACACATTGCTTGGCCCATATGCTTAGTTACTACAGTGGACCCTTGTGTTACGTTACCTTGTAAACACGGCAAACCCAGAAGAGTATACTTCCGGGTTTCGCCACATGTTCAGAAGCACTCTATTGTGCTGCGTGCGTGCGTAGAAGCGGCGCCTCTAGATGTGGACTTTTTGTTGTACGTACGGACCCTCGGAACAAATTAAGTTCATATCTGGAGGGTCCACTGTACTACGGGTGTAGAATGGAAAGACTAAAAGTGTATGGGACTGGGAAATTCAGAAAACAGAAAGAAGTACGAAAGTTGAGGTGCTAATATTTACCTGTCATGTGGTTGAAGGAACTGAGCAGTCTTACTTATTAGTTCCAGTGAAACCCAGTGTCCCTGCAGACATTGTCTCTCTTTACCTACCGGACAGCAAAATCCACCAGGGCCTTGCAGAGTCTACTCAAAATCCTTCTTTCCTTGCAATTAATCTCCTGTTTTATCCTGGGTTCTTTCAAACCTTTCAATTCATTTAAACATAGAAAGAATTATCCTTTGGGAAAGGGGCCTCTGCATGAAGGAGTCCTGAATAATTCTGAAGGAAATGACAAACACAGTTCAGATACAAGGAGTACGGAGAAGATTGAGACAAGGAAAGGATCTAACTTAAGTTAATGACAGGGAGAAAAGCCATCTTCCACAGGCACCTATAGAGCATCTGAAAGTAGAGCAGCCTTCTGGTGTGATCCCAAATAGCTGTACAAACTATGAATACAGTACATCCAGTAACAGGGAAAACTTACCAGTAAACCTCACCTCAATCTGAAGCAGGCTTTTCACAAAGGTCCAGTCTGAGCATGAGTCATTATAGTAAAAAGACACAGGTAATGTGTTTTCCTGGGTCTGCCTAAGTCATGCCAGCTGTTTTACCACAGGGTTAAAGCAACGTCCACGACTCAGATCTCATTCTAATGAGGTGATCTCACCTTTGCTGAAAAATAGTTCAGCTTGGCCCTCTCAGGAAATGCAGGATATGCTTTTTGGCTCAATCCATTCACTCACAAGAGATAATAGACAAAGAGTTGCTTGCATTAGATATGACATTGGATTCTGGAATTAATTGAAGCAATTGCAGCCTCCTGTTTAAGGGCCTGAATATGTTGACAGTCTCATATGCCACCAGGACCAAGCCAAAAAACACAATTTTGAGGCATGTGCAGAATTTCAAATGAACTGAGCTGCTCTGCAATGGTCTTAGTAGTTTATTATCAAGAATTCTACATAATAGACCACTTGTTTCCTGTTTTCTTCCTTTCTGCAATGCATTCAGGTCATCATCTGGTTCCACGGCCGCCTCCAGGTGCCAATGAGGAAATCCCTGATGATTTCAACTGGGATTTGATCACCTAGCAAGTTACAGACTTGATAGCACATCCCTCATGTAGGGTATGGGAAGGGGAGTCTGGAGTTTGGGTCACAAGACCAGCACCTTCAGCCTCTTTCCTTGCCTGTATATAGATATATATTCTCTACTTCCGCCAGAGAAGCTGCCGCAAGATGCTGCCGAAGATAATCCTTCCTTGCGCTCCCTGTTTTACCTTCTTTTCTTCTTCTTTATTATTATTATCATCATCAATAATAGTGCACAGCCCTTCTGCTCCATCTTCCTGTTTCGGATTTTATGTGTTTACTGGCACCCTGTGTGGGATGGAGGGTAGGAAAACTGTTTTTTGGTGTCATGAGAAGACCTCGGAAGGAGGAATTCTTGAGGGCATCTTTCTCTTCCTGCATCACCTGCGTTTTAACAATCCCGCTTTCCCTTCAAGGTGGCCAGTGACTCTGTTTTATTGGCTACAAAAGTGAGAGAGCCCTGTGAATCTTGAAAGTCTGTAATAATTATGTTCTTTCTTAAATGTTGTAAACGGGGGAGGGGGGAGGGGGAGGGTTAGACTGGCGTTGAAAGGAGGTCTGTGAACTTTCTCACACCAGCATGGACAGCAGGATTAACAAGTGCACAGAATATGAGGTTCTGGGTGTGGAGAATAGCTGGAATATTGGAGTTTGACAGAGACAGGCTTGCCTTAGTGGAAGGTGAGAACTTCTCTCTAGCTGAAACATTGTGGCTATGAGTCTGCTGCTTGGTAGGGACTGAGTGTCTGGGATAGACGATGGGGGCCTTTACCTTTTTTCTACACTGCCTTTTTCAATCACTGCCATTTTGCACTTTCCCCCTCAGCAGATGAAGAAAGCTTGACAGGTCTGGCTTGTATCCGCATCATGTGGCTTGGGTACCAAGATCGAACCAGAATCCTCAGGGCTTGTCTTATCACAGTTCCGCCCCCCCCCCCTCCTGCTGCCTTCTCTCATAATGCAGTAAGGCTCTTATTTGAATATGCGGATAAGACATAAAAAAATCAAGAAGTAACTTCTCTACCCTGCAAGGTTTGTTTTTTTTAAACTCCTGAATTTGACTTCCTCTCAATTCTCTAGAAAGTGTTGTGGCTTGTGATGCAAGAGTAGGAGCTGAGGGTGTCTTGTCTGCCTTATATAAAATAAGCAACTAGTGCTCCCTGTTTCGTGGATAAATTTAAGGTGAAAGGAGGAATGTAATGCTGAGCAGAGCTTGGTGGGTGGAGGGTTTAAAGCTTTCTGGTAGAGGCTAAGTGATTGTGGAATATCTCTCTGAAGAAGATGCCGAAAGTGGAAAAGGAGGGAAAGTTGGAAGGGCCCTTCCAAGTCAAGTGGGGTCAGGAAGGGCAGAGGTTCAGTTGTATGGCAGTCCTTAGGAGACATGGAAGAACAAGGGTGCTAGTGTAGGGTTGAATTTTGAACTGGATCTGGCTAGGCGACCTCTTTGCTGCTTTGTTTTCAGTTTCTAGTGTGACTCTCTTTTGCCTGACCTCTTGTTAATCTGCATCCTCTTTCAGCTGCAAGCCTGCTTTGTGTGAAGAGGAAGCCAAAAACATCATAGGAAAGTGCTGTGCTAGCGGGTGGGAAGGTTCTGTAGCATTGCTTTTAACTCACTGTTCCATTGGATTTTGGAGGGAGGGAATTTTTGGTTGTTGGGGAATGGGGCCATCATTGTGTGTACTGAGAGGAGTAGAGAATCCCTGAGCTGAATTCCTGGAGGAGTTTTAATGGTTGCCTACACTGTCCCAAGATGAGAATGACGTGACCAGGAACAGAAGATTCTTGTTGCTGTGTGTCTGTGGAGCACACTGTAGACATGACTTCTCCTCCAGACGCCAGCTGGTGCTTTTTACAAGAAGTTTTCAAAGAATAAAATCCACAGAAGGTGGAGGGAATAAAAGATCACTCCTATAGGTATTTAAAGGCGCCTTGTTTGCATATGTAAATATATGCCAGTCAGTGTGCAAATTAGCCACATCCTCCCTTTTGCCTCTGAATTAACTGCATCGTTCTCAAGTGGGTTAGTATTGGAATGGACACATGAAGTCATAGACTCAGCACTGGAATTCTGCACTGTGAGCAGCTGACACAGTCTGTCCTGGAAAAACAAGGGTCAGCAGCACAGAGGGCTGGCCGGCCAGCCTGCCTGCCTACCTGCCCGCCTGCCGTGGAGAGAAATCCCTCGTCTGCCCACCCGCTTCAGTGCAGCCCACAATGCTTTATGTCAAGGAGATGGGAGAGGGGTGTGGCCTCACAGATTTATTTTTTTGCATGCTTTCTTAATTAAAAAAGTGAATGTTTATGGTTTAATCCCTTTGGTGCCCCTGTTTTAATTTGTTTGTGGCAACTCGTAAGGTGCAACTCACATAATTGGGCTTGGAATCATGGACAAAGGAAATACAGCCTTGTTCTTACTGAAACAAAGCCTGCCGTTTTACATACTGCTTGATTCCAGGTGATTCCTTGCATTTGTACCACCTCATGTTACAACCAGAGCCCGAAGCCATCCCTTTGTGCAGAGTAACGTCTATACTGGGAGTTTTGAAGGAGCACATCTGTTCCGGCATCTTGATTTCCACAGTGGCCAACTAGATTACTCAGGGAAACCCATAGGCAGGGCATGGAGGCAGCAGCTCTCTCTCTCTCTCATTCTCAGAGGCATGCCAGCTCTGGTCATGGAGTTTCTATACAGACATCATGACTAGCGGTCACTGATAGAATTATTCTCCCATGAATTTATCCAGCCCCCTTTGAAAGCCATCTAAGCTGACAGCCATTAGCACATGGTGTGACAGTAGATTCCATAAACTGATTATGCATTGGGTGAAGAAGTACTTTACATTGTCCTCAATTTATTGCCTTCAGTTTAAATGGATGGCCCTGGTTTTTAGTACTGGTAACTCACAACATACACATGTTTCGCTTGTACACATTCAGCTTTGCACACTTGGATATATATATATATATATATATATATATATATATATATATATATATATGGAACGCACTCACTGTTGAACTTAGTGTGTTTTGACTGTTCACTCGTACTTTGGAAGTTGAACAGAATCTGTTCCGGGAGTCCATTCGACTTCCAAAATGTTCAAAAACCAAAGCAGAGCTTCTGATTGGCTGCAGGAACCTCCTGCAGCCAATCGGAAGACGCAGAAGCCCTGTTGGACATTCGGCTTCCAAAAATAGTTTGCAAACCGGAACAATCATTTTTGTGATTGTGTTGTTCGGGAGCCGAAATGTTCCGGAACTACCAGTAAGGTGTTTGACTTCCAAGATACGACTGTACACGATTTTGGCCTTACCCCTGCGTGAGTTGAGAGTCATCTGTATTATCATAGAGGATTACATACTTTTATAAATATTTATTATGGATCTTATGTTCTAGGGCAGGCATCCCCAAACTGCAGCCCTCCAGATGTTTTGGCCTACAACTCCCATGATCCCTAGCTAACAAGACCAGTGGTCGGGGAAGATGGGAATTGTAGTCCAAAACATCTGGAGGGCCGAAGTTTGGGGATGCCTGTTCTAAGGCATAGAATTAGGACCTTATTAGCCCAGAAGTTTTTTTTTTAATAACATAATGAACACCGCCTTGGCTAGGTGCAACAGATCTTAATCGCAGTGTGGAAACAGCCCTACCCAGATACTTTAAAACTGAGTTCAATCATTGGTACTTAATTTCAGGTTCTTGTACGTACGTTTGTTTGTTTGTTTTTGACATTTGTATCCTACCCTTCTAAGGAGCTCGGGCAACATATTTGGGCTAACCCCGTTTTCTTTTCACAGCAACTGTGTGAGGTTCAGAGAGTGAGGTGCCCAGGGTCATAGTTGAATGGTCCAACACTAACAGTTTTCATTGCACCACAATAAATTTCAGTAGAGGAAATTCTGTTGGGCGAGTTGATGTAAGAGCCAATCAGCAGTCAGGAGTTCTAGCAGCCATCAGTGCAGGAATCTATTTTTTTTTCCTTAAATCTTCTTGTATACAGTACAACTTCACAGCTCAAAGACCTTCAGGTCCAGTGCTGCAGGAAACCTTTAGATTAGTCAGTGATGGGTGCTTCCTTGTTTCAAAGGAGTGACAGAGTGTGATCCAAAATAAAAGTCATGAGTGGAGACTCTTTTTTTGGCACATTATTTTTGCTGAGCTATGCTATACATTGAACAATTTTGACTTTCAAAAGGGAACTGGTCTTTTGAGCATAGTTGAGAAAGGCTGGATGCAGTGATTGGGTAGAGTGTGATACACATATGGAAGTCAGTTGACTTCCTTGCTGATTCAAGTTTAGAAATACTGTAGACAATTTGAGCCCAAAGGGCTTTTCATCAGACCTGCAGCATTCAAAGGGAATCATGTTTTGCACTTAGCTACTTTCTCCAGGACACGAGCAAAGGCTTCTTCAGCCCCCTTTTCTTCAACATGCATACCAACAGGCTTTCTTCAAACCTATCCTTTTAGGTATATCTGCTGCATACTGGTGGGCCTGGTGTACACACACAACAAATGAGGTGGCAATGATTGGATTGCATCGTTTTAGAACTGCCAGGTGAGGGAGCACCATTTTTGTATGTTTCCCCGGTGCACCTGCAGCCCCAACTGGGTCTGCCCTGCTGCTGGATTCAAAGGTTACAAGAGACTTTGACCAGGCAGACCTGGTTTGAATGCTTACTCAAAGCTCACTGGGTGACTGGGCCAGTTGCTATCTTGCAAGCTAACCTACCTCTCAGGGTTGTTAAAGGGATGCCCATAACTTTGACCTCCTTGGAGGACGGGTGGGGAAGAAATAGTAGCTTCTTGCCTATGCCCTGCCTGATGCAGAGGTATCACTCAATTCAAGGCCATCCTTAATAGCTTGATCACCAAGCTGCTAGGTGCAGTTTTGTATACACCTAATAGAATATATCCCTGTAATTCCCTGTTGTATCCTATGTCTTCCCCTCACATAAAACCATAGTTCCATGTTCTTGCTTGGCATGCAGTTTCCCTTAATGTATCGGGGAAAGGAGAAATTTTCTCCCCAACAAGGAATAAGCTAGGAATCATGAGGCTGCTGTCAAATGCTTTCAAGGGAAGATGGAAAGGAGGCCACTTCCTCCTATCTCTAGCTGTGGATGGAAAACAAAAACAACCTATCCCTTGGGAATAGAGGGAGAAAAGACTGAGAGCAATGCAGCGTCCTAGTCTTTATTGGGTCTTCTGATCTGGCTTTTGGTGAAAAGTGCCTGTAAGGGTTCTGCTACTGAGATGCCAAGAGACCGATAGAGCCAGGCTGCTTCCTGGGTGCTCAGGCTCTCTGTCACACCCCCTGGTATGAGGCAAAAGAAATAAGCCATACATCGGCAACCTCTGGCCCATGGGCCGGATACGGCCCACGGAAGCCGTTTATCTGGCCCATGAGCCGCCCGCTCGGCAGGTCCCTCGCGGGCTGGAAATCGCATCTGCAGACGCTGGAAATTGCACCTGCTCCTGAGCAAATGCGCAAGTGCAATTTCCGACATCTGTGCAGCCGCAGGTGCAATTTCTGATGCCCCAGACATGGGCAGCGCGGCACCAGAAATCACTTCTGTGCATGTCTGGCCCGTGTCCGTCCGTGGGAATACTCCGGCCCATGGCCAGAAAACGTTCCCGACGCCTGGAATAAGCGGTTCCAAATTAAAGCCACCTAGTGTTGCTAAGAAGGGAGAGTAACCATAGGAGAAATGTGAAGAGGGAAAAATCAAACCAGTTTTAATTCGGAGGGTTAAAAGCAACTTCTTAGTACATGTGTGCAACCTACCCCAATCCAAATACGTAACAGCAAAAAACGGGGGGGGGGAGCAATGCATCCGCAGCTGAACAGAATAAATTGTACCCCACTTCTCTTAACTCACTCTCCTGGTGCTAGTACTAAAATGTAGGCCTTACAGTGCTTCTGGAAAGGTGCCTGGGTTGGGTGAATTTGCAGTTGGGGGGGGGGGGAATTTGTTAACTAGGCAGCCCCTAAGGTATGCTCTGGAAATAAGCGCATTTTGAATGGAGTCTCCAGTAGCCCTGAAAATGGACAAGATACTCATAGCTGATACTCAAGTCTGCAGGTACTATTTGGCTTGGTTCTGTAGATTCTCACACAGAGCACCCTTCTAGCCATGCCTGTTCACCACCACCACCACCCCTTTGACTGTACCCTTTCCTCTCTATTGAGCAGCCGTTCCCACCTAAAGTTAAGGGGCTTTCCTCCTAGATCTGCTTGCAGAACCTAGGCCTCAGCCCTTGCCCTACCTCTTCCCTGCTCTGCTTTTAGAAATTAAGCACTGCCTCCAGTTTTCTTTGACAGTGTTTGGTGAACGCAGACCACTTACAAAACAAAGCTGCTGGCACTTTTTTGCAAGATTTCTGTGCCACCAATAAAGCTTATACTGGCTCGTCATACATGGCTATGCTACTTCCTTTCATCAACAGGGAAAACAATATATAACAAGTCAAGTAATACCATAGGGCACATTTGCAGTGCTAGAAAATTTTGACAAATTTGGATACCACCACCACCCATGTTGCAAAGATAGGCAGTTGTCCCCATCTCCCCTTCTGTGGTGTAACCCTAGAACTTCATTTGACCCACTCACACCGCAGCACAAAGGGGATTCACAAGGTGTGGCTGCTCTCTCTATATGCAAGCGCTCCAGATACTAATTCAAAGTGGCCACATCTGTGCCAATCAAGAATCCACAGTAGCAAGGATAGTTTAGTTGCCTGGAAGCTCCGTTTTAGAGGACGGAAACATCAATATCATGGTCAACTGTAGACTTGCTTCTGTCTTGGGAGAAGGCAGTGGAGCATGTGACTTCCTCACTGAACGCCCCTTCCAAAATCCCTTGCAATGTCTGGCGTGCTTTTTCCCTGAATTTTTTCCCCACAAACACATAAAGAAGTGGGTTAATACAGCTGTTGGCATAGGCCAATGCTGTGGAAACATGGTTCCACAAAGCCAGTGTTTCATAAAGTGCTGTGCTGGGGTTAGCCAGGAGATACAGGACACCAATGACATGATAAGGAGCCCAACAGAGAAAGAAAGTGGCTATCACAAGCAGGATCACCTGTAAAGCCTTCACGCGGGACTTTGCAAATCGGTTTCTGAGCATCTTGAGGGCAATAAGTAAGTAGCAGGCAGCCATGATTCCGAAGGGGAGGAGGAAACCAAAGATGCTTCGGGTGACGGTAATGGACACAAGAACGCTTGGTGGCTCATCATGAAAAGGCATTGCCATAGAGTCATTGCTAGTTGGGAGACTGCCAGAGTAACTCTCATAAAGAAAATCGTCGGGAAGATCGGAATAAATAACATTGGATATGGCAGTAGCTGGGTGGGAAGATTCATGTGATACGTATTTAGGGCTGGTGACTTCCACCGTCAATGAATCTGTATCTCTATTAGTGCCAAGAGTGCTTGGTGTGCTAGAATACCAAGCCTTGCTTTTGTCTGTATTAAGAATATGGTACTCGGAATACACATCCAAAATTCCGTCTGTGAAAATATCTTCATGGCTACTAGCCACAAAGGTAGGGCGTTGACTAGAAAACTCTTCGTTGTTGGGAAATGAATAATCTGGCCATCCATCCTCATATTCCTCACTGTGCCAATTGTAGACACATCTGGCACTGCCGGATTCATCAATGGAGATTTCGCGATAGAAGAAAGCAGGAAAACACATAATGAAAGCTAGGAACCAGGTAACGCCACAGACTACGGATGCGAATCTTACTGTCCGGTGATTCTGACACCAGACAGGCTTCATCACCACAAGACACCTGTCGATGCTGATGGTGGTGAGGAGGAAGACACTGGCAAACATGTTGAAGATGATGGCAGATGGGATGATCTTGCAGAAAAACCACCCATAAGGCCACTGCTGATGCAGAGCCAGGTGGACAATGGAGAAAGGCAGGGACAGGCAGCACACAAAGTCAGCCACGGCGAGGTGCAGAAACCAAACCGTGTTCACCGTTCGCTTCATTTTCAGAGCAACGACCCAGATTACCAAGCCATTTCCGGGGAGGCCCAGGAGAAAGGTGATGGAGAAGATGACCAGAGATCCGATAGACATGGAATCCATATGTTGTAACGTGAAGGAGTCCTCAGGTTCATAGAAACTCCCGTTAGCCATGAATGGAGGCATGTTCTTTAAAAGAGAAAAGAAAGGAGGGAAGGCCTGAAAAATGCAAACAAACAGAAATTATTAGATGCTGTTCTAAATGGGGAGAGTTTGCAGCCTCAAGAGGGTGGATCAGGCCACGGGCAGTGGGAAATTATCCAGCACAAGCTGCTGCTGAAATGCATGGGAGCTTTGCAGGGGTGCCTTTGGGCTCTTGCATCACTCCCATTTATTTTATTCCCACTTGTGCAGAAGAACTTCCTAGTGAACTATGCCTCCTGTTTGTGGTGCTTAGACGTTCCACTTCAAGCAACCACATATCTGGGGTTAACCCTGCTAGGGATAGTTCACACATTCAACAGAGTCAATTACAGTAACAAGATTTTTTTCTGGGCTGAACTGCTTCAGGCTACAGGTGGAAGCATTTCCTTCATGCGGGAAGGTGAATTTATTTAATCCTTTACCTGCAGCCTAAAATAGCGCAGTCCAGGGAAAGCTTGAACGATTGGTTTGTTGCTTGTACGCAGCGAGATTCATTGTCAGTTAAGGTCGAAAGAAGCCTCTCTTTGTGTTGCTGCACTTGATGGAAGGTCAAGAAAAGACATGCAAACTCAGATGACATCTGGAGGACAAGAGGGTGGGACCACAAGGGGCAGGAACCCAAAGCTTGTGGAAGGCCCTTGACCAACAGGTTGGTGTCCTGATGTATAATTCATTTCAATTATACCCTAAGAAGTGGGAATGGTTGTCTTCCTGTTCTCCAGTAAGCAAGGGGTGGGTGGAATTCTGTTCTAATTTGTTTATGGGGATGTTGTGCAACTTCCATGAATCAATGGTTATCCCGGATTTTTTGTTTCTGTCCCTTTCCTAACTGGGAAACATCCAGGTTTCTTTTTTAAAAAATAAGTGAATTAATTGGACTCCAGTGCAATTGTGCAAACCTAAATTTCTGATATGTGATTTAATCCCTCCCACAAAATGGTGACAAATCTGGTGGCCACCCCGGAGATTCTTTTGTGCTAAGCAATTTTCTTCTCTTTACCCCTTACTCCTTGTACAGGATTAAAGAATACGAGGGCTCTACCCTGCTTCATGGGTGCAGCGAAAGACATCTTTGCCCTATGCCAGGGGTCAGCAACCTTTTTCAGCCGTGGGCCAGTCCACTGTCCCTCAGACTATGTGGTGGGCTGGATTATATTTTGGGGGGGGGGGGAAATGAATGAATTCCTATGCCCCACAAATAACCCAGAGGTGCATTTTAAATAAAAGGACACATTCTACTCATGTAAAAACACCAGGCAGGCCCCACCAGGCTCCTACTCTTGCATCACAAGCCACAGCACTTTCTAGAGAATTGAGAGGAAGTCAGATTCAGGAGTTTAAAAAACAACAACCTTGCAGAGTAGAGAAGTTACTTCTTGGTTTTTTATGTCTTATCTGCATATTCAAATAAGAGCCTTACTGCATTATGAGAGAAGGCAGCAGGAGGTGGGCGGAACTGTGATAAGATTGTTGTTGTTTAGTCGTGTCCGACTCTTCGTGACCCCATGGACCAGAGCACGCCAGGCACTCCTGTCTTGCACTGCCTCCCGCAGTTTGGTCAAACTCATGTTCGTAGCTTCGAGAACACTGTCCAACCATCTTGTCCTTTGTCGTCCCCTTCTCCTAGTGCCCTCAATCTTTCCCAACATCAGGGTCTTTTCCAAGGATTCTTCTCTTCTCATGAGGTGGCCAAAGTATTGGAGCCTCAGCTTCACAATCTGTCCTTCCAGGGAGCGCTCAGGGCTGATTTCCTTCAGAATTGATAGGTTTGATCTTCTAGCAGTCCATGGGACTCTCAAGAGTCTCCTCCAGCACCATAATTCAAAAGCATCAATTCTTCGGCGATCAGCCTTCTTTATGGTCCAGCTCTCACTTCCATACATCACTACTGGTGATAAGATAAGCTCATGTAAAAACACGCTGATTCCCAGACCATCTGTCGGCCGGATTGAGAAGGCGATTGGGCCGCATCTGGCCCAGGGGCCTGAGGTTGCCTACCTATGCCATAAAATCCAAGTGGCTCTACTTTCTCTCTACATGTGTGCACATACATTAATTAAATAATACTATCTTGCCTGTTGCTACTCTTTAATGATGTCCAGAAATCGAGGCAGCCACCTTCCCATTTCAATGTAGGCCTGGCTTTGTCTATATTCTTGGAAGAAACTTCTCTCTACAGGAGCAAGGACCCTCCCTGGTCTGGCTAGTTCTGCACTGCCCTGTTCCGCTTGCTTACATGGATGCACATCGCCAGGATGAGGAGTGGGGTTGCCATTGCATTTCCCCCACCTCGAGCCCACAGCACTCACCATGGGAAAAGGGATCAGTAACCACGTTCTACTTGCACCTTCTACTTGGGAAAAGGGACCCAGGTGACGCTGTGGGTTAAACCACAGAGTCTAGGGCTTGCTGATCAGAAGGTTGGCGGTTCAAATCCCTGCAACGGGGTGAGCTCCAGTTGCTCGGTCCCAGCTCCTGCCCACCTAGCAGTTCGAAAGCACATCAGAGTGCAAGTAGATAAATAGGGAAGGTAAACGGCACCTTCCAGTGGGAAGGTAAACGGCATTTCTGTGCGTTGCTCTGGTTCGCCAGAAGCGGCTTTGCCATGCTGGCCACATGACCTGGAAGCTGTCTGCGGACAAACGCCGGCTCCCTCGGCCTATAGAGCGAGATGAGCGCCGCAACCCCAGAGTCGGACACGACTGGACCATAGCTGCCAACCCTCCCTTTTTTGCGGGAAACTCCCTTAATCTAAGCCACAGCTGTCAACTTTTCCTTTTTTTGCTGGAAATTTCCTTATTCCAGCGCCATTTCCTGCTGCTACCTTGGATTGCTAGCTATACCGTACTGTCCCCAGGACAGGTGAGGCTGCTGATCCCTTATTTTCAAATCCGAAAGTTGACAGCTATGAACTGGACCTGATGGTCAGGGGCCCCTTTACCTTTACCTTTTAACCATGTTCTTCTGCATTAGTCAGAACTTTAAAGAAGCCCAGTGCTCCCCATCCACACAGCGGCAGTCTCAGGAAATTACTGGTACATTAAGGAAAAAAGCTCCAGGGAGAGCCCCCGGTGTACTTCTAATTGCCATGATAATCCTAGCTGTACCTTGAAAGGCTTTTTTGTTAGTGGTGGCGGTTCAGTGTATCCTTTTCTATAATGACTTGAGCTTAGTTCCTTTTTTCCCCCTTTGCAAATGATGTGGTTCCCTTTGTGGAAGAGGAAAATTTGTGAGTGGACACCATTTTTGTCTCTTGTATATTTTTATGACTTGTGCGATGTTGCAATTATAACCAATGTGTCAGCCATGCAGCAGTGGCAATTTGTGGTCAGTAATAATGAAAGCCCCACCCCAAACATGATGGAATATATATAAAAAAGAATATATACAGACCGTTTGGTTGCTTATGCGTTTTGACAGTAGCACTCTTGTAACCATTTGTTATATTTATTCACAAACCATGAGGTCTTCGAACCTGGATTTCTTCAGAAATTTAAGAGTTTCCTTGTCTTATAGTTACGGGTCTGGGGACTACTTTTTTTTAGGGCTATGGACCTATTAAAACTGCAGTCATTGAAGCAGGGCAGATATATCCGTGGTCAATGATTGTGTGGTTATTAGGACGTTGCAACCAAATCCTTATTTTATTACATTTTTTTGTAGGCAGACAATATCAGACAAAATATTGCAACTACACTATAATAGTCGGTATCAAGGCACACTGTGTGTAAATGATTGAAAAGGGAGTTGACAAGAGTGGTCATGATTTGTAGTCCCTGATATAGCAGTTTTAGTTTCCAGAGTATGCCTCACACAATATAAGCCTGTGCATTATAAGCTACTGATTTTTTTTTATTAAAAACAAAGAGTCTTGTGTCACCTTGAAGGCTGACACATTTGTCTGGGCATCAACGTTCATGGACTATAGTCGGATTCCACAGATAACCATACCATGCATTTGATGAAGTGTAGTCCATGAATGCTTATACCAGCATACTTTTGTTAGTCTTTAAAGTGGCTCTTAGTTCTTGCTGGAGCAAAAAGAGCAAGCACTTGATCCTTATTAGAGGGGGAGCATTTGGTGGCTTTTTGCTTTCCTTAGCAGCTCCTCCCTTCTTCACATTTTTCAAACTCCATCTAGAATAAGATCTCTCTTATTCTGGACAGAGCTCTCCAACTATGAATAATCATTAAAACGATGAATTGCTTTTCTCCCCACCCACCCCATTCAAAACTTTCTATTTTCCCTCTCCAGATCCTGGCTATAGTTTATATGTCTCATATAGGAGCCCGCAACCCCAATCTCCTCCCCCAGCTACGGTAATGCCTACCTTTGCTGTAGGACTGGCTCCACGCTAGTTTCTGCTGCTGCAGTCTTTGGTCACCAGCTCCTTCTGTCCGACTGGGTCAAGAATAGGGGAAGAAGAAAAGGCAGCTACGGGCAGGAAGTTGCAGACTGCACTTCTAATCACTTTTACAGGGAGAACATGCTAGTTCATTTTCTTGATTGCTCTGATTAGGAGAGTCCCCACATAAGGCTGAGCAAGCTTTTAAGAGCATGTTAGTTTTAGTTTTTAAGGCAAAACAGCAGAGATCAATCTGGAGAAAGCCATATAGCATAAATATCCGAACATCAGAGCTGCTCGGAATAAATGCACATCAAAAAGTCCAATTTTAAACAAGATGAAATTGTTTATTTAAACATTGGAAGTATTTATAAGGTGCCCTTTAAGGCCAAGCCCTCACAAAGCAATATACATAAGATGCAATGTGTGTAACTTATAAGGACGTGGGTGCCACCTGAAAATGAAACAAAACACTTCTTTGAATCGCACAAGCCATTTGTGCTCTCAAAGAAAGGCAGTTGAAAAGAGTTGTGCTTTCAAGTTCCTTCTAAAGGCCTAGACTGAAAGGGCAAAGTGTAAGTTAACAGAAAGGAGTTCCAAAACTGGGGCCACCACCAAGAAAGTCCTGCTCTCGCACACACACTCCCTAACCAACCTTCTCAGTAAAGAGGCACAAGAGCAGAACCTCTCTAGTGGCATAGGAGCAGCGTCATACAGGTGAAGGTGGCCTTTAAGTTAACCTGTGGTATAAATAAGAAAATTATTATTATTATATTAATTATTATTATTATTTGTAACAAGTGCAGTTGGTGCCAAAAATAGTGTCACGTGTTCAGATGTCCTGGCGTTCGTTCACATCTGAGTAGCTGCATTTTGCACTAGCCTGTAGTTTCAAAGGCAGCCCTATATGATAGGGCACGATAGCAGTCTTAACTTGGAGGTTCCTATCCTGTCCTAGCCACTCTAATTAGGTTCACAGCTAGAAGGTGTTCCTGTATAATCTCAATCCAGAGTAGCCACTGTCCCAACTGTCAAAACCTGTTTTTACCCAGCTTAAATTTCAGCTGCTTCTTTATCCATCTCAGGCACCTGGTTCAAGTGGTCCACAACCTTCATGGTGAAAAAGAGAGGGAGAGCTGTCTGTCTGTCTGTTGTCTGCATATTAGTGACATCGCAGCCTAAACCTCTGGTTGGCTTTGTTTAGATGCTGAAGAGCATGATGGATCATGGATAAGATGGGAAGAAGAAGAGTTTGGATTTGATATCCCGCTTTATCACTACCCAAAGGAGTCTCAAAGCGGCTAACATTTTCCTTTCCCTTCTTCTCCCACAACAAACACTCTGTGAGGTAGGTGGGGCTGAGAGACTTCAGAGAAGTGTGACTAGCCCAAGGTCATCCAGCAGCTGCATGTGGAAGAGCGGAGACACAAACCCGGTTCCCCAGATTACAAATCTACCGCTCTTAACCACTGCACCACACTGGCTCTTGGGGGTGCACATGGGACCATTATGCACCCCCAAGAGGCCATGGGGTGGGACAGAAGTCACCCAGCACCACCTGAGACCAACCACCAAGGAAGGATTGGAGTCACTGTCATGCTGTACCACCTAAACTGGACAGGTGAGGACATGATGGTCACCACCCTAGTCTCCAGCACACATCATCCACCAGGGCCTGTTGCAAGTCTGTTTTCACCCAAAAGCCAGGTTAGAATGTAGTTTGGAATGGAATTTGATGTGTTGTTGTTTAGTCGTTTAGTCGTGTCCGACTCTTCGTGACCCCATGGACCAGAGCACGCCAGGCACTCCTGTCTTCCACTGCCTCCCGCAGTTTGGTCAAACTCATGTTCGTAGCTTCGAGAACACTGTCCAACCATCTCGTCCTCTGTCATCCCCTTCTCCTTGTGCCCTCAATCTTTCCCAACATCAGGGTCTTTTCCAGGGAGTCTTCTCTTCTCATGAGGTGGCCAAAGTATTGGAGCCTCAGCTTCAGGACCTGTCCTTCCAGTGAGCACTCAGGGCTGATTTCCTTAAGAATGGATTGTTTTGATCTTCTTGCAGTCCATGGGACTCTCAAGAGTCTCCTCCAGCACCATAATTCAAAAGCATCAATTCTTCGGCGATGGTCCAGCTCTCACTTCCATACATCACTACTGGGAAAACCATAGCTTTAACTATACAGACCTTTGTCGGCAAGGTGATGTCTCTGCTTTTTAAGATGCTGTCTAGGTTTGTCATTGCTTTTCTCCCAAGAAGCAGGCGTCTTTTAATTTCATGACTGCTGTCACCATCTGCAGTGATCAAGGAATTTGATGTATTTTAATGTTTGTTGGCTCCTGCCAACCTAGCAGTTCGAAAGCACGTCAAAATGCAAGTAGATAAATAGGAACCGCTACAGCGGGAAGGTAAACGGCGTTTCCATGTGCTGCTCTGGTTTGCCAGAAGCGGCTTTGTCATGCTGGCCACATGACCTGGAAGCTATACGCCGGCTCCCTCGGCCAATAATGCAAGATGAGCGCGCAAGTCGGTCACAACTGGACCTAATGGTCAGGGGTCCCTTTACCTTTACTAATGTTTGTTGGAAGCCGCCCAGAGTGGCAGGGGAAGCCCAGCCAGATGGGTGGGGTATAAATAAATCATCATCATCATCATCATCATCATCATCATCATCATCATCATCATATTCAATAAGTAATATGATTTTCCTACTGTGTTTCAGGGAAGCTTATGAGGTATTCCTCCATGTGAAGGGTCAATAATGATGGACTTAATGAAAGGCAGCTTTAGTTCTGCTTTGAGAGGTCTCTTGGGAGGTAACCACTGTCTGCTTTCCACTCCCATTTAAAGAAACAAAACAGAAACCTAAGTTGCTAGTCTTAAATCTGAAACAAAGACTGGAAGGGAGTCTGGACGTGTTTGTGTGCATACCGGGAAGGGGGGGGGCAGTAAGACCCAGCAGGCTTGGCCAACCTCCCCCCCCCTCCCCCAACAAAAGTGTGCATCCTAAAACATGCACCTGCAGTCCATAATGCAGGGATGGCTAACCTGAGGGTTGGGCTACAACTCCCCTACTCCTCCTTGACCAATGGCCACGCTGGCAAGGGCTGCTGGGAGTTGGGAGTCCAGCATCATCTGCAGGGCCATGCAACTTAAGACATGACACCGAGAGTCTGGGCTCACAGCTGTGTCCAGCAGTGCTGCTGAGCCATCGCTCCTGGTGCCACCAGACGGGGAAACTGCCTGTCTCAGAAAGGGGATCAATGATGTGGACCATCAACTTGAACTCACACCACAATCTGAATTATGCCGCTCCTGCCCTGGACATGGGTGTGTGTTGGGAATGGGCTTGGCACAATTAAGATTGCAGCATTGTTAAATTCAAGCGGGTGGCTCAGAGCTCTGCTCACTGCTGCTGCTGCCGCCGCCGCTATTATCATATTATAGGCAGAAGACCCGCCTGCAAACAAATACAGTGGAACCTTGGTTTATGAACACCTCGGTTTATGAATTTTCGGTTTACGAACGCCGCGGACCCATCTGGAACGGATTAATTCACTTTCCATTACTTTCAATGGGAAAGTTCGCTTCAGTTTATGAACGCTTCAGTTTATGAACAGACTTCCGGAACCAATTCCACCCATGCTTCGGGTTAAGTATGCTTCAGGTTGAGTACTCCGCGGACCGCCTGGAACAGATTAATCCACTTTCCATTACTTTCAATGGGAAAGTTCGCTTCAGTTTATGAACGCTTCAGTTTATGAACAGACTTCCGGAACCAATTGTGTTAATAAACCGAGGTACCACTGTAAGTGCTCCCCCCCCAAAAAAACCTTGGAGCCCAGATTGTCCACAGAAGAAAAACTGTTGGGGGTAAAAAAAATTCCCTGAGGGTTCCCCCCCTTAAATTATACTTCTAGAAAAAACTTATGTCGGTCACATCTATTAAAACACAATAAAAATAGCATTTAAACTATTTGTGGCATACTTCTTGGTTATTTTTAGAGTAAGATCAAGCCAGTTTCCACACACATAGCTTAATGTTAAAACAGGAGTTCAAATAATATTAGCTAAAACACGAAATAATATGCAGAGCTCACAGATATGGTGTTGGTCCTTATCAATTATGCAATTACCCTTATCTGGAAATGAAAGGCATACACAGTATTTTGCAATAGTTTAGTGATACAGAGAAGCCCAATCCCACCTGTCAATGACTGAAACTCAAAACCACCACTTTGATTTGATATTTTTATAGAAGCAATAATGTCCTCCCAGAGACAGAAACTCTGGGGGTGAAACACTCAGGTTCCTTCTGAAGTGAGGTTTTTCTGATGAAAATCCAGGCGGCAGCAAAGAAAAGGGAAGCCTTCCGATTTCTAATGCTAGTTTTGTATGGGGTGGGGGTGGAAATAATATGATGGTGATGTAATTAAATACCCCAGACTGCACAAGAGTGACACGCATCATGTATTGAGGGCGTTGTGGCTGGTAAGAGGTTGGGGGGCTCAGGGAGAACAATCACAGCAAGGCTAAAATATTATTTTCCAAGGACAGTTCTCAGTTACGTCTCGGGAGGACTTAAAAAAACTGTGGTCCAAGTATCCGCATAAATCATCCTTTCCCAATGTGGGTTCGTTCTAAGCGGTTTATCTCTATGAGCCCGCAACTTTGCTGCCAGGGCGAAAGATGGCTCCCTGCGTGACTTCAGCAGCCCAACTTAATCACCGCCGCTGAGTAGAAAGACACAGAGATAAGAAAATAGAGAAACGCATACAAGTGACTGAAGGCAGAACTTTTTGGTTCCTTTCGCCCTCCCCCTTGTAAAAAAAAAGGGGGGTGGAGAGGCATATATCCAGGATTTTAACACACAGTTGTGATTGAATCGCAACGCGCCCTCACCAAAGCAAAAGGTAGCAGCAAAAAGGACCCAGGCTTATTTGGGTGAAAAAAAAGTGTGTGTTTTTAAAAAAAGTTGTAAAGGTTTTTTGTTTTTAAAAATGTCAACACAGCGTCTTATTATCTCAATATTGCGTTGTTTGTAAATGTTGCAATTCAGAGGAACTCGGGCCGGTTTGGATTTCCAGCCAGAAATCTCGCATGCAGAGCAGCCACCTGGTTGCAGTAAAGATCCACCCGCTTGAGATGCCCTCCTCTCAGGTCGCCTCGCGGCACCTTGAAGGCGAAAAGAGATCCATTGCAGCAGCACGAACTTTGGGAGACAGCGCTTCAACTTTTCACAAAGTGGCAGGTATAAAAAGCGGTAGACTACGTCGTGCTGAGTACGATCCGAGGTCTGCGTCTGCCGAATGGTTGTCTGTCTGTTTGGAACATCTCACCGAGGTGGGGAAAAGATCTTTAAAGATCCGGTAATTGACGACTTACGCGACTCTATCCTTTGATAAGTCTACGCAGCGAGGCGGCCGAACCTCGCCCCCCTCCCCGGCAGCCCAGAAATCCAAGATGGCGCCCCCCCCCCCGCGGGTCGTGACTGCGCAATATGGCGGCCTCGTTGCGTAAGAGTGCGCCAGGGGGTAAGATGGCGCCCGCCAGGGCTTCGGCGAACGTGATAGGCCGCGTCCCCTCGCCCGCCGCGCCGCTGCCCCAATCAAAGGCAAGCGCGCTCGGCTGCCGGCCGCCCTCCTTCCCTCCCCGCTTCGCGTCCCAGAGTCGCGAGGATGGCGGCGGCGGCGGCGGCGCCCGAGGTGGAGTACGAGTCGGTGCTGTGCGTGAAGCCCGATATCAGCGTCTACAGGATCCCGCCGAGGGCCTCGAACCGGGGATACAGGCAGGAGAGGCGGGCCGGGGGCCGGGCGGGGAGGGGAGGCGGGCCGGGCGGGGAGGCCGCGTGGCCGCCAAATGCTCACCTCGGGGACCCTCTTCCTTCCTTCGCGCACACGCGTCTGTAGGCACACGGGTTCACACGCGGCTGTTTCCCCGCGGAAGTGCGGAGGTGAGGGTTACCTTGCAGGGTTGTTTGTGGTGGTGGCCTGCATTCATTCAGCGCACCTGTCCGCCTGTTTATATATCTATGTATATCTATATGAGATATAGTGGGAATAAGGAGAATAAGGTAATAATGATTAGACCTTGCAGGGTGGCTGTGGTTGGAATCCATTTGAGTTTTATTTTATTTTTTAAAAAACACATTTTAATTTTCCTCATTTTACAGTAATAATAACCATGACAGTAGGAGCAGCAACAGCACTGTGTTCTCTGCAGACAGAAGTGGCAGTGGTCCATTTACTCAGAGAGTAAAGCGGGAAGGGCCAGGGAAGGCGGCCCAATGCAACCTCTGGGGGAGCCTATTACATAAGGTGGTCGTGATCCATTTCTGCTCGCCTCTCAGAGCGCTTGAAATCCTGCACCTGCTATCCTGGGCTAAACCTTCCTTGGAGATGTAGCAGCCTCTTTTTTTTTGTGCCTCGGCACCTCTGCCCATGTCCCCCACTTTACACGCCCTGCTTTTAAATGACGATTAACTCATTCTTTTAATGACACTGGAGAGGTTGACATTAAAATAGTGTGCATTTATATAAATGCATTTATATTTTTTAAAGACCTGAAAAATCAGTAAACATTAAAAGCAAACAAACACATTGTTATTATTGTTACTAAATTGAAAGGCCTGTCGTAGATCTTCATGGCTGAACCCCTCATTTGGGAGCCTCTGCTCACCAGCTTTCATCTGCCAGGCAACCTTTCCTCTGTTGCGTTTTTTTGTGTGACATCTGCTGGGTCTCTGTGTGTGTCATTCCCACAGGGATGTTAAAATGGAGAGCGTTGCTTCCTCAGACTTGCTGCTCCACCATTCAGTGTTTAGTTGCACAGGTGCATTTCTGCTGGTGTTGGCTTCTGGAACATCATTTTCTTCTGTAATCCTCTCTTCCCTTCTCTTTCCCCTTCCCCCACCTCTTGTTCCTTTGCAGTACGTGTGTTCTGTGAGTCATCCTATCCCGGTTCTCATTAGTGACAAATCCACTCTTCCCCTTTTCCTCTTGTCACTAACAGCCACAAAGGGAGCTGGATTATCTTCCAGATTGTGCATCAGTGCTGACCACGCTGGTTAGATGAGCAGAGAGGAAGGGAACGTGGATAACCGCTAAGCAATTACACTTGTTTTTCTGCTGACACATCCCTGCGTAGGCACACACCGTTGGTTTAAAATGGTTCTGAGCCCAGTTACTTGTTCAAGGAACAGAGCAATCAGAGGAGTCATTGATTTCCATTAGCGTGGCTTCCATTAGGCTCTGCATCTCCCCAAATTCAGGGCTGAAATGCCTCTGAAATGAATCCCATAGAAGAAGTTCTGAATCAGGTAATTGGGGGGAAATAAAAGTGAGTCATGTTAGTAGTATTCTCAAGGATATGCTGATATAGACTGATATAGACCAGGATATAAATACATTTGGGGCCAGGATAGCTAATTGTCTGTACTGTTACCCACTCTGCTCTTATGCTTACATGCAATTCCCAATTATTTCAATGGCACTCGCTCACAATTACTTACGGTATGCTACTTCTTAATTACATTATAGGAGTGTTTATTTCCTGGGCCTTTTCTTTCAATATACAGTACTCTGTTTCTGCACAAAACCTACCAAAGCAGTGTTCAAGAAGTTAAAACACAAATTATATATATCCACTAAATGAAAAGCAATGAAAACATTTCACTTCAAAATAAAACCTTGTTTAGTTGATTACATTTTTGTTGCACCTTAGAGACCAACTAAGTTTGTCATTGGTATGAGCTTTCATGTGCATGCACACTTCAGAAGACAAACTTACCGTAGTTGGTCTCTAAGGTGCTACTGGAAGGAATTTTTTAATTTTTATTTTGTTTTGACTGCATTTTTGTTGGTATCACTTTTCAAACATCACCCCTGCCCCTACCCACAGTCCCGGTCTTCCAATAATAATAATGATAATAATTTATTTATTTCCCCAGCCACTCTGGGCGGCTTCCAACAGAAAAATAAAACACAGTAATCGATTAAACATTAAAAGCCTCCCTGAACAGGGCTGCCTTCAGATGTCTTCTAAACGTCTGGTAGTTGTTTTCCTCTTTGACATCTGTTGGGAGGGCGTTCCACAGGGCAGGCGCCACCACCGAGAAGGCCCTCTGCCTAGTTCCCTGCAACTTGGCTTCTTGCAATGAGGGAACCGCCAGAAGGCCCTCGGTGCTGGACCTCAGTGTCCGGGCAGAATGATGGAGGTGGAGACGCTCCTTCAGGTATACTGCACCGAGGCCATTTAGGGCTTTAAAGGTCAGCACCAACACTTTGAATTGTGCTCGGAAACGCACTGGGAGCCAATGTAGATCTTTCAAGACTGGTGTTATGTGGTCTCGGCGGCTGCTCCCAGTCACCAGTCTAGCTGCCGCATTCTGGATTACAGGTAGTTGTAGTTTCCGAGTCACCTTCAAAGGTGGTCTAAAACTAGTGGTCTAAAAACTCAGATACACTTTAGAATCCCATCTTTAACACTGATATATTTGTAATTTTTTGGGGGGGACACACACACAAATGTATTACTGATTTTAAATCTCATAGATATATCAAATATCCAATTCTAAATACCAGGTTATATACATTTTCATGATCAGTAAAGAAAGGTGAGTTTTGACCAGAAAGTGAGAATTGCACATTTGCACTATTTCCAAAAAGTTCCGCCGCTCTGCCCCCCAAGCAGGAGGAAAATCCATCCATGGTTTCAAATTCCTTGGAAACTTTTGCATTTCTTAAACATCTTCACCAAAGAGATTTGCTCCACTAAAAGTTTACTACATGTCCTTAGGTAAAGGTAAAGGGACCCCTGACCATTAGGTCCAGTCGTGACCAACTCTGGGGTTGCGCGCTCATCTCGCATTATTGGCCGAGGGAGCCGGCGTATAGCTTCCAGGTCATGTGGCCAGCATGACAAAGCCGCTTCTGGCAAACCAGAGCAGCACATGGAAACGCTGTTTACCTTCCCGCTGTAGCAGTTCCTATTTATCTACTTACATTTTGACGTGCTTTCGAACTGCTAGGTTGGCAGGAGCTGGGACCAAGCAACGGGAGCTCACCCCATCACAGGGATTCGAACCGCCGACCACCTGATCAGCAAGCCCTAGGCTCAGTGGTTTAACCACAGCACCACCTGGGTCCCTATACATGTCCTTGGCCATTGCTTTTAAAAGTTTTGAAGCCTTCATTCATTAACTGAACTGCTTACAACCTCCTCAGGAAACCCTGAGCATCCAGATAAGGACTCCTGCCTAGACACACAGGGGAATATGCTAGCTGATGTTTCTTTTTTGAAAGCTGTTGCCTACAGAAGAACCTTGTTAGATTTGAAAGCTTTTCAAAGGCCAGCTCAGCAGTTGAGCATTTTTTCAATGCTTTTGAGGACTGACTGTCTAAGATGAGTCTGGTGGGTGGCTCAGTTCCTCCTCAGATGTCACAGGCTCTGGAAGTGGTTTGAAAGTGTATTCAGAGAAATCTTTCTGGGAAGGCCACAGTTGTATCTGTGAAGAGACTGTTTCACACTGTTTCACATGTTTAGGGAAGTTTTTAATATTTGATGTTTTATCATGCTTTTAATATTCTGTTGGGAGCCGCCCAGAGTAGCTGGGGAAACCCAGCCAAATGGGTGGGGTATAAATACTACTACTACTTCTTCGGATTCTCTGTAGATTTGTCTCTGGGGCATGTTGACCTCATTGTATGGAAAAAATACTGTTAAAATGTAGGTATGGTAGGTAAAAGGTAAAGGACCCCTGGATAGTTAAATCCAGTCAAAGGTGACTATGGCGTGTGATGCTCATCTCACTTCAGGCCGAGGGTGCAACAGGACACTGTGACGGAAGCCAGAGTGCATGGAAACACCATTTATCTTCCCACCACAATGGTACCTATTTATCTACCGTAATTGCACTGGTGTGCTTTCAAACTGCTAGGTTGGCAGAAACTGAGACAGAGCAACGGGAGCTCACCACTGTCAAGCAGATTCAAACCTCCGACCCTCCGATCGGAGGCTCGGTGGTTTAGACCACAGTGCCACCACATCACTGTTAAAATGTACAGCCCAAGTAGGTCATGATCAAAATATCAATAAAACATCAAAGCATGCCATATGCTCTTAATACCTCTTAGATCTAGAAGGGTGAGCCTACAGGAATTCCACCTAATTGATGTTGCCAGACAGAAGGACCTCCTGTGGGACCTCCTCCACCTTTTCTCTATAGATAGAACGTGTTGTTTGGCCACATTTGATCTCGGCAGGTGTGGGGCTCAAGTGAGTCATGGTGGATTAGCCAGAGAGATGCTAGCTGGCCCAAGGTCGCCCATTGAGTTTTATGGCTGAGTGGGGAGTTGAAGTTACTTGCAACACTTTTTTGTGATAACTTCTTCACATAGCGCGTAGTTAAACTATGGCACTCGCTCCTACAGAAGGCAGTCACAGCCACTAGATTGGGTGGCTTTAAAAGAGGATGAAGGAGTGGGCTGCATAGCTGTCAAGTTTTCCCTTTTCTCGCGAGGAAGCCTTTTCAGCATAAGGGAATTTCCCTTAAAAAAAGGGGAAAACTTGACAGCTATGGCTGTCACTGACTCCCAGCCAGGATGGCTCTGCCCTGCCTCCACAGTTGAGGCAGCAATGATTCTGAATCCCAGTTGCTGGAAACCACTGCAGGGGAGAGGATTCCTCTTGTGCTCAAATCCCCCTTGCCGGCTTCCCACAGATAACTGTTAAACCGTTGTAAGTACGTGATGCTGGAGTGTCCTTACGATAGTATCATCTTTCCATGAAGTGCTTCCCCTTCTTCGTTTTTGTCTGTCTCCTTTTCCTTTTGTGCTACACGTAGCTTTTAGTTCCTATATAAACGTTGTGTTGGTGATGGTCCTATTGAAATAAGAGTAGCCTCAAACAACGTCTAATGATAATCATACTGTAATAGCTTTCATCCTAATTATGAGTTCTGTTCAGCAGCAGGCTGAGAAGCAGGGTGGATAATATTGGTGGTGAGGGAACAAGGTGGGATACTCTGTGGCTGGATTCTGTCCTGGAGCATCTAAAAATGCTGCTTGTGAGTTAGGACCTTGTGCCCTTGGCCACAAGGGAGGTTAAGCTAAATCTGCCGTGACCCAGGATTGTGGTGAAATCAGCAGGGAAAGCCCACAGCAGGATGGCGTGGGGAGCTGGTTGGGGGTTTCTTATCGGCGAATATCTCCCTGTTGGTTTACCCTGCAGGGCTTCTGACTGGAAACTGGACCAGCCGGACTGGACAGGACGCCTCCGCATTACCTCGAAAGGCAACGTTGCATATATAAAACTAGAGGACAAAGTTTCAGGTGAGGAGATCACAGGGTGGGCATTATGTAGTCCTGAAGTCATGGTTGCCCAGGTTATGGGCTCTGGTTGGGGTGGATTCAAATATTTCTCTCACGTCTCTGTCATGAGACTGCTCCGCTTAATTTCTGCCATTCAGCATCATTTTCCTTGCCTTCACTCGTGCAGGTGATATTACCCTGCATGGTTTTTTATGTAGCGCCTCACTTGGTGTTGCTTCGGATTGGTTCTGCTCTTAAAGATGTTGTAAGGAATACGGATGCTCAACTTACCACGTGATTAGCGTGGGGAGATTTGCCTACATATTAAATCTATGATAAGGTGTGTCAATACATATGGCTCTCTGGTTGCTGGTTGCACTTCTCCAAATTTTGCAGAGCAGGTTTCTAGCCAAGTAATGTGTACAAAAATGCATTTACTAGGGTAAAGTATACAGTACATAGGAATGCATTCATGGCTAAAGTGTATTAGAGGAGGGATGATTGCTTTGCAACAATGTGTACGTTAGACAGAATTATGTACGGGGAAGGCGATATTACTGATAAATAGTGTGTTTTCATCAAAACATGTTCCTTTCTCCTTGGAGGAGTTACCTTTGTCTTATGAAAATTTTCTGGCCTAATTTTTGTGTTGCTGCTTATCACTCTGTTCTGTTGTATGTTTTTTAAGCCTCTGGGGCAGTGTTGGGGAACCTTTGCCCCTCCAGATATGCTGATCTACAAGATCCATCAGCCTTGGCAAGCCTTAGCCTGGCAAGTAGCCAGGGCAGATGAGAATTGTGCAGTAGTTCAGCAATACCTGGAGAGCCAAAGGTTCCCCACTCCTGCCCTGTGGTGTTAAGCCCTCTGTTGTATGTTAGTTTAGATTATCCATGGGGTTTTTGTATCCTTAGCTGTGCACACTTGGGCATATTACAATTGTAACCAAAACAGATGTAAGGCGAAACAAAGAAAGATGATGATCAGCTACAGGTTAAGTGATAGTCAGCTCAGTCTTACTCAGAGTGGACCCATTAACATGAATCCACATGGCTAAGCTGGGTTTACTAATTTCAGTTGGTCTGTTCTGAGGAAAACTTGCTTGCCTGCCACCCAAAAGCAAGATCATCCATATCTCAGCACAGTTTTTATGCACAATTGTATCACTTTGTTACTCATGTTAAATCAGAGTTAAGGGAGATCCCATTAGAATCCAAGTTGTAATTCAAGGTGGCAGAGAATGTAGCATTTTTCTCAAATATGTAACATTTTTTATTGTATGCAAATGGTTGATGAACATCAAGGTACCACACCAGTTCACGCATGCCAGGAATTGTTTCTTGAAAATGAGATGCTGCAAGCATTAAAGCTCTTACTTAAGCAAAATCTACATCTGTTGATTTTCATAATCATTTTAGGAGCGATATACAGTACTGTATTTTTCCATGTATAAGACAACATTTTTTCTGAAATTTTTAAGTGATAAATTGGGGTTTGTTTTATACAGCTCAATAGCTCAGCTCAGCAACTGTTTTTGCAATTTCCCCAAAATAGCTCAAGAACTTAATTTTTAAATTTCCTAATTTGGGGCTCCCAAAAATAGGGGTCGTCTTATACATGGGGGCGTGTGTTATACACGGAAAAATACGGTATATTAACAAAAAAATGGTGAATCCATGGTCCTACAGTCGTACCTCGGGTTACGACCACCTCGGTTTGCGAACTGTTCGGGTTACGAACTGCGCAAACCTGGAAGTGAAGCGGCGCGCGCGCGATCTGCGCATGCGCAAAGCGTGAAAATCGCGCTTTGCGCATGCGCAAAATGGCGGCGCCCATCGCGTTCGGGTTACGAACTATTCGGGTTACGAACTGCGATCCGGAACGGATCGCGTTCGTAACCCGAGGTATTACTGTATTAGTAAATGGGCTTACTGAGCAGAATTAAAATTTATTTGCAATATTTAATCTTGTGAGCTAAAGTTTAGCAGTAAAAGCTAGTGTAACTGGTGTAGGATAGGTGATGATTCAAAAGCAAACTCAAAATGTTTGGAAGTCTTCAGATACTGTGTGACTGACAATGCAGCAATTTACTGTGTTGTACTTTTTGATGTTTATGAAAATGATAAAGATTGTTTCATGGCGTTTGATGCTGAATAAGTTGGTTATTCCTTTGTTTGAACAAAGAATATAGTGTCTCCAGTTTCCTTGTAGTGATAAATCTGTTTGGGTCTTGAAAGTGGTGCTCTTCTTCTGTATCCTTAGGTGAGCTTTTTGCTCAGGCTCCAATAGATCAATATCCTGGCATTGCTGTGGAAACAGTGACTGATTCCAGTCGGTACTTTGTCATCCGGATTCAGGATGGGAATGGTGAGAGAATTAAGGGTTTATTACTCCTTAATTCAACTGGGGTGTAACTAAATGCTAAAGTGGTTCTTGGGAGTGGGAGCACAACAATCTGGTGCCCTCCTATTCCAGGTCTGCATCACCCTGACCATTGGCTGGAGCTTATAGGAGTTATGCGCCAACATCATCTGGAGGGCACCAGCTTGGCAAGTCTTGAGCCAAGTATAGGGCCCAACAAACCTAGGTCTAAGGCTTCCTTCTGTTCTGCTGCCACCTAGGAAGCATGATCCAAAATGACTATTCTTACAATCATAGAATTGTAGAGTTGGAAGGTACCCTGAGAGTTATCTAGTCCAACCCCCCTGCAATGCAGGAATCTCAGCTATAGCATCCATAACAGACGATCACCCAAATTCTGCTTTAAAACCTGCAAAGGAGGAGAGTCCACAACCTTCTGAGGGAGCCCATTCCACTGTCAAAGAGCTCTTACCATCAGAAAATTATTCCTGATGTTTGTTCGGAATCTCCTTTCTTGTAACTTGAAGTCATTGGTTGTGGTCTACTAAGACCCTCTAGATTCTTCTCACATGTAGTACTGGCAAGCTAGGTGTCCCTCTTCCTATATTTGTACAGCTGGTTATCCCTCGCTATGTAGAGAAGCCTCAGATTTGCCTGTATTGCAATTATCTGGCTTAATAAGGCTGTAAATTGAGGCATGATAAAAGAAATCCCTTTGAAAGGACAACTTAGCAAAAGGCAGTCTGTAGCTTCAAATATATTGCAAATGCTGGTGATGTGTTGTTGTGCCCCCTCATGCCTGATTCTACCAAGACAGTCTAATAGCAAGGATGAGTGGTCTGAACCTTTGTCCTCATCCCTTCTGCTGACTGGTTTCTCCACCTCCCTTGTCATCAGGGCGAAGCGCTTTCATTGGCATTGGCTTTGGAGACCGGGGAGATGCATTTGACTTCAATGTTTCCTTGCAGGATCACTTCAAGTAAGTTTTCCGCTGTGCCCTGGGTGGGACTTTGATTCTCTGATAACTTCTTTCCCACTGAACATTTGAGTCACAGGACTGGTCCATCCAGTTTGTTATTGTCTCCTGCAGCATTTCTCAGCCTTGGCTCCCCAGATGTTCTCGAGTGACAACCACCATCCTTGACTAGCTAGGAATGATGGGAGTTTTAGTCCAGCAATATCTAGGGACCCAAGATTGAGAGAGTCTGGTCTACTGTGATTCGCAGCACAGTCCTCTTCAAGGATTTAGGGCAGAGAGACTCTTTTCCAGTCCTCCCTGAAATCCTTTTTAACCAGAGATGCCAAGACTTGCATACAGTTGTCAGATTTAAAGCATGTGATCTACTACTAAGTTGTAGCCTTGGCCCTGGGATACTGTCGAGAGTCACACTTCAAGAAGGACACTTTCACCTAGCAAAGCTAAGTACCCTGTTTCTCCTATTTTAAGACGTAGTCATAAAATAAGCCATAGCAGGATTTTTAAGCATTCAAGGAATATACTGTGGTGCCTCGCTTAACGAATGCCCTGCTTAACGAAATTTCCGCTTAACAAAAGGATTTTTCGAGCGGAGGTTGCCTCGCTAGACGAAGTCGTTTTACGAAAAATTCGTCTAGTGAATCGCGGTTTCCCATAGGACTGCATTGAAATTCAAATGCGTTCCTATGGGCGAAAAAAAAATTCAATGCATTCCTATGGGATTCGCTAGACGAATTTTTCGTTATAAGAAAAGACCCGTGGAACAAATTAAATTCGTCTAGCGAGGCACCACTGTAAGCCATACCCCAAAAATAAGACATAGTGATAGGCGCAGCAGCAATGCCAGCCGCGGCAGGAGGAGGAGGAACAAAATAAGACATCCCCTGAAAATAAGCCATAGTGTTTTTTTTTTTTAGGAAAAATAAATATAAGACGGTGTCTTAATTTTGGAGAAACACGGTAGGAGCTAACTGAAAGTCTCGAAGGTGCTGAGCACCAGTAGAACATTTGATGGTGCCTTTTTCTGCCGCCTTCTTGCTTTTCAGATTGCCTAATATCCTCTATTGAGACTGCTCTTTAAGATTGGTGGAATTGTCAGTAGCATAAAATTTAGCTACCCATTGGAGGTGGGTCTCCAGGAATATATCAAACTAAACTATTGCTGATCCCGCACTGGCTTCTGGTGTGCTGCAGGGCCCAGTTCAGGTCACTGAATAACTTGGCCCTTTTATATTTGCTGAAGCATCTTCTCTCATACAGACCTTGTGACCTCAGCCCCCTACAGTCTTTAGGAAATAAGATACTGTACTTGGTCCTTCCGGGAGCATCTTCCCTGGGCAGGCTCAGTCAGACGCCTCATTATATATCAACAATACACTCTTGAACTTGTTTTGGGGTGCTTTCTAATGTGGCGTTGTTGGTGATTTAGAAAATCTTAATTTTAACCCTTTTTTAATGGTCTTCATGTATGTCTTAAGGTATGAATTCATTGTGTTGAGTAGTTGCTAGACCAGAGAGAATGCTAATGCATTTAAATAAGTTAAAAGTGGGATGGAAGAAGGGTATATATGTCTGCACTGAAAGGGGGATGACGGATGATGTATCTGGCACAGCTGGTGAGGCAGCCATCCCAAGGTATGGGTCCCAGTAGCAGAACTTTGCTCTGCCTCCTGACATTCTTGTATCCTGTTTAAAAATGCCCATTCAGACGAATGCATTGGTTGAGGTTGCTAATATTAGCTGGCTTCTTTAGCGTAAAGAGCTTGTCAAGTGTACAGCTTAGAATGTTGGACCCGAAAGTGGGCTTAACCCAAGCGTAGGATTGTGCGGATTAAACAAAGCAAACTTAAGTAAACCACCCCTGTACTCTTCGGAGGGAAAATGTGATGCAGATGTCTGTAAAATAGGAAGATATTTGAAGGAGTGGCGAGTACTCATGGGGCAGGAAACCAAAGTGCCAGAGTACTTACTAGAGAATCCTTGGTAGGCTTTTCCTTGCAATCATTTATCCTCATCTCTGCAATTAATCTTTCTTCCTCTTGTGTTAATTTGTTTGTCTTTGTTCCCCACTCCACAATGTAGGTGGGTGAAACAAGAGTCGGAAATCTCCAAGGAGTCCCAGGAATTTGACAGCCGTCCCAAGCTTGACCTAGGGTTTAAGGAAGGACAGACAATTAAATTGAACATTGGGGTGAGGATCTCATAGGTCTTACTTCTTGACGTGCTATGGTAAGCTGTGGTTAGTGTGAGTTGTTTGCCTCAGTGCTGTCTCTCTCTTCACAGAACATGCCAACGAAGAAAGGTGGGTCAGCCAAGCCACGTCCATCTGGATCAGGGGGGCTAAGCCTGCTCCCGCCACCTCCCGGGGGCAAAATTGTACCTCCTCCTGTGCCACCTCCTTCCTCGACTGCTATTTCCAATCATGTCACACCACCGCCGGTGCTGAAATCCAGCAATGTGGGCAATGCAGGTAACTGCCACCTAGCTTGTAAAGGTTCATGTAGCAAGCACGTTTCCTCACCTGGCTGTATCATACAAATACACGTTCCAAGAAGCCAGAATTGGTTGTGGCTCCCTGCTATGTGTATAGTCAGTGGCAGGTGCAAGATTGCTATCAAATAACATGGGTCACAGATCTAGGATATGGGTACAGTGTTTCTCACATTTTAAGACTTGCCTATAAAATAAGCCATGGCACGATTTTCCCAAGGCAATAAAATATAAGGCATCCCCCCCAAAATAAGACATGCTGTGGTACCGGTACTATACCGTGCTGGGAGCAGGTCCGGATGGCGCTTCCGTAAGGAACAGGAAAAGGAAGCAGGACCCTGCGTGACCCGCAGCTCGCGCCGCGCCAAGTCCTGACCCAGCGGGAGCCGGCAAAGGGACCCGGCAAGAGCTGCAGCACGCACTTTGCCGAGCCCCGACCCGGCGGCGGGACCCAGCAAGAGCCGCAGCGCGCACCGCTTGGAGCCCCGCCCCGGCGGGACCCAGCAGCGTGCCCTGCTGAAGCGCCAACAAAGCGCACAGCAGCAGCAGCAGCAGCCAGTTCCGGGCGCCAAGCCGCAGCAGGAAGAGGAGGTAATTTTTTAAAAATAAGACACCCCCGAAAATAAGCCATAGGCTTATTTTCTTGAGTAAAATAAATATACTGTAAGACGGTGTCTTAAAATGTGAGAAACACGAGTAGGTTCGGGTCTCTGGAGTGGAGAGCAGTCATTTCTACAACGTGTCCTTTTTAAAAGCCATATCCAACAGAGCTAATGTGGAAGAAAGATGCTGGTTGTTTATATTTGGGGGCTGGGGGGAGACCCAGTGAATGTCGGGTAAACGAGGGGGCGGGGAGAGGAACGATCCCCCAGGCAAAATGCAGGAATGTTTCCAGCACTTCTCCCCAACCTCTTCATGACCCATAAATCTTGCAGAGTAAAACGCAAAAGGACTGAGGCAGAAGTGTGTGCTACAAGCTACGTTTATTACTAAGTATAAGGCAGAACAAAAAAAAAGCACGTCTCCTCTCTCTGAGAGAAGTCCGAAGAAAAACAACAACAAACGGAAACAGGATCCGCTCCCGTGATTCCAACACTCTTTGCTAGAATGCATAAACACAGTCTTGTGGCTGCACAGTGAGAGGAATAGAAACCTAACAGTGAATGGTCCGAATGTACTTAGTGCAATATTGTGGCTTAATCAAAGCTGTTTGGATGGAAGACTGCTCGGGAACAAGGATGTAAACTGCTTTGAGAGTGTAGTAAATGATTTTTTTTTAAAAAAGGTGTGTAATTGTGTGACTTATAAATTCCTGCTGCCTTATGGAATTTTCACTACTCCATAGTGTCCTCTCTGATTTCTGCTTGGAATGTCTGTCCTTTGTAGCTAATCATATGAGCATAGGGATGCCCTTTATGCCAATGTTTTTGTAGCTCAATATTGTCTCTGCTGATTGACAGTGATTTTCCTTGGGTCCAACCAGGGGTCTTTCCTATTCCTACCTTGGGATCAACGCCACTGAGCTACAGCTCCTAGACAGATGCAGTTAGAATCATAGAGTTGGAAGAGACCACAAGGGCCATCCAGTCCAACCCCCTGCCACGCAGGAAACACCATCAAAGCATTCTTGACATATGGCTGTCAAGCCTCTGCTTAAAGACCTCCAAAGCAGTTTCTCTGAATACCTTGCTCCTTACATCATCACCAGCTACTGAGGGCCAAGAGACTTGATCTAGTCTTTGGCCGAGGCCTCATGCCTTTCTTAAAAGAGCTGTCTGGGATGTTGGATCATCATGTAAAAGTTGCAGAAAAGCAAACCTTCCTGCACCAGGAAACGAGAGGCAAAGCCTTGTCTGGCTGCTAGCAGATGTTGCCCCCCTTCACGATGGTGCACTCTTCCTGTGTGCCTTTTTAGCTGTTGCCCCAAGAAGGGACAATATTCTTCCTCATAATAAAAAGGTAAAGGTAAAGGGACCCCTGACCATTAGGTCCAGTCGTGACCGACTCTGGGGTTGCGCGCTCATCTCACATTATTGGCCGAGGGAGCCGGCGTATAGCTTCCAGGTCATGTGGCCAGCATGACAAAGCTTCCCGCTGTAGCGGTTCCTATTTATCTACTTGCATTTTTGACGTGCTTTCGAACTGCTAGGTTGGCAGGAGCTGGGACCAAGCAACGGGAGCTCACCCCGTCACAGGGATTCGAACCGCCGGCCTTCTGATCAACAAGCCCTAGACTCTGTGGTTTAACCACAGCGCCACCTGGGTCCTCATAATAGCAATGCTGTATTCCCCCTCCCCAAACAAACAAATTGCCAACCAGAGTGTTGTTGAGTGTGTGTGGTTATTGCTGTCTCTCCACTCAGGTTACTGAGAATCAAGGCAATTCCCAAATATGGCCCTGATCAGGAGCTGGGGAAAAGACCACAATAGGAATCCTGTGCAAGTTCTTTTATAGAAGTTTAATAAATAAGCATTTCCCTCTTTTGACTCCCAGATATCCTGCTAGACTTGGATTTAACACCTCCTGTTTCAAAGGTGCCTGCGCCTGCTGTGGTTCCAGCCACTACAGATCTCTGGGGAGATTTCAACACTGCGTCCAGGTAACCCTTGTGAAAACCGGGTGGTGGTGGTGGTGGTGGTGGTGGTGGTTTGCCACAGGGAGATCATGAGAGGTGCACATGCCAGAGGTGGGTTACAAGGCAACTGAAGGACACTTCTGGGTGTGCTAAGGCCAAATCTACTTGCTTTGATATATATTTAACAAACACTGACAAGCAATCCAGCTTCTAAAAAAATCCTAAGTAGAAACTGTAGAGCTCTAATAAACAATAAGACAATTGCACTGCTTCCTAGACAACCAGGTCAGCTACTAACCGTTGGTCACATGGGCGCTACAGGTTTTTGTTTCAATTTAATGGATGGCATTCAGCTAAGTTTTACTCAGAGCAGACCCATATAAATTAATGGCCTTAGCCCTGTCCATTCATTTCAGTGGGACTACTTGGAGTAAAACTTAATTGAATACCACCGTATGTCTTCCTAAAGCAGCCTGGACCTAGGAATGCAACTGTAAGGGGGTGGGCTTACAGGGAACAACCACCCCCATCAAATCCAGCTCCTCTTAACGGCTCGGACGGCAGCGGAAGGACAGGAGAAAGGAAGGAGGAAGTGAGCGGAGGGGGCCGGGGCTCAGGCAGCATACAAGAGCCCTTCCTGCAGCCTGGGATATCAGCAAGGAAGGAGGGGCCAGCAGAAAGTTCCAGCGGGTAAACAGCAGAGGGGCGTCCTTTCAAATTCACCCCGGAACTGAGGCGATCAACGGCTCGCAAACTCAGGGGGAGGAGATTTGGGGTCCCCAAACTACTCTGCTGTGGGAGGAGCCGAACGCCATTGGGAGAATCTGATAGCACGGAGTAGACATGTTTGCATGAAGCTCTTGCATTGTAAATAGCTTTCACAATAAAAGCATTAAAGACAAGATGGTTTGGAGTGTTGTTGCTCGAGGGTAGCCAGCAACCGCCCTGACAGCAACTTTGCCTCCTCCTTTGCCAACCATTGGATTGTAGCAGCTGCTGAGGGAGAGGCAGAAATCGAGAGAGAGAGAGGCAGAGCCCTGGAGCCCAGAGCAGCCCCTTGACCAGCAGCAGAGGCTGCCGCGTTCCTCATTAACACTGCTCTTCCTTTCTTCTCCCCAGCACAGTTCCCAGCCAATCGCCCCAGGCACCCAATTGGGTCCAATTCTGAAACAATCGTGAGTTGGTGACGTAGGAATGGACCAATGACCGAGACTCGAGGCACCTGAAGTGTCAGGGGAGTGAGCTGACGTCCTTGGCTCTTCAGTCAAAACTTGACTTCTGGACAATCTTCCTCTTTTTGTTAATGTTTCCCATTTGCATTGATGCGTTCAGTTTTTCTCTCGTGCCACAGAACTGCAGAGACGTGCTCTGTGGTCACTTCAGAAGAGTGGGGGCTCTGACTGGCTCCTATAAATAATTCCCGCCTGCTTAGTGGCTGCCTCTTCGAAGGAGAATTAAGCTGACACTGTGAAATGGGAGAAGATTGCACAGAATTGGCTTTTCTAGGTAGGCTCAGTTCCCCTTTTCTTCTCCCAGCTTCCACAGCAGCAGGTGACCTTAGCTGGGGCAGGTTGATTTTGCAGGCTGATTGCTAATCACCCTAACCGTGTAACTGACACTAATTTGTACATTTCAACCAAGAAGGAAAACAAAAGCCATTCTTGAAGAAGCCACCCTGGAGTTACCTGGGACAGGCTGCTTTGTCATAGCATCTTTATGATGGAATTAATTTAATCCTTCCTCAAATGTTCCTTCTCCCGTCAAATCTGTAGTAGGGGAGGGATGATGGGGTTCTGTGCAAACCTGTCTGCAGGGCAGCCTTGCTGTTAGGCTCCCACAAATCCCTCAACTAACCCCCCAACCCCACCCCAAAGCACTAAAGACAGTTGGCGGCTTTAAAACTGGAGATGTGTGGAAACGGCGCTAGCATGGCAAGGCGTTCTCCTGTTTCCATCCTTACTGGGAACAAGAGCAGAGCCATCTGCTCACCAGTTGGTAGGAGAAGGAGCTCAGTGTCTTCTGGAAATCCTGTCTCTGGGCAAGGCAGCTCTGTGCTGATTCGCAAGTTTGTTGGAACTTCTGCACTTTCATTGTGTTGCTTAATGTGAAAGAAGTCTAGGCACTTAACACATACAGTAGTTTGTTGCCAATGGCAGGCTGCTGTCACAAGATTGGCCAAAGCACCAGAGGGGTCTCCGCACAGACTTCCAAAAAAATGAATTTCAGGTTCTGAAATTGTACTTTTTGGCCAGTGTGATTTACCTTGTTATATCGTGATAGTCTCTTTCCCCGCAAATATTAGTGGATCATGAAGTTATCTTGGGCAGAGTCTCTCCCTCCTTTCACTCTATTGGCTGGAAATAACTTTTTTTTTAAGTTAAAAAAAACCTTTATTTTCTATTGCAGCATTACAAATCATACAAACGCAAAAAGAAAAAGAAAAAAGAAAAAGATCAAAAAAGTAAATAAATAAATTTTTAAACATTGATCAATAAATGTAAATGATACACTCTATTGGCTGGAAATAACTTTTAAAGCACCTGCTTTGCTTGACCTTCTAGCAGCAAGATGCACTTCATTACGGAACACTAGATTTGTATGTTTCACAGTGGTTTCTTCTTGTTCTGCCAGTAGGCAGTACTCGCTGTCCTGTAATATCAGCTAGAGGCTTTGTATGTAGACCCAATCGGTGTCCTCTGTGACCCTGTGGTTTGGTGCTTCTAGGTGGGCGTAGTTGAATCAGGGCACTTCTGAACAAGTATCCTGATGTTTTCTCCTTTGATCATGTCCTTGCAAACCCTTTTCTGAATTCTTTGATACAAGAATAGCTGACAGAAATTCTGTTTGTTAGTAATTGGGAAGTCTTCTAAGGAGTTTTGTAAAGCTGTATGCACATCTCGTCTCTGATTTCTAGCTACTTCACTTGTGGGATTTGGGGGATGGAGGCCTGCTTTTTAAGGCTTCCCATTCATTAAATACCCAGATATTCATCTCACTCACTGAGACGCACCCTAAGCTTATCTGCTTCTTCAGCTTTCTATTGTTTCACTGCTGGTTATAAACTGTTTTCAAGTTCCTTTCCTTGTGCTATCGTATAAGCCAGCCCAAGAATTCTCAAATTTGGCTGAATATTCCATATCTGTAGCAGGTTCTATCATTTCAGTAACTCTGTTCAGACCTCAAGTATTTGGTAATATCTCAAAGAGACTAATCAGGAGCCTCTCCCTCCATTGTTTTTTTTTTAAGTTGTTATTCTCAAGATAATATACTATGTATTGGCAGAAACTGAAGTAACATTTCATCTATATGTATATAAAGCATAAGATGTACTGGTTCAATATTAGCAATTAAAATCAAGGATAAAATTGGAGATGGATGTGTTTTTGGTGTGTGTGTTCGTGTGTAAAGCGATGTATTAGTAAATCAAATGATACTAATACATGCCTGGCACCCTCTCAAGAATTCACGTGTCTCCTTGTGGTGAAACGGTCTCTCTTGGTTCTTCATTGAGTAGGCAAATGAAGAAGGACCTCAAATGAGGCTCTCAGGGCCTGGGTCTGTTCATTTGGATAGAGGTGACCCTTAAAAGTATTGTGGTCCTGAACCATTTAAGACTTTATAGGTCAAAACCAGTATTTTGAATTGGGACTGGAAACTGCCAGCCAGTGCAGTCAGAATCAGTGTAATGTGCTTAAACCATCTTTCCCTGATGAGCAGCCTGGCTGCTGAATTCTGCAATAACATGCTCATCATTTGTGCACCGTTGAGTTTCAAAGTCTCTCTTTTCTTGCTCTGCACCAAAATTCAGCTGGCCACTGAATTCTGCACCAGCTGTAGTTTCAGAACCGTCTTCAAAGGCAGCCTTACATATAACTCATTGCAGTAATCTAAGTCCAGTCGCAGATGACTCTGGGGTTGCAGCGCTCATCAGGCCAAGGGAGCCGGCGTTTGTCTGCAGACAGTTTTCCCGGGTCATGTGGCCAGCATGACTGAGCTGCTGGTGCAACCAAACACTGAAACCAGAGCAGCACATGGAAATGCCGTTTACCTTCCCTCCGGAGCAGTACCTATTTATCTACTTGCACTTTTTGGCGTGTTTTTGAATTAGGTTGGCAGGAGCTGGGACCAAGCAATGGGAGCTCACCCCGTCGCGGGGATTAAAACCACCGACCTTCTGATTGGCAAGCCCAAGAGACTCAGTGGTTTAGACCACAGCACCACCTGCGTCCCTTAATCTAAGAGATTACCAGAGCATTGAAGGCAGTAATTAGGCTATCTCTGTCCAGATAGGGACACAGCTCAGCCACTAGCTAAAGCTGATGGAAGGTGCTCCAGGCTGCTAAGCGACAGCAAAGGCTCCAGAAATGCCACCGAACTGTGTACCCACTTTTTCAGAGGGAGCGCAAGCTTTCCCGGTTGGCAGTGACTGCCAAGACCTTCAAGATAATAAATTATTATTATTATATTATTATTATTATTTATATCCCGCCCATCTGGCTGGGTTTCCCCAGCCACTCTGGGCGGCTTCCAACAGAAAAATAAAACACAGTAATCTATTAAACATTAAAAGCCTCCCTAAACAGGGCTGCCTTCAGATGTCTTCTAAAAGTCTGGTAGTTGTTTTCCTCTTTGACATCTGTTGGGAGGGCGTTCTACAGGGCAGGCGCCACCACCGAGAAGGCCCTCTGCCTAGTTCCCTGCAACTTGGCTTCTCGCAACAAGGGAACCGCCAGAAGGCCCTCGTTGCTGGACCTCAGTGTCTGGGCAGAATGATGGGCTCTTTATTCTCCCAACTCCTTATTTATGGAGAAGGAAGGATTGCCAGATGAATTTGCCTATAGTAAAGGGAAGCAGGGGGGGGGGGGAGGTAAATGATAGAGAAGAGTTTAAAACATTAATCTGGGTGCTATGTTGAGTTTAACGGTGGATGGATTCTCAATCTGAAAAGGCTGGAGGCTAAAGCATTCTTCAGGTGTTGTGATGCAGTGCATGGGAAACCTGCAATGGTGGGGGGGGGGGGGGGATGAGCGCTGGTTCTGCCAGTGTCACCATCACACTCGTGACAGTGTGAAGCAGCGCACCTCTTGGGTCTCTAGAGGCTTCTCACACATCCTATATTTCTGCAAAAAAAGGAAAATAAGTGGGTCATGCAGAACAAATAGTCACATCCATTGCACAAATCTTGGAAAGTTCCCATGAATCAGGGAATTTGCACCGTGGCGGAGGAATGACTTAAATAACGCCCTTTCTCTGCACCTGTCATGTTACCTTCCAGAGGACACTGTTTTAATGATGTGCTGCCATCTGGTGGGCAAATGTGATGCAGTTTAATCCTTTCTGCCTAGTACAGTGTTGTTTGCCTAGTACAGGGGTACCTCAGTTTAAGAACAGTCCAGTTTAAGGACGATTTGGTTTACAAACTCTGCAAAACAGAAAATAGTGTCTTGGTTTGAGAACTTTACCTCGGTCTAAGAACGGAATTTGAACGGTGGAAGGGAGGCCTCATTAGGGAAATCGCGCCTCGGTTTAAGAACGGTTTTGGTTTAAGAATGGACTTCCAGAACGGATTAAGTTCGTAAACCGAGGTACCACTGTATATCATTGCATTTCGGAATTTTCCAAGATGACTGTCTAATATGTGCCCCAACCATTATTGTTATTATGTTTCTTACCTGCCTTTTATCTGAAGGTCCCAGGGCGGGTGCAACAATATAAAGTGCAGCATTCATTCAAGATATTTCTCCAGAAAAATTTATTTTGCAATATTACTGAAACATAGGGAGCAGATTGGCATTTGATGTCTCATATTCCCAACATTTCTTATTTGCCCCTGGATATATTTGGTTCAACCTAGTCCAAGTACCAACAAAATAGAAATTTACAAAACATTTTATTTAAGAGTAGTACTGGGACGGTGTGCCATCCCCACCGACAGCTGTAATCTCACAGTTCAGGTTTTCTTCCCATTTAGTTTGATGTGCAGTAGCAGAAACATCACAGTAACTTTGATCTTCCCCTGCTTTGTCACCAGGTTTTCCACATCTGTAGCATCCCACAATGGGCAATATTTTGTCATTAAGCAATTAGCTATATTTCCTAATTGTAAATATTGAAAAACTGTGGACATCGCCCTCCTATTTCACTGCTTATTCCGTTACAGGATTTAAAATACTGGTACTCATTTTTGAAAATGCTCCTTATCTCAACCAACCCATAACTGCACCATGATTTCAGATTGCCTAAGATAGTATTGTCTTCCATTTCCTCATTTTATTCTATTTCTGGTAAATTGACATTGTTTCCACTTTGCATTGACCAGAAATGTTGAACAATCTGAGGGAAGGGAGGGGTGAGCCCAGGGCAAGGCAGAGACTGCAAAGATTGCCTTTTAATTTAGGGGACTGAGCTTGTAGGACTTCCCGTTTCCATCTTGTAACTTCCTATTTCACTTCAGCTGTTGTGGAGCTTTCCAAATGAAGAAGTACTGAAAGAACAAAGACCTCCTAATATGACACCTCCTGGGAGGGAGAGTTAGAAAATCATTGCTTTAGTCGTGCTTTCATTTGTAACCTGTTCCCCAAACCAAATGCAAATCCCATTCCACCAGTTGCACCGTAAGCTTTGAAAAGGACTCTTCAGAATACAGATGACATCAGAGGTCACCTATGCTGAAGTGAGGTTCAAGAACGGGCCTTCATCTGCTGAACCCAAAGGTAAAGATCCCGGCGGTGGGATGCAAGGGTCTATGTGCTGGGGTGTCGGCAACCTTTTGAAGGGGAAAGGAAATGATCCCCTGGGCGCTTCTTCTCCAGTTGTGTTTTAGGACAGCTTGGCTATAGGATACCTTTTCAGTTTTCTGATCATCTGTGCTATTTAAATTTGGAGCATGCAGAAATCAGACAAGTATATACTTTTTTAGTATGGAAATCTAGCAGTTGGAACTTAGAAAAGATGGCAGCTGTTAGAAAACATGGCAGCAGTCTTGCAATCTATTTTTTAATTGTAAAAAATGCTTATTACAAGATTGAACCACTCCATAGGACCAAAATAATTTTTTCTTGCATCCAACCTGTAAATCAAGGGGTCGCCAACCTAAGGCCCATGGGCCACAAGCGGCCCACGGGGGTCTTTTAACTGGCCCAAGAGCCACCCCCGAACTGAGCTGCCTGCTCGGTGAGTCCACGTGCGCTGCGCTAAACCAGCATGACACAGAGACTTGCTTCCATGGTGCCAGAAACTGTGTTGACGCAGACGCCAGAAATCACGGGCTGGCGCACAGTCCGGCCCATGGAGGGATCTCCACTGGAGTGAACCGGCTCAGGCGAGGTAAACCTTGCTGACCCCTGTGTAAACCCATTACTCTCTTGGGATATGTGGGAATCTGCCAATTGGAGGAAACAGGACAGCCTGGATCAGAATAGTGCAGCTTCGTCTGTCGGAGATGAGCAAACACACGCAGAAACTTGAGGAAGAAGAGAGGTGCATATATATTTTTGCCACTTGGTTGCCATCCATTCCTTTCTGATGAATGTGAGATTAGAAAATGCTTAAGAAGTAAAATGGAGACCTTCAGGTGTGCCTCACTTTAATGGTCTCTGGTAGATTATTACTGGCTGATGTTATTATTTCTTAAATTTACACCTCTGACTCACCGTATTTTTCGCTCCATAGGATGCACCTGGCCACAGGTCGCACCTAGTTTTTAGAGGAGGAAAACAAGAATTTTTTTTTTTGCTTTCTTGAATTGTCCTAGGCATAGCAGCCAACTCCTAGACGCCTAGGTGCCTTTGCCCCCCCCCCAATTAAATATTTGAGGAAGCTTATTTTGCAAATTGGGAAAGCCCCGTTTTTTTGTGTGGGGGGGGGGGTCAGCTCAGAGTTGTGCAGCTTTTTTTGCAAAGGGGGAAAGCTCCATTTTTAAGGATCAGCTCAAAGTTGCTGAGTCTCCTTGCAAAGGGGAAAATCCTGTTTTTATGGGGTTCAACTCACAGTTCTGCAGGTTCTCTAGGAAAGGAAAGGGATCCATTTCTACAGTTTCCAGACAGATAATCTAATCAGCCAGTCACATGTCTCCCTCTGCAGACAACAATTGAGGCCTAGGCGAGGGGCTGGGAGGGGCCGGGAAGGGAGCTAGCTCCCTTATCTCCCTCTCCAATCTCTTGCAATCAGCTGCTGAGCGGGTTCCTTTCAACACTCTCTTTCCCTCTTGTTAGCCTTTAGCTCTTTCTTTTAATAATAATAAAAAAGCACGACCTGCCTTTAGCCCCTGGGCAATTCGGCTCTGGGGACCACACATTCACTCCATAAGACGCACAGACATTTCCTCTTACTTTTAAGGAGGAAATAGTGCGTCTTACGGAATGAAGATACGGTAATCACCCCAGCAGAGCTTTCAAGACAACTTGCAAAATAAAAGTCCATAAAGAAGCCCAATCAAAATTGGATTAGGATTGTAGGCCATCTACTCTTCACTGACCTCTGCTGGCAGATGGAAAGGGGGTGCTTCATCGTGGAAGAGACCCTCTAGCTTTGCATGAGCAGGCAGTAGGCGGCCACCATCTGATCTTTCATAGGCAGTAGAGAGCAGAAAGCTACAAAACTGGGTGCTTCAAAGGAGGATCCAAAGTATATGCTAGATCCAAAGCCCTTTGGATCCCCTGATGGGCCTGATCTTTGGGCTCCTCAGCTACATCATATTGGAGCTAGTGTAGCAAAAAGTTCTAGCAAAATCCTCCCTCCCTGCCAGTTTCCTGCCCTGGCTGGTGCGAACCATCGAGGGTCTGAGCTGCAGCACTCAATCCTCTGGACTGCCCCCCTGCCATACCCCATGTAGAAGTGCCTTCTTCCACGTCTAAGAACGCATCACAGAGGTTCTAGACCAGGTGTCACAGTGGTCGGATGGGACTACTTCAGAGTAACGACTCTCCACCGCTCTGCATTTTATCTTTTTATTGGTGCTGCGTATTTACAGTGCTAAAGGTAGAGCTATTTACAGAGACACATCTTTTCAGCTTTCATCATAACCTCCGAATGGCTTTTGGCGCGTTTTGCGCCAGCATAACAACTTGGGGAGCCCCATCCTCTTCCCCCGACGCTTTCTGCGAAGTTCCGGAGTTGGGGGGATGGGTCTGCCCCCCCTCTTTCCTCCTTCCTGTCCCACCTGGGACGCTGGCTCTTCTACCCTGCCAGAGCCTTGGACCCCACTTCCTGTTTCCCCACTGGAGCTGGAGCTTTCCCTGCTCTCAGTCGTGCTCTGGGCTGGGCTGGAACTCAGGAGGGGAGGGGCTTCGCGATACCCCTTGCCCCTCACATCCATCCCCCTCCCAGGCCCCCCTTCCTCCCTCCCGGGCGGCTGCACGGGTGTTGGTGGTGACTGAAAGCCTATAAACTCCGTGCTGTCCGAGCCGGTTGGTGTGAACACCTCCCCCCAGTTCCCTTGGCCCCCTCCTTCCTCCTGGGAAGAGGGAAAGCCCAAAAAGTCCGTGGCCTCAGAGCTGGTGGGGGTGAAAATCTGCTGCCAGTCCACCTCTTCTCCTGATTGAGTGGACCTCGGAGATACCCACATCTCCTCCTCCGGGTCCTCAAACTCTGCTTCCCATCTCCATGGTGAACTGCTTTCCCCCTCCTGTGCTTCCTCCTCCTCCCCCTCCCTTTCCATGTGCCAGGGCTTGGGCCTGTGTGGGAAGAGGGCGTGGAATTCTTCCACTAAGAATTCCTCCTGTATCTGGGTGGCTGGGACCCATTCATTTTGGGATGGCGGGGCGTCCTCCCATGCCATTAGGTACTCCAGGCCCCCCACCCCCCTTCGTGAATCAAGGATGGCCGTTGCTTCATTGAGTGGCTCCCTGCCTCCTCTCTCCCCCCCTCCCTCGGGGGTCTGTGCGCTGTCCCTGAACCTGCTACTTTCCCTGTACGGAGACAGCAGCGATCTATGAAACACTGGGTGCACCCTCATGTCCTCTGGCAGTGCCAGCCTGTATGCCACCGGGTTTACCTGCTGCGTGACCGTGAAGGGGCCCAACCTTCTGGGTGCCAGCTTCTTGCACCTCCCTCTGGTGGGAAGGCCCTCCGAGGACAGCCAAACCTTGTCCCCCACCCTGATGACCTCCCCCGTTCGCCTGTGGCGATCTGGCCCCTTCTTGTACGCTTCCTTGGTCCTCTCCAAGTGTTCTCTGAGCTGCTGGTGCACCGTCTCCAGCTCCTCTGCCCAATCCTCTGCCTGCGGGCCCTCCTCCTCCTCCTCCCCCTCCCTCTCCGGGAAAGATCTGAGGTCGCGCCCGTAGTTGGCCTTAAAGGGCGACACCCCTGTGGAGACGTGCACCGCATTGTTGTAGGCAAATTCTGCCAGTGGCAGGCGATCCACCCAGTCCGTTTGCCTCTGGCTGACGTAACATCTCAGGTACTGCTGCAGAATGGCGTTGACCCTCTCCGCCTGTCCATTGGTCTGCGGGTGCCGAGCCGTCGACAAGCTGACCTCCACCTGCAGGAGGTTCATGAGCCGCCTCCAGAACCTGGAAACAAATTGGCGGCCTCTATCTGAAATAACTCTTAAAGGTAATCCATGCAGCCTGAATACGTGGTCAACAAACAGTTTGGCTGTCTCTTCTGCAGAGACCGCCCTGGCACACGGTATAAAATGGCACATTTTGGACATAAGGTCCACCACCACCAACACTGCGGTCTTGCCCCTGGACGACGGCAGGTCTGTGATGAAGTCCATTGACACTACTTCCCACGGCCTGTGCGGGGTGGCTAATGGCTCCAGCAACCCTGCTGGTGCTGCTCTGACTACCTTTGCCCGCTGGCAGGTGTCACAGCCCCTTACATAGTCTCGAACATCCTCCCGCACCCCTGGCCACCAGAAGTGTCTCATGACTAGGTGAGTGGTTTTGTCCCTTCCAAAATGGCCCGCCGTCGGGTTGTCGTGCATCTGCTTGAGGACCTTACCTCGGAGCTGGTTGGTGGGCAGGTACAGGGCTCCCCTGTAAAAAAGCAACCCCCTCCTTTCCTCAAAGTCTTTTGCCTGTTCCCTCCCCCCTCGCAGCTCTCTGAAGATGCGGGTGGCAAACTCATCGGCTGCCGTCAGTGCTGTGAGTTCTGCCTCGCTCACCACTGCTGCTCCGCAGGACCATGCTGATGGGGGGAAAATGTGTCGGGGTGCTGGTGGCAACTCCTCCTCCATGTACTCTGGCTTGCGGGATAGGGCATCCGCCCTGACGTTCTGCTCCCCCGGTATGTAGTGGATGGAGAAGTTGAAGTGCGAGAAGAACTCTGCCCACCGTATCTGCCGCTGGTTGAGCACCCTGGCCGTTCTCCAGAACTCCAGGTTCTTGTGGTCCGTGCACACCTGAATGGGGTGCTTGGCGCCCACCAAGAAATGTCTCCAGTGTTTAAACGCAGCGTGGATCGCGAGAAGTTCCTTATCAAACACCGTGTAGTTGCGTTCTGGCTGTGTCAGCTTTCTGGAGAAAAAGGCACAGGGTCTCCACTCTCTGTTGGCATCCAGTTGCAACAGGATCGCTCCCAAAGCTCTGTCTGAAGCATCGGTCTCAACGCGTAGGGGTGCATCCTGCACCACGTGGAACAGGTTCTGGTCTGAGGCGAACACCCTCTTGAGGCTTTCGAACGCTGCTTGCGCCTCCTGTGTCCACCTGAACTTCTGCTTGCCTCGCAGGCAGTCCGTGATGGGAGCCGTAACGCGAGAGAAGTTCTTGATGAACTTCCTGTAGAAGTTGGCGAAGCCTAGTAGGCGTTGGGCATCCTTGCGCGTCCTGGGGCTGTGCCAGTCCAGGATGGCCTGCACCTTGTCCTTGTCCATCGCTAGCCCCTTGTCTGACAGTTTGTAGCCCAGGAAGTCCACCTCTTTGGTGTGAAACTTACACTTCTCCAGCTTCACATACAGGTGGTGCTCCTTCAGGCGCTGCAACACCTCTCTGACATCCTTCACATGCTGCTCTGGGTCATTGGAGTAAATAAGGATGTCATCCAAGAAGACCAGGCATTTCTTGAAGAGGAGGGACCCCAGGACGTGGTGCATGAAGGCCTGGAAGCATGCTGAGCCCCCTTGCAAACCGAAGGGCATCACCAGATATTCAAAAGAGCCGAGAGGCGTGAACATCGTGGTCTTCCACTCATCGCCTTCCCGGATCCTGATCAAGTTGTACGCCCCCCTCAGGTCGAGCTTGGTGAAGATCTTGCCCCTGCGTGCCGCTGTCAGCAGATCGTCCACTCTGGGCATCGGGAAAGCCACCGGTTCTGTCATGTTGTTCAGGCGCCTGAAATCCACCACCAGACGGCGCTGTTGCGTGTCTTTCTTGTCCACCCAGAAGACCGGGCTGCCCCCTGCTGCCTTGCTTTCTCTGATGAACCCCCTCTTGAGGTTCTTGTCTATAAACGCACGCAGATCCTCCAGCTCCTGATCTGACATGGAGTACAGCTTGGCTGGGGGTAGCGTGGCCCCCGGCACCAGGTTGATCTGGCAGTCAAATGACCTGTGCGGGGGCAGGTGGTCGGATTCCGCTTCACTGAAGACCTCCTGCAGGTCCCAGTACTGCTTGGGTATCGCCTCACCCCCCTTGACGTGCATGGTGGCCACCGTGGCTATTGGAGGCCCCTCCCCTGGTTGGTGTTGCATGCAATGCTCCAGACAATAGTCTGAGCCAAACGTGATGCATCTCTGGTGCCAACTGATGGAGGGGTCATGGCGCGCCAGCCAGCTCATGCCCAAGACGATGGGGGGGTCTGAGATGGTGGTGACGTTGAATGCCAGTGTCCCTGAGTGTCGCCCCACCGTCATTCTCATGGGGGGGGGTCTGGTGGGTGATGGCCCCTCCCAGCAACTCCCTGCCGTCAATGGTGGAGACGTGCAGGGGAAAATCCAGCTGCAGAAGTTGGATCTGGTGCGCTTCTGCAAAGTTTCTCGAAAAGAAGTTGGCCGACGCCCCCGAATCGATTAACGCGAGGACCGTCAGGGGATACCCATTAGGGAGCGTTAGCGTCACTTCTAGAACCACCCCTGCTCTGGGGGGGGTGGGCTGGCGCTGCTCCTCGCTGTGCGGGCGGGTGGGTTGGGGCTGTTGTGTGCTGACGGCGCCTGGCTGCTGCCCCTTGTCTCCTGCAGCCAGGCTGTCTCGTTTCCCTGCTGTGGTGCTGCGTCAGTGGGGGAGGGCACAACCGTTCCCGCCTTTCCTTGCCATTCCCTGCGATGTGGGCAGTCTCTGACGAGATGCTGAGGGGAGTTGCAGAGAAAGCAATTCCCGCCTCTTCCCTCCTTGCGTCTTGGCGCCGCTGGGGTTTGAAAAGCCCGCGCGCGCGCGCTATCAATTTGCATGGGTTCCTGGTCTTGGCTGGCCCCTGGCATGGCGTGAGATGGCTGTTGGGGGAGTGGCTTCTCCTGCGACCGTGGGAACCAAGCCCGCTTTGCGCGCGTTGCTTGCTTGTCGTTCCACCGGGATTCCTGTCTCACCCCCACCGCCAGAGCCGCTTTGCTCAGCTGATCCATATTACTGGGCTTTGGACCTCTCGAGAGCTCATCTTTCACATCCTCATTCAACCCCAGGTAGAACGCCGCTTCCATCGGAGGCGAGTGCAGTTCCCACCCCAGTCTGTGCACCAGCATGGTGAATCTCGACCAATATTCGCGAACTGTCATTGTTCTTTGTCTTAAATTATGCAGTTCCTCTTTGGTCTGGTCCATATGGCTATCGGACGCATACATGGTTTTTAAAGCCTCCAAAAATAGTTTGACATTCTTCATGCAAGGATTTTTTGTCGCGATTAACGGTCTGAGCCACTCCCTGGCTGCCCCGGTAAGGTGTTCCACAATAAACGCTACCCTGTGCCCATCATCAGGGAACTCATCATGGTGCAGCTCAAGAGCATACACGATCTCAGTCTCAAAGCCATGATATTCCCTCGGGTCTCCATTGAACTTGCTTACTAGGGTCCCTGCTCTCCTTCCTGGCAGCACTTGGAGTTGGGCTCCCCCTCCTCCCTTGTTTCTCTCTGCATCCAACTTGTTTTGGAGGTCCACGGCTACCGCCCTTAACTGCTGCTCTTTCTCCTGAAGTGCTCTCACCTGTTCAGCAAGGTTGTGCCTGTCCTCTTTAATTTTCTCCGTTTCTTGCTTCGCCGCCTTTAATTCCCCCTGTGCCTGCAACGCCAGTTCCTGCAGGTCCTGCTGGGCTTTCTCCGCGATCTGCCGCCATGTCTCCGCTTCTGGCGCGCTCATCCCTGCAACTCCAAAGTAGCCCAAAAAAGATTCGGAGGTTGCTGTCACAGTGGTCGGATGGGACTACTTCAGAATAACGACTCTCCACCGCTCTGCATTTTATATTTTTATTGGTGCTGCGTATTTACAGTGCTAAAGGTAGAGCTATTTACAGAGACACATCTTTTCAGCTTTCATCAGAACCTCCGAATGGCTTTTGGCGCGTTTTGCGCCAGCATAACAACTTGGGGAGCCCCATCCTCTTCCCCCGACGCTTTCTGCGAAGTTCCGGAGTTGGGGGGATGGGTCTGCCCCCCCTCTTTCCTCCTTCCTGTCCCACCTGGGACGCTGGCTCTTCTACCCTGCCAGAGCCTTGGACCCCACTTCCTGTTTCCCCACTGGAGCTGGAGCTTTCCCTGCTCTCAGTCGTGCTCTGGGCTGGGCTGGAACTCAGGAGGGGAGGGGCTTCGCGATACCCCTTGCCCCTCACACCAGGGGTGGCCAACTCCAAAGAGACTGCGATCTACTCACAGAGTTAAAAACTGGCAGTGATCCCCCTTTTGGGGGGTTCAGGTCAAAGTTGTTAAGCTTTTTTAGGGAGGAGGAAAGCCCTGTTTTTTGGTTCAGGTCAAAGTTGTTGAGATTTTTTAGGAAGGAGGAAGGCCCATTTTTAGGGGTTCAGGTCAGAGTTGTTGAGCTTTTCTGAGGTGGGAGGAAAGCCCTCTTTTTGGGGGGGTGAAAGGCTAAAATGTTGAGCATTTTTAGGGGAGCCAAAGTTGTTGAGCTTCTTTGGGGGGAGCCAGTGATCTACCGGCAGATCACGATCTACCTGTTGGACGTGCCTGTTCTAGACAATGGACTAGGGGTTCTAGGCCTAGTCCCTTAAATGTTCCCCTGGCACCTTCCCAAAGTCCAGGAAGCATCTGCCCAGGTTAGGGAGGAAAGTGCAATGCTCATGCGCATGATGCCCCCCCCCAATCTCCCTCATAAGCTGGTGCCTCTGGCCCTAACTGTTCCCCTATGAAAATTTTCACCCCACACCACTGATTCTCAAGTATCCAGGTCTTAACCAACCTCCTAAGACAGGCATCCCCAAACTGCGGCCCTCCGGATGTTTTGGCCTACAACTCCCATGATCCCTAGCTAATAGGACCAGTGGTCGGGGAAGATGGGAATTGTAGTCCAAAGCATCTGGAGGGCTGAAGTTTGGGGATGCCTATCCTAAGAGCTCAAAGGAAATGGTCACGGCAGGCTTTCTGAAGGAGCGATTCGCCAAAGAGGATTCTGCCAAAGAGAAGACCCTGTCTAACGTTTGATAGTCATGGTATCTAGGCCCTCAGGGGGGCTGACTCAGATCGGGGGCAGAAAACCTTTTCCCTGAGGAAAGGTTATCATGCTTAGGGCTTCTTCATATGGGGAAAAGGCATGATAAGATATATATAAAGTGGATGTGTGGAAAAAGTGGACATGAGTTTTCCTCCACCTCTAACAATACCAGAACTCAAGGTCATCTTTAGGAAGCTGGCTGGTAAGAGGTTTGGGGCAGACAAGAGTGTAAAGGTAAAGGGACCCCTGACCATTAGGTCCAATCGCAGACGACTCTGGGGTTGCGGTGCTCATCTCATGTTATTGGCTGAGGAAGCCGGCATACAGCTTCCAGATCATGTGGCCAGCATGACAAAGCCACTTCTGGCGAACCAGAGCAGCGCACGGAAACGCCGTTTACCTTCCCGCTTGGAAGGTATCTATTTACCTATTTATCGACTTGCACTTTGACGTGCTTTCGAACTGCTAGGTTGGCAGGAGCTGGGAGCTCACCCCATCGCAGGGATTCGAACCGCCGACCTTCTGATCAGCAAGCCCTAGGCTCTGTGGTTGAACCCACAGCACCACCTCTGTCCCCAGACAAGAGTGTACTTCTGCACAAAGTGCATGGCTGAACTGTGGAAGTCATGAGCACTAGGTGGAAAAGTAAGACAAATTCACAGTGGTAAAGGTCATATTATTAAAACTGGGGGAGTGACCTTCATTGAAAGGTGTGGCGGCCATGTTTGACATCGAGTACTGGAGACAGTCTGCCACTGAATACTAGCCTGGGGAACATGAGGGGAGAGAGCGTTGTTGGGCTTGAGTCCGGCAGGCAGGCTTCCCAGAGGTGTCTGGTTGTCTGGCCTCTGTTGGAAATTGCTGGTGGATGAGGTGGACTCTTTGGTCCATCTCATGTTCTTATGCCATGGGCTGCTTGTCCATAAAAGTATGCCACTTAAAAACCTTTCTTGGGATTTCCATCTGGAGACACGTAACCTTCAAGAAGATGGCATGAGGAGCCTTTTCCTTTTAGAGTATTCTTAACCGCAGGCATCAAGCAAAAAATGGCTTCAAAGGCACAAACAGGCATGGTGGGAACCTCTGTTCTGGACTAGCGGGTCTGAGAAATGAACAGAAGTCTATTTTTGCCTTAAAAGCCCCACTTCCCCAATATTCTATACGTGCGAATGTGCATGTCAGCTCTTTTGAACACCAGCATTCCGCAAATTTCCAGCTGCCAAGCAGAATCAACTTGCATGATGTGCTAACACCCAGCAGAATTATAGTTAATGGGAAAATACACTCAGAAACTAATTTGCATAAGTGGCCTACGGAGAATTTGTAATCTTCCCCAAAAATCTGCGGGCAGTGGATTTTTCAAAAATGATTCATAGTCACAAGGCATTTGTCTATATGAGAAGTGCGGAGCAGGCACATAAGCTATTTTAGACAGTCATGTCATTGGCCTATCTGGTTCAGTTGCCAGTGTGGGGGGCCCCAGATGTTCTGAACCCCCAGTTCTCATCCCCAGCTGACTATCTTCCCCATGGCCAGTGGCTGGAGGCTCCAACATAATGGGGACTGTCCCTCTGTTTTAGCTCATTACCATCTATGCTGACTGGCACCGATATTCCAGCTTTCACAGCCCTAAATGGAAATATCAGGGATCGAACCTGGGATTTTTGCCTGCAAAACATGTCCTCTACTACTAAGGCATGGCCCTAAGTCATTGCTACTGAGTCATGTATGTCCACCAAGCAACAGAGAGTCTTGTCACCCTTTACAAACGGCTGTTGGCCTATGGTTTCTAGTGCACAGAACTAGCTTTCCCATAGGTCATTATTCTTCAGCAGCCAGTGTGATTGCGAGTGCAACAGTGATGCAACAGCATGATGAGACATTTTAAGGGTTAACTAGCTTGTATTGAGTGCATTTGAGTAAGTACCCTTTACCTTTGTAATGGTGACATCTTCACTTTTCAGCATCTTCAGGAAGCGAAACACCACTTAGTAGATTCCAGAAATGCAAGCCCTGGTTTCCGTGGGTGGTGTCAGGGTTTTTGATGTTGCTCTCCATCATACTTCTTGTTGTCATCATTGGTGAGTAAAAAGCAAGCTGTACTTAAGAGAAAGGGGAAGATTCTGCTAAAGGGTTGCATGAAAGTTCTGAGTAAAGCAGGGAGAAATGAAACCGTAAGTGGACTTAGTAGGTATTCTCTCCCTCTAGCAGAGAGCATGACAGAACCTAAAAGTTCTCCCATTGACAAATGTCCTTCAAACTGATGAAGTTTGGATTGGACACGTTGTGATGAGGGGTGCACTAACATACCTAATTAAACAGAAACCTCGTTCATATTCACTCACTGTTTCCCATCCATTCCAGTAATCTCCTTTTTTAAAACAACCTAGCACCAAAAGGTTTGATAGATCACTTGCTCTCTTGATGCGTGACCATCATGGCTGATTCAAATTAGGCAAAAGGGAATCACTGGTTTGGTTGAGGATACAGTGAATGCATCATTATGTGAGAGAGTGGTGCCTGCTAATCTTAAATAATCAGTAGCTTTAGTGAACTAGGCAGTGACAGCTGATCCGGCATTTTTGAAGATGTCCGTCCATTCAGGATTTACTACAGAGGTGCCCAATTCCAGACTGTTGTTTTACATCAGAATATGTGGGCCTGGCAAGACGTCTCGAGAGGTGTGCTGTCTCCTTGGGGCCAAGATCCAAGATGTAACAGAACGGCTGCGAGGAATCAAAACCCACTGACAAACACCCCTTCCTTTTGGTCCATGTGGGAACCAATGACACTGCTAGCCATAGCCCCCAGAAGATCAAAAGTGATTATGAGGCTCTGGGCAGGAAGTTGAAGCAATTAAATGCACAAATTGTCATCTCATCTGTCCTCCCAGTTGAACGACATGGCCCAGGGAGAGAGGGAAAAATAGGGGAAGTGAACAACTGGCTTCCTCTTGGCTAGTAAAGATGTATTCAAGTCTCCAGGGCCAGATGAACTACATCCAAGAGTATTGAAAGAACTGGCAGAGGTGATTTCAGAACCACTGGCAGTTATCTTTGCGAATTCCTGGAGAACAGGCGAAGTCCCAGCAGACTGGAAGAAGGAAAATGTTGTCCCTATATTCAAAAAGGGGAAAAGGGAGGACCCAAACAATTACTGCCCAGTCAGCCTGACATCAATACCAGGAAAGATCTAGAGCAGATCATTAAGCAAAAGGTCTGTGAGCACCTAGAAAGGAAGGCTGTGATCACTAAAAGTCAGCATGGGTTTCTGAAAAATAAGTCACGTCAGACTAATATCAGACTAATAATACAGGAACGGTTTGGATTCTTAGATCATGGTCTGCAGTTTCTTGAAGGTGGACTTCTGGCAAGTGATGGGATGCACCTCACAAGGGTTGGGAGGAATGTTTTTCCAAGAATCTCAAAAACCTCATCAGGAGGGCTTTTAACTGACTTATGTGGGGGAGGGAGACAGTGGTCCTGAAGGTAGGAGTCTATCAAGTTCTGAAGATGATCATCCAAATGTCAAGGACCAAATGGAGCAAACAGCACGCAGACCTAGTGGTGGGAGGAAAATATCCTTAAATAAGATGCTAGGGTGGTGGTGGTGATCAATGGTCTTCAATGTCTGTATACTAATGCACAGAGCATGGAAATAAACAAGATGAACTTGAGCTCTTGGTACAGCAAACTAAATACGACATAATAGGCATCATTGAAACTTGGTGGGATGAGTCTCATGATTGGAATGTAGTAATAGAGGGATACAATCTATTTCTGAGAAATAGACCAAACAGGAAAGAAGGAGGAGGAATGGCATTATATATCAGAAATGTGTATACCTGTGAAGAGATAGAATCATAGAGTTGGAAGAGACCACAAGGGCCATCCAGTCCAACCCCCTGTCGAGCAGGAAACACCATCAAAGCATTCTTGACATATGCCTGTCAAGCCTCTGCTTAAAGACCTCCAAAGAAGGAGACTCCACCACACTCCTTGGTAGCAAATTCCACTGCCGAACAGCTCGTACTGTCAGGAAGTTCTTCCTAATGTTTAGGTGGAATCTTCTTTCTTGTAGTTTGAATCCATTGCTCCGTGTCCGCTTCTCTGGAGCAGCAGAAAACAACCTTTCTCCCTCCTCTATATGACATCCTTTTATATATTTGAACATGGCTATCATATCACCCCTTACATTTGATCCAGGAAAGATCTAGAGCAGATCATTAAGCAAAAGGTCTGTGAGCACCTAGAAAGGAACACTGTGATCACTAAAAGTCAGCATGGGTTTCTGAAAAATAGGTCATGTCAGACTAATCTGATCTCATTTTTTGAGAGTCACAAGCCTGGTAGATGAAGGGAATGCTGTGGATGTAGCATATCTTGATTTCAGCAAGGCCTTTGACAAGGTGCCCTATGATATTCTTGTAAAGAAGCTGGTAAAATGTGGGCTAGACAATCCTACCATGCAGTGGATTTGTAACTGGCTAACTGACCGAACCCAAAGGGTGCTCATCAATGGCTCCTCTTCATCCTGGAGGGAAGTGACTAGTGGGGTGCCACAGGGTTCTGTCTTGGGCCCAGTCTTATTCAACATCTTTATAAACGACTTGGATGATGGGCTTGAGGGCATCCTGAGCAAGTTTGCAGATGACACCAAATTGGGATGGGTGGCTAATACAACAACAACAACAACAACATTTATTGCATTAGCCGTATGGCCATAGCACAAGTACAAACAGACAGAAAACCGTTGCACAGCAATAAAACTACAACAAATACAATTAGAACATTAAATATAAAATCCAGGTAAATGCAACTGGTTAGGTGGAGGCGAAAGCAATGCGTATTGGCTAAAAATATAACAGGAATTTACATAGGACTAGGGTCTGGCTGGCCGGCCAGCCAGGAAAGCGGCCCTGAGTTTAAGGGCCTGTAAAATATAGATAGCTACGTCACGTGAAACCAAGGGGTTGGCGTCCACCGGTAAAAACTTCATGTGATCAATGTCCCGTAAGATGGTCGTCGGGTTTGAAAGGAGAAGCCTGGATCTCACAGGGTCATATAGGGAACAGTAAAAGAAAAAGTGTATATAGTCCTCTATCATTCCCTCATTGCATGGGCAGAGTCGGAGGTTCAGTGGTATGTTGGAAAAAACGCTGTGTAAGAATGTTGTAGGTATGGCGTGGAATCGGGCTAGTGTGAAAGCCCTTCTTAGCTTGGGGTTTGTTAAATCACCAGAGATCTAACTGCCTTCACGTGGGGAAGGGGTGGCTAATACCCCAGAGGACAGGATCACACTTCAAAATGACCTTAACAGATTAGAGAACTGGCCCAAAGCAAACAAGATTAATTTTAACAGGGAGAAACGTAAAGTACTACACTTAGGCAAAAATAAAAATGAAAGGCACAAATACAGGATGGGTGACACCTGGCTTGAGAGCAGTACATGTGAAAAGGATCTAGGAGTCTTGGTAGACCAAAAACTTGACATGAGTCAACAGTGTGATGCAGCAGATAAAAAGCCAATGCAATTCTGGGCTGCATCAATAGGAGTATAGCATCTAGATCAAGGGAAGTAATAGTTCCACTGTATTCAGACCTCACCTGAAATACTGTGTCCAGTTCTGGGCACTACAGTTCAAGAAGGATACTGACAAGCTGGAACGTGTCCAGAGGAGGGCAACCAAAATGGTCAAAGGCCTGGAAACGATGCCTTATGAGGAACGGCTTAGGGACCTGGGTATGTTTAGCCTGGAAGGTTAAGGGGTGATACCGTATGATAGCCATGTTCAAATATATTAAAGGATGTCATATAGAGGAGGGAGAAAGGTTGTTTTCTGCTGCTCCAGAGAAGCGGACACGGAGCAATGGATTCAAACTACAAGAAAGAAGATTCCACCTCAACATTAGGAAGAACTTCCTGACAGTAAGAGCTGTTCGACAGTGGAATTTGCTACCAAGGAGTGTGGTGGAGTCTCCTTCTTTGGAGATCTTTAAGCAGAGGCTTGACAGCCATCTGTCAGGAATGCTTTGATGGTGTTTCCTGCTTGGCAGGGGGTTGGACTGGATGGCCCTTGTGGTCTCTTCCAACTCTATGATTCTAGGAGTTCACCACAGTGTTAGCACCTCCTTCTGCGGCCAAGCCTTTTTTTCTTGGACTCTGCAATATTATATGGTGCTGCTGTTCATTCCCTTTTTCCAGTTATTCTCAAAGGAAGTCCAAAGAAGGGATTCCTCAAAAGCCAGTTTCAGAAATCAACACAATGGAATTGCCTCCTGGAGAGTCCTGAAGGAAAAGGTGAGTCACTATGAATTAGAGGATCTGATGGACCTCAGTATGTGACTAAAGCTTAGACACTTTAAAATAAAAAGTAGAGAGCCACCCTTATTTAAAGGAGCCCCTTAAAAGCAAGATTTGATACAGAAATGCAGTTGGAATAGTCTGTCAAAAAGTTTTTAAAATATATAAGTGGTTTCTTTTTAAAACAAACAAACAACAACGTTTAAATGTGTCTCACACAAAAATTCCTGAATATATTTGCCTTGATCCGCTCTAGAGGGGCTAATATGTCTGCAAGTTTTATTCACTTCTGCCAAAAGAAAAAAGTTGCATATTCTCCCATAATAAGTGTGGTGGTGATAAAACTACACTTCATTTTTTTCTGTGTACTGTGTACTGTTGAATACCCCCCAGAAAAAAGCACTGGTTCCAGTGTTTTGAGAACCACATAATACAAGTGGGAGCTGCAAGGAAATGCTGCAATGTGGCATGCTCCTCTTCAAGATTCTAGGCAGCTGGCCATGCCCTTTCCCCAAATACTCCATTCCATCCACTTCCCAGTTTTCCACCCGTTCTCCTAGTCAGTCAGCATTCCATGCCTGCTGAACTGTTTCTGATTCACTCTCGATCCCTGAATTAGTTTTTTCTTATAATTTTTTGCAGTTCTGCAAAACTGGAGGTTCCCTTAAGCCTCCTTGGGGCGCATTGTATTGGCTCCACCACAGCATTCACAGCACATTACGCTCCCCGCTGCCTTGTCCTTCCCAGTCTCCCTCTTGGTTAAGCAGCAGCAATGTGCTGGTTCCAGCTGCACTTAGTTTGAAAAATAAAGCATTGCTGAGTTCTAGTGTGAGCTTGAATCCTTCACTATTCTTTGCTCCTGGGTGCTGCTTGTTCCTCATCCTTGCCTCCTCCTAGTTAGTCTTCAGGCCAGAATTGTTGTTTGTTCATGACTACTGGTTTGCCCTATCACTTCTGGGTCCCAGCTTCTAGCTCTCCTCAGACTGCTGCCCACAGTTCAGCCCTGGTAGCAGGAAATGGAGTTCTCTTGCTTGTGTGTCTGACCAGTAAAAGCTCCTCCACGGTGTGTGTCTCATTTATCATTTCTTTTCATGATACACATTGCCTTAACTGCTACCGCATGCAGTTCAAGTTTTTTCCTTTAGTATTTAAAGCCCTAAACCAGGCCCCCCAAACTGCGGCCCTCCAGATGTTTTGACCTACAACTCCCATGATCCCTAGCTAAGAGGACCAGTGGTCAGGGATGATGGGAATTGTAGTCCAAAACATCTGGAGGGCCGGAGTTTGGGGATGCCTGTCCTAAACAACTTGGGAACTGGTTACCCAAGGACCGTGTCATACCACTCTCCTCTGCTGGGTATTGCTAAGAGTCCCACTTGCCCCAGGGATGTGCTTAGTATGCATGTACTAGAAACCAGGTTTTTAGGATTGCAGCTCCAGCCCTCTGGAGTCAGTTAGCAACTGAAATTAGACAAGTGCCTAATTAGACCCAGTAGTTTTATGGAATATTAATTGTGATATTGCTTTTCATTTACTGAGTCTGTCATCTTTTTTGTTTCATCTTATTGAAAAAGAGTTTGGATTTGATATCCCGCTTTATCACTACCCGAAGGAGTCTCAAAGCGGATAACATTCTCCTTTCCCTTCCTCCCCCACAACAAACACTCTGTGAGGTGAGTGGGGCTGAGAGACTTCAGAGAAGTGTGACTAGCTCAAGGTCACCCAGCAGCTGCAAGTGGAGGAGCGGAGACGCGAACCCGGTTCCCCAGATTACGAGTCTACCGCTCTTAACCTCTACACCACACTGGTATAGCACTGCTTTGGTCACATTTGGTTGTGAAATATAATAATAATAATAATAATAATAATAATAATAATAATAATAATAATAATACCCCGCTCATCTGACTGGGTTGCCCCAACTACTCTGGGGTGAATTTGGGGTTCACAAAGCCTGCCAGGTTAGGACTATATTTCCACTGAAAGGCGTGTATGAAATCTGAATTACAGTATAGTGCCTATCTGAACATTTGAACTCCTGCTGGTGAGTCAAACTGTTGAACAACTAAGAAATAAAAAAGCAGACCTAACTCCAAGCTGCTTCCCTCACTTATGGGACTTGTTTGTTATGGAGCCTTTCTAGGCCCATCCTCCTCCTCCTTCTCTCCCTTGGAGCGTGTACAATCCAAATTCCTCAGAGCCCTCCTCCTCGTCCCCAAATGCGTATCCAACGCATGGGTCAGACTCGAAACGGGAATGACGAGAGTGGAGGCTTTAATCTGCCTATCATCAATCTATAAATGGCTGGCTCTAAATCTGAAACCCCAAGGGATTGTGCCACTGATCCTATGTGACCAGTTCCAGTCCGGTTGGCAGCTAAAGGTTCTGAACTCTCTCCAGAATATGGGCCTTGCCCCCCAAGCCCTCCTAAGGATGGATCTAAGGCAAGCTAAAGCAACAGTCAGACAACGACTCATTGACATCGAAAGACAACAGGACTGCTCAAGATGCCCTGAATACAGAACTGGAGAAATCGAGAGATACATAGCCGCCCCGGCACCTTACCTCTCCTTTCTCCTGTCAAAAAACACAAGGAGGGCTTTTACACTTGCCAGAAGCGCGGCATTGCCCACGCCTGGAGGGGCTTTACAAAAAAATCCCATACGCCCAAAGACTCTGCGTACGCCCATTAGGGGAAATAGGAAGCCCTGAGCATCTGTTCTTCAGATGCCCCCTCTATGAAGAAGCTCGAAGGGAGATCCTGGATCCCATACTGGTGAGGCTAGCAAGCCTCCCGGAAAAGCAATTATACAACATGCTCTTGCTAGGCAAAGACCTGAAGACAACCAGGGCGGTCGCCAGATTCTGTGCCCAAATATGCAGACACAGACTTTCTTCCCAACCCGTCTGATTTTTTCCTCAATGGCACCCCGAGCGAGCTAGGCTCAGCTTTCTGCAGCCACTATTTTAAGGGTTAAACTTTTAGCACTGTTATATAATTAATGTGAGAGTGAGTGATGATACAGGATGTGCCTCGAACTCAGTGGAAAGTTCCAGGGTGCCATGTCAGCTAAGTTAGAGTAGAAATAAGGAAGTATAGCCCATGCTTCCTAATAAGGTTAACTTTAGAATAGAGAGTGTAGATTGGTTAATGTATTAGAAATGTGTCTTTCTCTGATAGATAGATTGTAAGCCAAGCCTCTAAGGAGGGGCGGCAGCAGTAGGGATATAAGCTTATGCCTGTACATTGCTCAGGGCTCTTCGCACCACTCAGGTCGTGGAGCCCGCCTTTGCAAACGCGTTACAATAAAGAGGAAGTGGTAAGACTTACTTCGGTGTCTCCTTGTCTGATTGCAAGTCCACGCAAGTGACTTCTCACAATTTATAATTTTCTTTTAAATCTTGTTCAAAGCAACTTTTATACGTTATGCTCCCGGAAACTGTTTTTTCAAAGGGATCCGTTTTATTTTTATTTTATTTTACTTCTAAGAGCTGGTCCTCGACCGTAATAATAAATAAATGAAAAATGACTTGTCTGTTGATGTGAACAATGACACATGAGCTGGGAAATCGCTGCTGCAGCTTCAAAAGGGGAACTCTAGAAGACTGAATGTTGTCATGTAGCTCTCAGCTGAGGACAAGTGCCCACTATCTTAATAGCAGTAAATGATGTGTACCTACCTCTCAGGGTTGTGGTGGGGATTTGAAGATGGGGCGAACCCTGTGTGCCACCTTGAGCTCCTTTATGCAAAAAGAAGAACAAATGATGGTTCACCAAAGGGGAAGGTGAGTTGAGTGTGTGTACACCGTGAGCAGCACTCTTTGCACCCCTTTAAATTCTGAATGTCCACTTATTTTCTGACCCTGTCCTATGCATAATTTTGAAACAAAAGAAAGGACACGCAATACTGCAAATGGAACATGCAACTTAAAAAGTGGGGCACCTTAACGGAACATGATTAAAAATAGCAAAAGAAAGATCTGGAAAAGGGCAGGGAGTGGGTGGGAGAGACTTGTTTCCAGTTGCAAGAAGATTTCAAGTTGCTTCTCGTTGTCTCTGGTTTTCTTACAGAACCACGGCTGTCGTGTTGCATGGGGGACCTAGAGCAATTTGGATCCAGCTGCTACTATTTCTCCAAAGACAGAAGTACCTGGAACAAGAGCAGGGCCGAATGCAGGAAGAAAGGCTTGGACTTGGTGATTATAAATTCAGAAGCTGAGCAGGTGAGCTCAGTGGCATAGCATGGGGATGGCCTCAGGCGCAAAATGGTTAGGGGCGCAAAACGTCAACGCCCAGTGCTGCCTCACTGGGTTCCATTGAGAACAGCTTCTCCATGTGAACCAGGAAGTGACCTCTCCATACCTGCCAAGTTCCTCTCTGAAAAATAAGGGACCGGACTGAAAGTAGCGCGGTGGCCATTTTGGAACTGGGTGGAGCATGCTCAGAAGTGACTTTTGATGCTGCTGTGCCCAGTTCCAAAATGGCTGCAGCAACAGAAGTCACGCTGCAGCCATTTTGGAACTGGGCAGAGCAGCATCAAAAGTCGCTTCTGAGCATGCTCCGCCCAGTTCCAAAATGGCCGCCACATCAGAATAAACCGGGGAAAAACAAAAAAATCCATTTTTTCGGCTGGGGGCAGCTGGAAAAATGGGGGTTTCCCGGGAAAAACGGGAGACTTGGCAGCTATGGACCTCTCCAGACAATAGATAGAACAACTCTTCTTTTCTTATCACTGCAGCTGTTATCTCCTGTGGGATGCGGATGCTGTTAGGAAGTTGAATGTACATGCGCCGTCCATTTCCCTCCCTCTTCCACTCCGTGTGGTGCTGGGTGAGCTACCATAGGCCAGCCTTCCCCAACCTGGTGCTCTCCAACATGACCATTGGGCAGGGATGATGGGAGCCCTCCAACAACAACTGAAGGGTTCCAGGTTGGGGAAGCTTTTGCTACACTTATCATGCCTGGAAGCAGAATGTTAGAAGAAGCATTTCGATCTCCCGCCACTCAGCTATACAGGTGAAACTCGGGGAAATTGGAATATCGTCGAAAAGTGCATTTATTTCAGTAATGCAACTTAAAAGGTGAAACCAATATATGAGCTAGATGCATGACATGCAAAGCAAGATATGTCAAGCCTTTATTTGTTGCAATTGTAATTATTTGTCGTTAGGCGGGTCAATTGTAAAGGGAATGTAATTAATGAAATGTAATAGCGATGTTTATTTTTGTATTATTGTAACTATTTGTTTTATTATTGTGGAATTTCCAAAAGAAAGCATTTGTAAAAATTAAAAGAAAAAGAAAAAATAATAAGTTGCATTACTGAAACAAATGTGCCTTTTGATGATATTCTAATTTTCCGAGTTTCACCTGTATTTTTGTGGTCTTTAGTTGCATTGGTGTTTCCATGCTACAACAGGCAGCCTTGGGTTTGGGGTGTGTTTGACACAAAAGGATCCCCAAAGATCTCTGCTCCCCATAGACAGCTAACCTGTATAGACTGCTCTGTGATTTTAATTAACTGAAAGTTTGGTTCAATTTTTTTGTGCAGGTTTTCCTTACAAACCATACCCAGAACAGTCAAGTGGAAAAATTTTGTATCGGTCTCACAAATCAGATGGGAACGAATCAATGGCGTTGGGTGGATCAGACCCCTCTTGACCCCATGCTAATGTGAGTAATACTTACATAGTAACAGTTATATTTAGCAGTTATATTGTGCTTTTTGAATGTGCAAAGTGATTCATAGGCATATTGCAGACTGGGATGGCAGCTGTGGTTGAGCAAATACTGCTTTGTGTTGCAGAAGGCCAGGAGTGCCGGCTTGGCCCTGTGACCATGGGTGCCTGGGGCCGTGGGTGTCATGCAGCATTTATGGCCCTGGCACTGAAATTTGTGGGTGCCTGCCCGGCCCCTTCATGGGGAATTTAGTGGGTGCTTGGGCAACCAGGGTCCCAGGGGTTTGGCAGGGGATTTCAAACTCTCCATATTTCCTCTCACCAAACAGTCGTAAGATAGGGATAGCACTGTGACACAACCGTTGTTCTTTATTCTGGTAGTTCACAGCATTCTGGAGTGAATACTTTTTACAAAGATAGGCGCTAGGGTTTGCTTTCATGTGCAGGAGCTCCAATCAAATCCTCCAATATTATGTGTGTCTTCACAAAATGCCAAAAGGGAACACATTTTCATTTGTGGTGGGAGTGCCCTCGGTCTCAGGTGTTCTGGTTCCATTTTTTTTATTGAAATAAGGAATATTCTTAGAGAACCTGTTCAAGCTACACCTCAAATGGCACTATTACCGATATTTGAACGTAGAAAAAAATCAGAAATAAAATTGAGTACTATTTATTTTGTTTTATTAGTGGCAGCATGTGCTACGGAGTCTCCTTCTTTGGAGGTCTTTAAGCAGAGGCTTGACAGGCATATGTCAAGAATGCTTTGATGGTGTTTCCTGCTTGGCAGGGGGTTGGACTGGATGACCCTTGTGGTCTCTTCCAACTCTATGATTCTATGATTCTATGATATGAGTGGAATGTGACATTAGGAAATGGTGGGATAGCTAGAGAACAGCTATACAAGAAAAACTTACATAGCTTGTTAGATTATTGTCTGGCAGGATTAAGCCAGAAAGCTTTTGGGCAATTTGGAGAGATCTTCTTGAATATGCCAACAGGGCACAGCTGCCACACTCCTTGACAGCAGCCTCGGCATATATTTGGAATATGTGGAAATGGTAGGATTTCTGTAGAGTTATATTGATAATTTTATGCGTCCCAGTTTCCCCTTTTTAGCTCATTTCCTATGTTTATATTCCTTCTGTGACATATAAGATACACTAGTCGTGTATATTATTTACATCTACTGTCCATCCAAACATTATTCACCGTTTCTCCCCAACTGTGCTTTATTGTTTTCTAAACTATGTGCAAAATTAGTAGAGTAATTTTAAAAAAAGACAAATGGAGATTTGGTGGGTGAGGGGGATTGTTGCAATGCATGGTGGAGCTATATACCTATTTTTCCTTGCCGCCGCCACCACCGTACCCATAAACAAGGAATCTACAATCCTGTCACAATATATAAGTAAAAATATAGAGAGAGGATTAAATAAAAAACATGTTCACCAGCGCTGGTGTCCCTGGTAGCAATCGGAGAAGCAGCCAGAAGTCATTCAGACTCCAGTCAAACTGGCTGCTTCAAATTCAGGCAGAGCCAGATCTATGAGAATATCTTGAGGTAAGTATTTTCTTATTCCATGAGAAGCATATTTACATTGTTATTTTCCTCAGATATGTCCTGCTTGTTCAGCATGATCATCTTTCTTTGGGGTGCTAAGTCCAAAACATCATTTTTTGTGCTTTTGTTATCCTAGCTTTGCATCTTTCTTTCATGAATTGCCTTCTCTTTCAGGTTCTGGAGAAGCAAGGAACCTAGTAATGATGATGAAAACTGTGTTGTCATGCATATAGGAAAAGGCAGCAAGATGAAGAATAACTGGAATGATGTCCAGTGTTTAGTGGACGAGCATCATTATGTTTGTGAAACAAATACAGAATTTTTTTCAATTTAAAAGGTGTTCTAGAGCCAAAAGAACACTCCAAACTATTAATCATGGGCCCCCTGACTGGACAGGCTGAATCCATTCTGAGCATGGGCTCCACATGAGAAAGGTGTGCATTCTCATTCCACAACTGTGCTCCAAAAGAAATGTAATGTGTAGAAATTTTCAAATGACAGGGAGAATCCAAAATTCAGTAGAAAGTGGTTAATATGTAGCCGCAGCATGTAGGCTCCAGCCCTGACCACGCCTTCGCAGAAGTAAGTTCCATTGAATTCAATGAGATTTACCCCTAGGTAAATTGGATTTGGATTACAGAGTAGGAGTCATTCCTGTAGCAGAATTCATTCTCAATGCGTGAGGTTCTCAAAGTGTTCTCTCTGGCACCATGCCAGATATCAAGGTGTATTATGTGTTGAGATATTTCAGCAGGAGCAGCAAGGTTTTCAGCAAGGTTTAAAAGTCCACTTTTGTATATAGTGTTGCACACCATCCCCAATCTTTGAGCGGTGCAAGTTTCTGGGTTTGTGCTTCCTTTGGAAATGAGGCACAGCAGAGACTGCGGTGTCTTTAGGATCTATGGTTTATTTACACATATATACAACCTGAGCCTCCAATGGAGGGGCTCCCAGCTTTGCACTCCAAGAGGGCCCTGCTTCTCTCATAGATGCAGTCCTGGCTTCAAACAGACATGACCACCCTGCCTGTTGCCCTGAAACTTATCTTGCTCCCCCACCCTCACAACTCCTGACTCCTAGGCAGCCGCCTAGCTTGTTTCCCCGTGGCATCGCTGCTAACCGACTGAAAAACCTTTCCCCCCTTCAATCCTGAAACACTACCCCTTCTGCCCTTTTCTCTGCTAACTAAGAAACTAACACAGAGCTCAGGGCCTGTATTTTGGCACTGCTAAGCTCAATACCCGGCAGCCCATCTTAATGCTCCAAGCATTGATTAAACTCCAACACCTACTAGGCCCAGGAATTCAGGGGAGTCAAGGTGCCCACAAACTCATAATATTAAAGATATTGAGCCTATGATGGAGGGGCTCACAGCATTAGCACCCCAAGAGGGTCTTGCTTCTCCCAGAGCTGCAGCCTTGGATTCCAGCATAAATCAGGCCTGGCTCTACCCAGCCTGCCAACTTCTGCCAGCTAGCTCGCCTAACTCCACTCTCAACTCTGACCTTCGTCTTCTAACTACTGGTGAATGAATGAATGAAACTTTATTTGCGTTAGCCATTGGCCATAGCAATAAAAAAGCATTACGATGTACACAAAACACAATAAAAGTCGATTAAAATGAAACACAGCTTAGGGTCCTGAATCATCAGTCAAACAGTGGATCTTATTCTGATTGCCCCAGCTGAAAACCTTGCAACCTTTGCTGTCATCTGCTCCTCTTGATCTGCCAAGAGAGAAGACACTGTGGCAGTGGTTGGACGACCCGGAATGGACAATAAAAGAGGGGTGAGTTGAGGGAGTTGACTGGCCATCTGCTATCGAACACAAAGGTCATGACCTCAGCAGGAAGCTAGCTTGGCCATGCCACATTGTTCCCTGATACAGTAGAAGTACTGTACCAGAGAAGCGGACACGGAGCAATGGATTCAAACTTCAAGAAAGAAGATTCCACCTAAACATTAGGAAGAACTTCCTGACAGTAAGAGCTGTTTGGCAGTGGAATTTGCTACCAAAGAGTGTGGTGGAGTCTCCTTCTTTGGAGGTCTTTAAGCAGAGGTTTGACAGGCATATGTCAAGAATGCTTTGATGGTGTTTCCTGCTTGGCAGGGGGTTGGACTGGATGGCCCTTGTGGTCTCTTCCAACTCTATGATTCTAGTATGTTTGCTAGCTGCCAGATTATGAGTTTATGTAGACACAATGCAGAAAACACAGTATAAAAAACACCCATAAAAGGAGATGGAGACAGCCAGGTGACTACATAATCATTTCCACTTTTATTATGTATCGTAGCTATACTATAGGACCCATAACAGGAAAGAGGCACTAATCATAAAAAAGCATTAGGCAAATCACCAAACCCAAATCAGCAGCAAGCAATTTTAAGCGGAATTCATCTTGCAGTTGATTCAATTTAATTGTGTCTTTCAGATTCATTCATTCAGATCCAAGCACTTCTGGGGGTTCCGGTTTCCGCCTGCAGGAATGGCGGACCTGTTTTCCATCCCTCTGACCTTCGTAAGGAATTTGGCGGTTGCTAGGGGAGTAAATGGCAACCCCCTACCCTCTCCGGGGGTTATGGAGAGGGGCCGCTGGCCCGCGATGCCCCCAGACCCACTCCGACTGTTTATGGAGTGGGGGGAGCTTGGGCTGAAGCACTTACGAGGGCCAGGACTCCCGGACGCTAATCTGCATGGCGGGGATTTCCATGATTAAAGAAGATAATTAGGCTTAAATCTATGGACATACTTCAGAAGGAGGGGCAGAAGCGCTGTTTACTGCCGAGAAATCTATGCTGCTGAGGGTGAGGAGTTAAAGGCTGTATTTCATCTGGAAGAAGGATTGATGGGGACGGAGCGATAAGGGAAGCGAGTCTTTCTTTTTTATTTTTTTCATATGAGTTACTTCGTACCTTCCCAGACGTGATGTCCTGGCTTGTTTGGAGTGAAAGAGAAGCAAAAGACTGTGTGAGTTGAACTTTATAAACTGTTGTTATTGAGTATATTTTTTGAAGATGAGGAGTTGCTGACGAGAAAAGCCCCCCTCTAGTTGGATGGGAGGAGTGCCTGGACGCGTTCGGAGGATTTATGAGTTGTGACGCACTTTGAATTGGAGCAGCGACCTGAAGCTAAGTTCAGCTATAGGGCAAGGAGATCCATTAATTTACCAAGAGTCTATGCATGGTGTGAGGTCTGGTTCTTCTGCCTGGAAAAGCTGTAAATTTTATAAAGATCGTTAATCTATGAGAGAAAACGAAAGTGATTTGAGTTTTTTTAAGATGGCGCTGCTTCGTGTTGAGAGTCGACGCAATAGGGACGCTCCAGACCAAGAAGATTTATGGGGAGGCTGGACTGATTAACTCACACAGGAGAAAAAACATTTGTGAAACTTTGTTTGACATTTATCTCAGCAGCTGGGAAATAATCGGTTGAAAGAGGGAAAGATCTGGATTATTATGAATTCGGAGAGACGATTTGAACTTTAGAAAAAAGACGGCAGTGGACGGTTGCGAGGAATCCCCAATTTCTTGAAGCATGGGAACCCAAAAAAAATTTCTAGATGATTTGGCATAACATTCGGTTTGATTGATATATATGTGTATAATTTGAAATAATGAATGTGATATAATTGGTTTTAATTGGAAAATTAATAAAAATATATTTTAAAAAAAAACAGATCCAAGCACTTCTGATTCCTTATGGAGACACATACTGCTTCACTGGATTCTCTGCCACTTCCAGGCTTGAAAGAAAGGGGCTAGATCTCTCTTCACTTGTTGGGAGAACTTTTCTGCCCACAGATTCATCTTGGACTCGTTGTCTTCTGGGATTTGGGTCATTTTTTGGTACTCAGCAAAAATGCGCATGTAGGGCTCCCATCCAAATGCCTCCTGCAGCTGAAAATCAGAAAAACGTGTGGATTCAGTCCCTTTCTGAAGTACTTCATAATGGCTTCTATGTACAAAGTAAGGAAGAAACAAACAAAAAAAATCCTTCCAGTAGCACCTTAGAGACCAACTAAGTTTGTCATAGGTATGAACTTTCATGTGCATGCACACTTCTTCAGATACACTGAAACAGAAGTCACCAGACCCTTATGTATAGTCAGAGGGTGGGGAGGGGTATGACTTAGAAGGGTGGTGGGAATGGGTGATTGGCTGATAGGAGTGGTAAACCTGTTGACGACTGTGTATCCCATGATTCAGTGTATCTGAAGAAGTGTGCATGCACACAAAAGCTCATACCAATGACAAACTTAGTTGGTCTCTAAGGTGCTACTGGAAGGATTTTTGTTTGTTTGTTTGTTTTGACTACGTCAGACCCAACACGGCTACATACCTGTAAAAAGTAAGGAAGAGTTATGCTCAGAAAGTTATGCAAAGTTATGTTGCATGCCACCCCAATCTCTGAATGGTGCAAGATTCCAGGGGTTCCAGGCACTTACCCAAGGTTCATGTTTCCTTAGAATGAGGGACAACGGAGACTGTGCTGTTTTTATGATATAGGGTTCATTTACACATATATACAGCCTAAGCCTACAGTGGCGGTGGTCATAGTATTAACAGCCCAAGAGGTTCTTGTTTCTCCCATAGCCACAGCCTTCGGTTCCCACAGAAATCAGGCATGGAATGTTGATATACTTTTATTGCATTTTACCTGCAAATATGGTTCCAGTGCAGTAAACAGCTCAAAGTCCTTTAGCTGGCCGGTTTTAATATAATTTTCAATCCTTGTCTTTCTGAGCTCCGGCAGAAGTTCCTCATGGGCCCTTTCTCTTGGGGTGCTCAGGACAGTCTCATTCACATAGACAGACCAGAGATTGCAGGTGGCTTCAGTGGTGTGAGGTGGGAAATCCCATCCGTCCTGCTGCTGGTTGTGCCCTAGCTCATGAATGGGACCCCATAGGCCATTGGCATGTATGGACTGCACATCTATCATCTCTTGCACAGACTCCAAGTGAAGCATGATTGGGTAGCCTGCATGCATCCAACCTAAGAAGCGGCGAGGGAGGAGAAAGACACATAAAATAGACCCTTAGGAGCTGAATGTCAAGGAACCAGCTGTAGATAAAACACAGTCTAAGCATGCAGTTGAGGGCCACCCTTTGGAAATCATGGCAGCACAAATGGCTTTCTGGTCAGGTGATGTTGTCTGTTGGGAAACATGAGGAAACTACTCAGATCGATGTGCTTAAAGGTTGTTGGGGCAGAGCAGGCATTGGCTAAGGCAGCAAGCAAGCCATATTTAGGGTTCCCTGTCCTCTTCCCCCATGTTTTTTTAACATAAATGAAGCCGCTGGGAGAGATCATCAGGGGGTTTGGGCTGAGTGTTCATCAGTATGCAGATGATACCCAGCTCTACCTCTCTTTCAAATCAGAACCAGAGAAGGCGGTGAAGGTCCTGTGTGAGTGCCTGGAGGCGGTTGGAGGATGGATGGCGGCTATTGGGTTGAGGTTGAATCCTGACAAGAGAGAAGTACTGTTTGGGGGGAACAGGGGGTGGGTGGGTGTGGGGGACTCCCTGGTCCCGAATGGGGCAACTGTGCCCCTGAAGGAGCAGGTGTGCCGCCTGGGAGTCATTTTGGACTGGCAGCTGTCCATGGAGGCTGTCCAGGGCAGCTGTCTACCAGCTTCATCTGGTACGCAGGCTGAGACCCTACCTGCCCACAGACTGTCTCACCAGAGTGGTGCATGATCTAGTTATCTCCCGCTTGGACTACTGCAATGCGCTCTATGTGGGGATACCTTTGAAGGTGACCTGGAAACTCCAACTAATCCAGAATGTGGCAGCTAGATTGGTGACTAGGAGCGGCAGCCAAGACCACATAACACTGGTCTTGAAAGGACCTACATTGGCTCCCAGTACATTTCCGAGAACAATTCAAAGTGTTGGTGCTGACCTGGGCCCTTGGCCCAGTAACACCTGAAGGAGCGTCTCCACCCTCATCATTCTGCCCGGACACTGAGATCCAGCGGCGAGGGCCTTCTGGCGGTTCCCTCATTATGAGAAGCAAAGTTACAGGTAACCAGGCAGAGGGCCTTCTCGGTAGTAGCACCTGCCCTGTGGAACGCCCTCCCATCAGATTTCAAAGAAATAAACAACTATCAGACTTTTAGAAGACATCTGAAGACAGTTTAATAACTGATGTTTTAATGTATTTTTAACCTTCTGTTGGAGGCCGCCCAGAGTGGCTGGGGAGGCCCAGCTGGATGGGCGAGATAGAAATAATAAATTATCAGCATCACCATCACCATCACCATCATCATTGGATTTGTGCATTTGTCTGTGTGCATTGCCTTTTGAGAACAGGACAGAAGACTGAATTCTATCTTCCATCATGGTTCCTAGGCTCCTTCCTACCAAGGCACTTGACCCAAACCAAACTTGCTTAGTTTTAGTAAGATGGTTGTATCATATGGTCTCAGGCTATGCCCCATTATAAAGGAACACTTTGACAACTAAAGTGAATCAGAAGAGACCTAGTCCTCACAGTGGCCAACTAGATGCCTTTGGGAACCCAGCTTTTGTGAAAAGACGTGTCCATATAGCAAACAGGCTTCCTTAGGGCAAAGGTCCACGTGCTCCGAGGGAGACCTTTGGGCAAGGAGAGCCTAAGACAGTGGTGTGGAGCTGCCTGGCCTGTGGGACAATCTTGGCCAGCCAGTTTGACCCAAAAGACCATTAAAAAAACAACTCACTTGTCAATCAGCTGATGTCACTGTGATGGGTGGTATGATGTCAGTTGATGGTTTCAATTATACAAGGTCCACCACCACCCTTGCTGGTTTTGGCAGCAGTTTCAATGCAAATCCATTGTCATTAGGAAGGTGACTGTACTGATACGCCTGCTTAGAAGTATCTCCCTCCACTCCATTTCCCCCTCCAACTTTGGGACTTCAAAGCATCAAAATAGTGGGCATCTTTGTGACAGCTGGTGGTTTGACAGTTAGGTGGCTCCACTCGCCCATCAAAACTGGTCAATCTGACTAAGGATTGTAGAGCCCAAAAAGTCACGTACCCTTGACCTAAGGGAAGCTACAACTGTCATACCTACCAAGTTGCTGTGGGAGAAATAAGGGACCGGACCGGAAGTAGAAGACCGGAAGTAGCGCTGCCGCCATTTTGGAACTGGGCAGAGCTGCATCAAAAGTCGCTTCTGAGCATGCTCCGCCCAGTTCCAAAATGGCCGCCGCGCCAGAATAAACCGGGAAAAAACAAAAAAATCCGTTTTTTCAGCTGAGAACAGCTAGAAAAACGGGGGTTTCCCGGAGAATATGGGAGACTTGGCAGCTATGACAACTGTACTCTCACAGGGCGGGGCGATACATGTAGATTGCTCACTGCAAAGCCCGAGGATGTGAAATGGGTGGCACAGATCCAAGGGAATCTGGTAGAATGCAACATTCTTCTTATGTCTGGCCCTTCAGACTACAATTCCCAGAAATCTTCAGGGGTAAGTCAGGAGAGCGAAATGGCAAAATAACCAGCTAGCTTAAGTTTCTAGCACACCAGTGCCCTCTGGGCTGCTTGTCTCAAAACTGCTGCATTGTGCAAAATGCCACTTTCAGCCACATAATGTATGAATTTGTAAATATTGTACTTGCCAACTGATATTTGAACATCTGCCACAATTCTCTCTGGCCTGGGGAAAACAGCAGGGACGGATGCTAACTTGGCCACTGCCTTCATCATGTCGTCCCAGATGGTGAGAAGAATCCCAGGATTGTCCATAGTCCGCACATTGTCTGCTGGCACTGTCAAAATAACGTTTGCTGTTTCTAGCTCAGCCCAGGGAGCAGGAAAGTGGCGGATAGTGTTCTGCCAGGCAGACGTGCTGGTTTCACCTAGTGAAATATTTTAGTAAAGGGAGATGTTTATTTTGGGGGAAAAAAACCACATTGCATACTTTTCCATTATGTGGATAACACCAAGCAATTAGGCAAGTTCATTTAAAAGAAAAAAAATAACCAGTCTCTAAAAAAAGAAATGACAGATAACACTCATTAACAGTATTTGCATCCATTCATAAAAAGAAGGGGACTCGCAAGTCCTGGAGTGCCTCAGCTGATTCCACCATCCTTTCAAAGTACAGGCCAGGTGGCACTCCAGGCCGAAGGCAGCAATGGATGTCAGGTTGCAATAATAGGAGGAGCTGCAAAGTGTTCATAAGTTTGCTGCAAAGAGGGGAGCAGTTCCGGTTCGTCGCGGCGGTGAGAAGGACGCAGGGACTTCGCGTGCCGAGGTCCCTGGCTTTTCGGAGGGGGGGGGGGAAGTCCGCAGAGCGAGCGGACTCCCCGTAAAAGCATCGGATCGAGAGTTCCGATGACTCAGGCGTCCAGCGGCTGCTCCGTTTGGCGGATCCCCCGCCGCCCGAGAGCTCAATAGAGCGATCGTGAGCCGGCGGGGTTGAACCGCGGGAGCCATTTTGGGCCACATCTTACCTCCGGGAAGCGAAGCTCCGAGTCCTGACCCGGCAAGCGGCGGATTCTTCCGATTTGAAACTAAAGATCCCTAAAGAAGTAAGTGGAACTTTGATCTGGATCCTAAATTTGCTGATTGGAAAATAGGAGAGACTCTAAAGAAACGGAAGCCGGTCTCTTCCTAATGGGAAACTGGGAGGCGTTTGGAAAAAAAAATCCTAAGCCGAATAACGAAAGAAATTGAAACTGTGGACCCGAGAGGGAAAAAAGACTTTTTGGAACCATCTCAGCCCCTGAGTCCGGCACCCCTTGAGGTACAGCGGCATTAAGGGGAAGAGTGTTTTGACAGCTGTCAAAAGCTGTCAAACTGTCAAAAGACCGGGTGGATTGATTGCACTGCTGTGAACAGGAAAAATTGTTTGAAAATGTGAAAGAACTATTTAAATTGGAAATAAGAATGGATTTGGGACTGAGTTAAGAATTAAGAAAAAGAACAGCCAAAATGGAGTCGATCGTCTGAGAAAGGAATTTTCCAGTACCCATTGTTCCCTACCCCCTGTTTATCTGCGGTTACGAGAGGTATGAAAACAAAGCTGTCTCGAGCCTTCCAGGAGACTGTGCTGAACTACTTGCTGTCATGGGAAGATTTTTACAAGGAACGGCAACATCCCAACTTACCACCAGTTGAGATTGAAGTCCAAGTCCAGGACTTAGAGGATAATTTAAATTTGGAGACTGCTGACTCTGAGATTGTGTGTGAGGAGAAACAACTGGAAGAGGACTTGGACTATGACAAATTTGTGGTTACAGGTAGGTAGCCGTGTTGGTCTGGATCGAAGTAAAATAAAAAAATTCCTTCAGTAGCACCTTAAAGACCAACTAAGTTTTTATTTTGGTATGAGCTTTCGTGTGCATGCACACTTCTTCAGATACAGTGAAATGGAAGTTTCCAGGCACTTATGTAGAGAAGGGGTGGGGAGGGGTGGGGATGGGGAGGGGGGATCACTCAGAAGGGTGGTGGAAATGGGTGATTGACTGACTGATAGCTGTTGATGACCGCAAACGACTGCAAATGGTTTTGCATGAAAAAGCAAGGGTTGAGATGGCTGAAGATCGCTTATCATGTATAATGAGATAAGAATCCGATATCTCTGTTCAAACCAGGTCCCTCCATGGTTTTGAGCTTGGTGATAAGTTGCAATTCAGCAACTTCTCTTTCCAGTCTATTTCTGAAATTCTTTTGTAGTAAGACAGCTACTTTGAGATCTTGTATAGAATGTCCTGGGAGATTGAAGTGTTCTCCTACTGGTTTTTCTGTCTTCTGGTTCCTGATGTCAGATTTATGTCCATTTATCCTTTGGCGTAGGGTTTGGCCTGTTTGTCCAATATAGAGAGCTGAAGGGCACTGTTGGCATTTGATGGCATACACAATGTTAGAGGATGAGCAATTAAATAGTCCTGAGATGGTATGTTGGATGTTGTTGGGGCCAGTAATGGTGTTGTCTGGGTGTATGTGGCAGCAAAGTTGGCATCTGGGTTTATTGCAGGCTCTGGTACCAGTGTCCATGTTAAGTCTGGTGGTTGTATTATTGTGGGTGAGGAGTTGTTTAAGATTGGGTGGCTGTCTGTAGGCAATGAAAGGTCTTCCTCCCAGAGCTTGAGAAAGGGAGCGGTCATTGTCCAGGAGAGGCTGTAGATCTCTGATGATGCGTTGTACTGTTTTAGCTTGGGAGCTGTATGTGATGACTAGTGGTGTTCTGTTATTTTCTTTTTTGGGTCTGTCTTGCAGCAGGTTCTCTCTAGGTATCCGTCTGGCTCTGTTGATCTGTTGTTTAACTTCATCAGGTGGATATTTTAGTTCTAAAAAGGTTTGCTGTAGATCTCTTAGGTGAGATTCTCTGTCTGTAGAGTTGGAACAGATGCGGTTGTAACGTAAGGCCTGGCTGTATACGATGGATTGTTTGGTATGTTTGGGATGGTAGCTAGAAGCATGTAGATATGTTTGTCGGTCAGTTGGTTTTCTGTATAAGGTGGTGTCTATACGTCCATCCTGTATTTTTATAGTAGTGTCCAAAAAATGTATTTCTTGCATAGATTGGTTCATTGTTAGGTTGATGGTGGGGTGAAAGTCATTGAATGTCTGGTGGAAGGTTTCCAGGGTCTGTTGTCCATGTGTCCAGATAATAAAAATATCGTCAATGTATCGCAGGTACAGGAGAGGTTTGAGTGGGTAGGAGTTAAGGAAACGTTGTTCTAAATCTGCCATGAAGATGTTGGCATACTGTGGGGCCATGCGGGTGCCCATGGCTGTGCCGCTGATCTGGAGGAACAGGTCATCACCAAATTTGAAGTGGTTGTGGGTAAGGACAAAGTGGCAGAGTTTGGTAGCAAAGTCCGCTGTGGTTTTATCTGAAATGGTGTTCCTTATGGCTTGTAAACCATCATTGTGTGGGATGTTGGTATATAGAGATTCCACATCCATAGTGGCTAGTATAGTATTGTTAGGAAGATTGTTCAAATATTGTATTTTCCTCAGAAAATCTGTGGTGTCACGTACATAGCTGGGAGCACTGATAGCATATGGTTTCAGAACAGAGTCCATATAGCCGGAAACACCCACTGTAATGGTGCCAATACCTGAGATGATGGGGCGTCCTGGGTTTCCTGGTTTGTGTATTTTGGGTAGAAGATAGAAAGTTCCTGGCCGAGGTTCCGCTGGTGTGTTTGTGAGGATCTGTTCTTGGATGTGTAGGGGTAGCTCCTTAATAATCTTGTTCAGTTCTTTTTTGTATGCTTGTGTGGGGTCTGAGTCCAATTTCATGTAAAAGGCAGTATTGGAAAGTTGTCTGTGGGCCTCTTGGATGTAATCAGTTTTGTTCATGATGACGACAGCTCCACCCTTGTCTGCCTCTTTAATTATAATGTCTGGGTTGTTCCTGAGATTTTCTATGGCTCTCCTTTCAGCATGGTTTAGATTTTGTTGTAAGCGATGGTGTTTTCTGGTCACATCCGTTTGGATTCTGTGGCGGAAGCATTCGATGTACAGATCTAGTGTGGTATTGCGTCCATCAGGAGGGGTCCATGTGGAGTCCCTTTTTGTGTAACTTCTTTTCGGTGGTAGTTGGTGGTCAATGTTCTGTTCATTGATGCGTTTGGAGGGTGATGGTTGTTCCCCAGTAAGTTGAGAGGTGTTGTGTTGTGGGGATGTAGTTTGTTCTACTTTGTCTTGTTCTTGTGTGTGATGAAAATACTCCTTCAGGCGTAAACGGCGGAAAAATGCTTCCAGGTCCCCGCAGAACTGAATCATGTGTTGGGATTTGGCAGGGCAGAATGATAGTCCCCGTGAAAGGACGGATTCCTCAGCTGGGCTGAGTGTTTGCTGTGAAAGATTGACAATGTTGTTGATCTTGTTTTGATTGGTGGCCTGTAGGTTGGAAAGGTTGCAGAGTTTTTTATTTTTCTGGTTCTTCAGTAACTCCAGTTGAGAGTGGTAAATGCCAGAAAACTATGCCACACTTTATCTAAGAAACTGCTGAAACATCTTATCGGCGTTCTGTATTCCAAACAGAAGTTAATAAAGGAGGAACTCTCTGCACTGGAGAACTCCATCAGGAATCACCCGGCCTGGCAGAAGTTCCACAAGGAAAAACAAACCATTTACCACTCTCAACTGGAGTTACTGAAGAACCAGAAAAATAAAAAACTCTGCAACCTTTCCAACCTACAGGCCACCAATCAAAACAAGATCAACAACATTGTCAATCTTTCACAGCAAACACTCAGCCCAGCTGAGGAATCCGTCCTTTCACGGGGACTATCATTCTGCCCTGCCAAATCCCAACACATGATTCAGTTCTGCGGGGACCTGGAAGCATTTTTCCGCCGTTTACGCCTGAAGGAGTATTTTCATCACACACAAGAACAAGACAAAGTAGAACAAACTACATCCCCACAACACAACACCTCTCAACTTACTGGGGAACAACCATCACCCTCCAAACGCATCAATGAACAGAACATTGACCACCAACTACCACCGAAAAGAAGTTACACAAAAAGGGACTCCACATGGACCCCTCCTGATGGACGCAATACCACACTAGATCTGTACATCGAATGCTTCCGCCACAGAATCCAAACGGATGTGACCAGAAAACACCATCGCTTACAACAAAATCTAAACCATGCTGAAAGGAGAGCCATAGAAAATCTCAGGAACAACCCAGACATTATAATTAAAGAGGCAGACAAGGGTGGAGCTGTCGTCATCATGAACAAAACTGATTACATCCAAGAGGCCCACAGACAACTTTCCAATACTGCCTTTTACATGAAATTGGACTCAGACCCCACACAAGCATACAAAAAAGAACTGAACAAGATTATTAAGGAGCTACCCCTACACATCCAAGAACAGATCCTCACAAACACACCAGCGGAACCTCGGCCAGGAACTTTCTATCTTCTACCCAAAATACACAAACCAGGAAACCCAGGACGCCCCATCATCTCAGGTATTGGCACCATTACAGTGGGTGTTTCCGGCTATATGGACTCTGTTCTGAAACCATATGCTATCAGTGCTCCCAGCTATGTACGTGACACCACAGATTTTCTGAGGAAAATACAATATTTGAACAATCTTCCTAACAATACTATACTAGCCACTATGGATGTGGAATCTCTATATACCAACATCCCACACAATGATGGTTTACAAGCCATAAGGAACACCATTTCAGATAAAACCACAGCGGACTTTGCTACCAAACTCTGCCACTTTGTCCTTACCCACAACCACTTCAAATTTGGTGATGACCTGTTCCTCCAGATCAGCGGCACAGCCATGGGCACCCGCATGGCCCCACAGTATGCCAACATCTTCATGGCAGATTTAGAACAACGTTTCCTTAACTCCTACCCACTCAAACCTCTCCTGTACCTGCGATACATTGACGATATTTTTATTATCTGGACACATGGACAACAGACCCTGGAAACCTTCCACCAGACATTCAATGACTTTCACCCCACCATCAACCTAACAATGAACCAATCTATGCAAGAAATACATTTTTTGGACACTACTATAAAAATACAGGATGGACGTATAGACACCACCTTATACAGAAAACCAACTGACCGACAAACATATCTACATGCTTCTAGCTACCATCCCAAACATACCAAACAATCCATCGTATACAGCCAGGCCTTACGTTACAACCGCATCTGTTCCAACTCTACAGACAGAGAATCTCACCTAAGAGATCTACAGCAAACCTTTTTAGAACTAAAATATCCACCTGATGAAGTTAAACAACAGATCAACAGAGCCAGACGGATACCTAGAGAGAACCTGCTGCAAGACAGACCCAAAAAAGAAAATAACAGAACACCACTAGTCATCACATACAGCTCCCAAGCTAAAACAGTACAACGCATCATCAGAGATCTACAGCCTCTCCTGGACAATGACCGCTCCCTTTCTCAAGCTCTGGGAGGAAGACCTTTCATTGCCTACAGACAGCCACCCAATCTTAAACAACTCCTCACCCACAATAATACAACCACCAGACTTAACATGGACACTGGTACCAGAGCCTGCAATAAACCCAGATGCCAACTTTGCTGCCACATACACCCAGACAACACCATTACTGGCCCCAACAACATCCAACATACCATCTCAGGACTATTTAATTGCTCATCCTCTAACATTGTGTATGCCATCAAATGCCAACAGTGCCCTTCAGCTCTCTATATTGGACAAACAGGCCAAACCCTACGCCAAAGGATAAATGGACATAAATCTGACATCAGGAACCAGAAGACAGAAAAACCAGTAGGAGAACACTTCAATCTCCCAGGACATTCTATACAAGATCTCAAAGTAGCTGTCTTACTACAAAAGAATTTCAGAAATAGACTGGAAAGAGAAGTTGCTGAATTGCAACTTATCACCAAGCTCAAAACCATGGAGGGACCTGGTTTGAACAGAGATATCGGATTCTTATCTCATTATACATGATAAGCGATCTTCAGCCATCTCAACCCTTGCTTTTTCATGCAAAACCATTTGCAGTCGTTTGCGGTCATCAACAGCTATCAGTCAGTCAATCACCCATTTCCACCACCCTTCTGAGTGATCCCCCCTCCCCATCCCCACCCCTCCCCACCCCTTCTCTACATAAGTGCCTGGAAACTTCCATTTCACTGTATCTGAAGAAGTGTGCATGCACACGAAAGCTCATACCAAAATAAAAACTTAGTTGGTCTTTAAGGTGCTACTGAAGGAATTTTTTTATGACAAATTTGTTTGGGATGAAGCAAAATATGATTTCCAAAAGGAAGAAAAACAAACAGAACAAGAAGATGAGAGACAAAGGGACTTAAAGTCTAATGGAATTGAAGATCCTGGAGGGGTTAAAATGTGGAGTGGGGTTTTTGTGGGATGGGAAGGACAGGGGCAGGGGGGGGGCGAAGGTCTGGAGATGGATTTGGGAAAGAATGGGTGTGGGGTAAAAACTTTAGTTAAAAGGCATTGTTTTGGTTTCTGAAAGACGGTCTTCGAAATCTTGGCATGACAATGGAAATGCTGAACCAATTGGGGGAAAAAGACTTAGGGAGAGGAGATGGAATGTAAAAAAGAAAGGGAAAAAAAGTTATGTTTCCTTAAGGGAGTATAAGAATGGTTTGGAAAGAATTTTTAAGTTACTGTAAATTATTGTAGGTTAAGTGAGGTGTTTAGGCAGAAAGCTGCCTACCCCCCTCTCCTTACTCTGAGGCACTCAGTGGCAGGGGGTGCTCAGATGGGTGAGGAGGAAATGGAACCTTGGAAGTGCTGTGCTCTGCAGGCACCTCTTGTGGCAGGAGGGGACCTGTGGGAGGGCAGCATGAAAAAGGAGGAGGATTGAGTTAATATTATAAGATTAAGATTTGAAACTGAGTTGGAAAATTCGCCACAAGTAATCAGAATTTGTTAGGAAAACCATTAGGAAGACTATCGAGGGAGTCGCAATCAAGATGTTAAAATAATAAGAACTGGGAAGTTTGAACTCTTCCTAATTTTTCTTTTGTTTTTTTTTTGGTTTTTTTCCTCTTTTCTTTCTTTCTTTCTTTTTCTTCTAGGTTTATTAATATGATTATGAAAGAGTTGGGGGATGCAGATCCCCATAACCCCTTCCTCCCTGTTCTCTCAGTGGCAGGGGGGGGGATATGGAGGGAGGAGGGAGGGGGGAAGCAGAACTCAATTCACAATTGGACCCCTTTGTTTCCTAAAGCACACGGGTCCTACTGGTGGCAGAAGTGGACCGGTGTGTGGAGGGAAAATGAAGGGACAGTGTTATATTATATGTCTTGTTTGTGTATGTCTTGTTTGAAAATTAATAAAAATCTTTTTTTTTTAAAAAAAAGGAGGGGAGCAGTTCTTGGAAACACCAGCAGAATTTAGACATGGCAGCAGGGCATTGGGAGATCCGCGATGGTTGCAAGAGTTGCACAGTTTGCTCAGATATTACAACCAAGGTGAAAACAATCACACATGATCAGGTGTGTCTTGGTGGTGGTACAGAAGGGCCACCCCACACTCCAGGCCTGCCCCACACACTCTTTGTTAAGGATAAATGGGTGGGGTAAGGGTGGGGGGACAGGCTGAAATGGTGCAATAGTGAGGCCATGGCACTCTGAACATATTCAGAAGTACTTTTTTTAAAAATTGTACCGTATTACTTTATCTCTCTCCCTATAAGAAGAATGGCCAAAGAGTCTAGATGGGGCAGTATCTGCAAGATTTGTTTTTCTATGAGCAGCACCAGGCAAGAAACTGTGTGCTCTGTGGAGCTCCCAGAATGCAGTGGGTCTCCTACCAGCTTGCCAATTCCTTTACGTTTGAATTCGGATCCATTTCCTATAGTTCAAAGAACATTTCCAGGGCATTCCTATGCAAGTCTACTCAGAAATAAGTGCCACTGAGACTTCTGCACAACTCGTAGGTGTGTACTTTCCTTCTTACCATGTTTGTAATAAGGTGCCTGGACTGCTCCTTCGATGGTAACAGAGATCAGGCCCACCGATGACTTCTCTGGCACAATGATGTATAAGAGGCCACCCCACAAGCTGGAGACTTGCACCCTCTGAGCCTTCACTTCAAACCTCCTTGTTACTACGGGAGCACGTTTCAGCTCCTCGGCATCACTTATGTCATCCGAATGACAACCAATCTGCACCTAGAGAAAGGAAGTGTGATGCTTCAAATCAGACTTTGCTACAAAAGACAATGGGCCATTAAACACTATTTGGTCTGCTGTGTCCCTTTGACATGACTCCCACCTTGAAACTGATGTGTTGATGCTAAATTAGAAAGTTTAATTTTGATTTATTCCCAGGTAAGCCTTATTCCCAGGTCTTACAGATCAGGGTCAGTCCTCTCAATCAGGGGTGCCAATACTGGGGTGGGGCAGGGAAGGCCCCGCCCCGCATAATCGCTCACATGATGCGGTGGACGCACACCATTTGTATGGCAATGCCTGTCAACTTTGGGGAAGCCTGGCACCCTTAAATATTTTATTGGGGTGGTGGTGAAGACCTCTCAGCCCCTAGGAGTTGGCTCTCAATGATTGTGCTCAACAAACAGAAAGTGGAAGAATATAGCATGCTAGAGGTACCTATTGTGTCTTGTGACACAATAATTTCACAAGAAATTCCAGCCCCCTAAGTAGATCTGAACTATATAGTAAAAACAGTACAGAGTCTGTTGTTTGCAGTTCAGCTGAAGTTATTGTAAGTTCCTTAGCACCTGTAATTTAGCACCAATGGCATTGTAGGGAAATAGCAAGCTGGCTGTTTTCATTGGGGGGAAATAGAGGCCCGTGCTTCTCCATGCTTCATTTCCTGCAAGAGGTCAAAGCAGTTGAAATACAGTGTATAAATAAATCAGTCAAAAGTTGTTCGGTACAAATAAAACAGTTTAGTTAGCTTTCCTTTTCAAAAATACTTTCCCACTGAGTCCAAGACTTCAAACTTTGTATAGGTTAACTAGAGATTTTACTATAAAATCCTTGGAACGTCTTGTAAGCCATAGGAGGATGTCAATTTATTTGGCTCTGATTCCACCATTTCTCCAAAACGGTATCTGCGTTGCTCCTGCACAGCCCCAATGATGTTCAGAAGTAATTCCCTCTGGGTTTGGTGGGGCTTACCCCCAGAACAAAGCTTCAGAAAGCTGGACTTTATTAGAATTCCGTTAGTTACCATCTTTCCCAGAGAGCATATCTGCATATTTACATATTCTAAATAGCTTGTGGTTTGTTGTAAAGAGAAGTCCTGAGTATACAAACAAAACATCCCTATTCGACAGCAGCATGAAGCTCCAGTTAAGTCATTCCCAGAAGTCCCACAACCAGGAGCCAAACGAGAAACAGTTTTCAGAACATTGTTCCATTGCTTACTGCTGTAACTGCTATAAACAAAAGTCAGCACAATTCAAGAGGTCAAACTCATGAATGTACCACATTACTTTAGCAATTCTTACAATTTAAGGTAGGCCAATACAGTTTTAGGACAAAGATTACTGTATATATTTTGCCAACCGATCTGAGGAAATGTGTGTGTTTATGGGGTAGGAGACTGGCCCCCACAACAAGGAATGCTCTTTATTCCAGCCCCCACTTTTCCTCTAAAAGACACCTGGGAGCGACAATTTGTTATTACAGAACATCATCCCAAAACATTTTGAGGTGGGGATGGGGATGGAGAAATTGCAGCCACAAGCCAGCAACTACCACTGCTTCTCTAAAAACATTTGATAGCATAGTGATAGCATTTAACAAAAAGAAAAAAAGATGTGAGACAATTCACCTTGTACCCCCTATTTCAGGCATCCCCAAACTGCGGCCCTCCAGATGTTTTGGCCAACAACTCCCATGATCCCTAGCTAACAGGATCAGTGGTCAGGGATGATGGGAATTGTAGTCCAAAACATCTGGAGGGCCGAAGTTTGGGGATGCCTGCCCTATTTCAATCCAAAAGTTTGTTGTGTTAACCTTTCAGCTCAGCAGTAATTAGTAATTATTCACACACATTGCAGGTGAGGAATGAGCCGAGTTATGGCTTGCTCAGGGTCACTATGACTTTATGGCTGAGACAATATTTCAACAAGGCCCTTCCCAGGTTATGGCAAATTCCCAGGAAGTCGGATACTGTATTCAGATAGCTGAAGCCAGCAGATCAAAACCATAGCAATTAGCTGAATATAAAAAAAAAATCGTAAATACTTCTTACCATTATTCTTTCCATTTATTCTGATAGTTTGAGGAGGGGAAATAGGGTAAGTTGCTCCAAGCTGTTGATTCAGGCTGGGCGCTAGCTTCTGGAATTCTGGGGAAACATTGTAGAGCTCTGAAGCCAGCCTGATAAAAAATGCCTCCTCTGAACTGGATTTGATGGGGTTGCTTGCACTGATCTCAGGAATTCCCCTGGACTTCATCAGCTCCATCAGATCTTCATGCACAGAGAATATAGATGGGGAGTCAGCAGCTGGTATCTTTATCAGTGTGACCAAATCTTGTCCTAGCTTCTTAAGCCATGAGGAATATGGCGACTTCAGAGCTTGACGGTTCTGAATGTGTTGCTGGAATTGAAAGAACGCTTTCCGGAAGTGATATGCCAAAGCAACTTCTCTGGCCTGTCTAGCTGGGAAGCTTTTATCAGATGAGCTGATGGGATTCTCAAGGATTCCAATTCCAAATTTCTCCAGTATTTTGTTTCCCGGAAACTCAGCAATAATACTGGAACCAGGATTTTCATCAGCACTTGACCAGGCTTGCCCGCCAATCAGGAGACCACCTCCTTCAGAGACAAACTCTTGGATTTTTTCCACCTCTGTGTCATAGTAGGCTGTACAGCAATACACGCTGAGGCCATCTTTAAGGTCTGTTAGCTCAGATGTGATCTTTGCTTGACCTAGCATGGAGTGAAGGTCCTGGAGATAATCTCCAACACCAACCTTTCCTCCCTTCCCAGAACTAAGCCACCGGATTGCATTGATGATGAAAGGTTTCATGGATGGTGTGCTAAATAGGTTTTCATGAGCACTTACGATAACCCGTCCCCTCCCATAGTGAGCAGCTGCAAGAAATGACTGGTGAGCATCATCTATGGCAACTGGAAATGCCAAGACTCCATGGATTAGCAGCTCAGATGGAACGCCATCCTGTATCTTGAATTCTTTCAATCCATTGAGAAGAGCTGTTAAATCACTTTGGATATCTAATCCATGCCTGGGAGAAAAGCAATATCAATTCTTATCATGAGGAGTAACACTATATGGCGAGACAGCATCTTATTGTCCTTCTTGAAGGATCTCAAGAGATTCTTACAATTTCATGTACATTATATACTTTCCAATACAACAAATTACAGTTTTGTCACTAGGATTTATATGTAATTTACTGCTGGAATTCGTTGCTTTACGTTTTCCCTAGCAAATTCCTTAGACTTCTACAGTGGCAGTTCCAAAAGAGCCAGACCTTTTCCAGTGAGAGATGCGTACGCCCCACTGGTGTGATGTGCTCATTTTGCTGTATGGCCAGCAAAGATGCAGGGTGAAACTTGGCTGCAGTAAGGCAGTGATTATCAAAAACATCCTTTTTGGCGCAGGGCTCATCCTGACCACCAGTACCTTACATGGGCTGGCAGGTGAGCTGGCCTGGCTAATTTGTATGTAACTCGTTTTTTATTCGCATGTCTCCCTAGGTAGGCACCTGGCTCCTTCTCTTATTGCATGCAGTGGAGCCTCATAATTCAACTACATCCAATAAAGAGAAATTAAAACCCTGCAGGGGGGAAACAGAAGGAAGGGACGACAACCTGGATTTTTGTCCCTGGAACATTTTGTACCCACCCCTTTAAGCTAAAGGCTTAAATCCATAATTTGTGGGCACTCCTATTTCCCCCAGGGTTATTTTAAGAAGAAGAAGGAGGAGGAGGAGGAGGAGGAGGAGGAGGAGGAGGAGGAGGAGGAGTTTGGATTTGATATCCCGCTTTATCACTACCCGAAGGAGTCTCAAAGCAGCTAACATTCTCCTTTCCCTTCCTCCCCCACAACAAACACTCTGTGAGGTGGGTGGGGCTGAGAGACTTCAAAGAAGTGTGACTAGCCCAAGGTCACCCAGCAGCTGCATGTGGAGGAGCAGAGACTCGAACCCGGTTCACCAGATTACGAGTCTACCGCTCTTAACCACTACACCACACTGGCTCACTTTTAAGCCCTAAAATTGGCTCACATTAGCCAGTATTTCCTGACGACCCCTCCCCTGGGAGAACTCACTGGCACTGCAGAAAAAGAGGCATCTTGGTGACTACAAGCACAGAATAATATAATTGTTGAGTTGGAAAGGATCCCAACTCCCTGCAATATGGGAATCACAACTATTATTATGAGCAATTTAATCCTCAGTGCCTAGCAAACAAGTCACCGGAAGTGAGACTTTGGTGGATACCTAACATCACCTCTTAGGGCCAGTAGGAGAAAGCTCTGCTGGGTGAAATGGGAGGATGCCCTGTGTGCCAGGGAATGATTGCTTTTTTAATTGCTGCCATCATTACCACAAAGTAGACTTGAATTCTTACCTGTGTTTGGTCACAAGTTTTGCATATGTATGTATGTATGTATGTATGTATGTATGTATGTATGTATGTATATATGTGCGCGCGCACGCACACGCACACGGATGGATGGAATGTTGGGAATTGGCTTGCACGGGTTTTTTTTTTAGTGAAAAATGTAGATAAGAGGTTTACTTACTGGGTGATAAGTGGAATCCTCGGCATTTGTGCGGACACAGGGAAGATCCCCTTGCCTCCAACGTTGCCAGTGAAGTACACACCAGCCACACTCGCCACCCGGTTGCCAGGGAACCCAAGCAGCGTGTTCTTCATGCCATGTTGACTTCCCCAGTGCCAGGCCTGCCCTGCGATAAGCAGGCCCCCGCCGCTCTTCACAAACTGCACAAGGTCGTCTGCGTGCACCTCCTCATAGGCATCTGCGCAGTAGACTCCCAGGGAAGACCCCAGCGCTGCCCCCGCCTGCACTTTCACGCCATCACGGAGGAGCATTTGAGAGAGGGAATCCAAGCTTGCATGGACACCCACCTGCGATGCCACTGAGGGCTTGAGCCACTGCAAAACATTTCTAATGAATGGCAAGAACTGGGGAGTTTTCAGGACATCTTCATGGGAGACAACTACCATGCGCCCCTCCCCGTACTGGGATGCAGCAATTAGCACTTGCCCATTTGCACTCGCAAGGACAGGGAAAGCTTTATCTCCTGTGAGCAGAAGCTCACAAGGCTGGAACCCTCCACTAAAGTCAAAAGAAGGGACACCCTTAACTAGAGTTGCATAAGAATTTTTGAAATCCATGCCAGCTGTTTGGAATGGATTGTTGAATGATGGAGCTGAAAGAGAGGGGGGGAGAATCCAAGACATCTAGTTAGAATCTGCAAATACCCACTACATCCATACTTCCCCATAAAAAAGTTAAAGTGTACAAAACCTTACCAAACTTGAGTTCCTCTCTAGAACTGCCAGTGCACAGTGACAAAGGTTGGGGCCTTTATACCCAACAGCTAACTTTTTCTGGGGGTGGGGGTGGGGAACACAATGGGTGTGGGAGTAGTAGCTTTAGGCCAATCAGTAACCACACTATAATCCCTTTAAGCTTTTCCTTGTTTCTGTACCTAGAAACGATTAGATTTTAAAAAGCCACGGTTTATTGTATTAACATATCCAGAATTGCAGAAGGAAAATTAAACCCCTTTTGAAATTAAATCCCACCTGTCTTACCTACTAAAGCTGCAACCCTAACAACACCTACTAGGGAGTCAGACGTGTTGAATATAATGGGACTTACAGGTGTTGAGACAATCACCGAAACTGGGAAGCCAACAGCCCCCCCTTCTTCTCTCCCTTCAGAAGCCGGGGAACACGACCCAGGGACCGCAGTAGCCTGGGCACGCAATTAGCAGAGCTTATCCACGCAGGGTTAGCAGTAGCACCTTAAAGACCAACTAAGTTTTCATTTTGGTATGAGCTTTCGTGTGCATGCACACCTCGTCAGATACAGTACACTGAAACAGAAGAGCTAGACCCTGTATCTGTTGAAGTGTGCATGCACATGAAAGCTCATACCAAAATAAAAACTTAGTTGGTCTTTAAGGTGCTACTGAAGGAATTTTTTTATTTTGCTTCGACTCAGACCAATACGGCTACCTACCTGTAACTAGGGTTAGCAGTGTTAGTGGAGAAGACGAAGCAGATGAGAGGCATCTTGTATTTCCATAAGCAGTTTTATTTATAGCATCTTAGAACACTTGGGAGAGAGAGAGAGCAGTGCTTCTCCTCCTATACTCCTACAGCAACTAACTCATACAGCATAAAACGGAAATGCATAGACATGTGACACACTATCTCAGCAACATGTCTAACCCTTAAGGTATAATGCTTAAGGTGGAACTGAATTTACCAACAACAGGATCACATTCATCCAGTGCTTTACCAGCTGCACTGGCTCCCGGTGGAGTACAGGATCAGGTTTAAGGTGCTGGTTTTGACCTTTAAAGCCCTATGCGGCTTGGGACACTTGTACCTACAGGACCGCCTCTCCTAGTATGCCCTGTGGAGGACCTTAAGGTCCACAAACAACAATATTCTGGAGATCCTGAGCCATAAGGTGGCTAGATTGGCCTCTACTAGGGCCAGGGCCTTTTCAGTATTGGCCCCAACTTGGTGGAACGCTCTTTCACAGGAGACCAGGGCCCTGTGGGATTTGTCATCTTTCCGCAGGGCCTGCAAGACAGAGCTGTTCCGCCTGGCCTTTGGGCTGGACTTAGTCTGACCCCTGTGTTTTTCCTCCCTCATGGTTTGGATTTATGGACTACTTAAAATGAGGCTGCATTTTAAATTTTAATACTGTATTTTAATTAATTGCTTTTTATGTTTTATTGTAATTTTATTGGTGTTAGCCGCCCTGAGCCCGGTTTTGACTGGGGAGGGCAGGGTATAAATAAAAATTATTATTATTATTATTATTATTATTAATTCTGTGCAAACACACCTAGGATTCATCAGTACCTCTGTGTTAAACTCAGCTGACCATTCGTGCCTGTCCAATGCCTTCTGTCAAAAAATTTACAGAAGAAAGTATCTGTGCTGGTCTAGGGGCCCATGTGTCTTACTTTAGAGAAGACTGTCTTTTATTTGTAGGAGTCCTCTATTTGAAAGGCTGTCTGGGGATGGCTCAGTTTATTATTATTATTATTATTAAATATTTTTTATTAAACATTTTATAACAAACAAAAAATACCAAAAATACAAAGAACATCATTACAACAAAAAAAAGACATCAATACAAACAATAACATAAACATATCATCTTTAATCAACTTTTTAAATCATTGTCTTTTTGGCTTCCCCAACTCCCCACTATCTGATTTTCATTTTGAATATCACTGTAGCAGTTTCTATTTCATCTCTTTTACTTCCTTCATACTATAATCTCCTTAGTTCCTCTTAATCTCATCTTTATATTTGCGTATCAATTTTTCAACCTTATAAACTCCTCTTATCTCCCTAATGCCTTAACTTCTGTATTTCCCTAGATATTCAGATTTTCAACTTTCAAAAGTAGTTCCCTATATATTTTAAACTTTCTCCAGTCTTCCTCCACTCTTTCCCCTGCTTGATCTCTGAGTCTTCCTGTCAGCTCTGCCAGTTCCATAAAGTCCAGCATTTTCATTTGCCATTCCTGTAAAGAGGGCAGTTCCTCTTTTTTCCAATATTTTGCAATTAAAATCCTCGCAGCTGTGGTGGCATACATAAACAGATTGACATCTTTTTTGGGAATTTCTTCCCCTACTATTCCAAGTAAAAAGGCCTCTGGTTTTTTCAGAAACGTATTTTTATATATCTTTTTCATTTCATTATAAATCATTTCCCAGAAGCCTTTTATCTTGGGGCATGTCCACCACATATGATAGAATGAACCAACTTCTTCTTTACATTTCCAGCATTTATTATCACCTTTGTGATACATTTTCGCTAATTTTACCGGAGTCAAATACCATCTATACATCATTTTCATTAAATTCTCTTTCAGCGCCGTGCATGCCGTAAATTTCATACCCTTCTTCCACAGTTTTTCCCAATCTGACATCATAACATTATGGCCCAATCAATCATAACCGATTAATCCTTGGCCCAATCAATCATAACCGATTTTGTTTGCTCATCTTTCAAATGCCACTCTAACAATAAATTATACATTCTGGACAAATTCTTGCTGTTTGCCTCTATTAATTCTGTTTCTAATTTCGACTTTTCTGATTGGAATCCTATTTTTTTATCTCTCTTGAATGCTTCATTTATCTGTACATACTGAAACCAGTCACTTAACTTATCCTTCAATTGTTCATATGACCTTAACTTAAATTGATTTTCCTCCTCCACCAAAATATCTTTATACTTCAATCTATTTTCATCCATATTTGGTCTTTTAGGTTTCATCGCCTCAAGCGGCGAAATCCACCTAGGAGTTTTCTTTTCCAACAAATCCTTATATCTGATCCATACATTGAACAATGATTTCCTGATTATATGATTTTTGAAGCCTTTATGAGCCTTTACCTTATCATACCACAGATACGCATGCCACCCACATGCATTATCATGGCCTTCCAGATCTAACACATCATCGTTATCTAGCAAAAACCATTCCTTCAGCCAGCAGAAAGCTGCTGCTTCAAAGTAAATCTTTAAGTCCGGCAGTGAGAATCCTCCCCTTTCTTTTACATCTGTCAAAAGTTTGTATTTGATTCTGGGTTTCTTCCCCTGCCAGACAAATTTAGACAGTATCTTTTGCCACTCTTGAAAACATTTCAACTTATCCACAATCGGAAGAGCCTGAAATAAGAACAACATTCTTGGCAATACGTTCATTTTAACGGTTGCTATTCGGCCCATTAAGGACAATTTCAATCTTGACCATATCTCCAAATCTCTTTTAATTTCCTTCCATAATTTCTCATAATTATCTTTATATAAATTTGAATTTCTTGCAGTCATATTAACTCCCAAGTATTTCACCTTTTTCACACATTTCAGTCCTGTACAGTCCTCTACCATTTGTCTTTCTTGCATTGTCAAATTCTTTTCTAAAACTTTAGTTTTCCCTTTATTTAACTTAAAGCCCGCCACCTTGCCAAACTCTTGTATTATCTGCAATGCTCTTACTGCACTGTGTTCAGGGTTCTGCAGGGTTAATACTAAGTCATCTGCAAAGGCTTTTAACTTATATTGTTTTGTACCTACTGTAATACCTTTAACCTCTTCATCACTCCTTATCATATTCAACAGGACCTCTAAAACCGAAATAAATAGAAGGGGGGAAAGTGGGCACCCTTGTCTTGTTCCTTTTTCTATTCTTATCTCTTCTGAGACCACATTATTTACAATAATTTTCGCCCTTTGCTCAGAGTAAATACCATTAATGCCATTAGCAAAGTTTTGATCAACCTCCATTTTATCTAAATTTTGTTTCATAAAAGTCCAAGAAATATTATCAAAAGCTTTTTCGGCATCCACAAAAATTAACAGTGCTTTGATGTTTATTTTCATTTCCAGTCTTTCCAAAATGTCTATTATATTCCTTATATTGTCTTTCATATGTCTCCCTGGCAGAAATCCTGCCTGGTCCTTGTGTATCCAGTTTTTCAACACCCTTTTCAGTCTTGATGCCAAAATACTAGCATATATTTTATAATCCACATTCAATAATGAGATTGGTCTGTAGTTCTTAACCTGAGTCCTATCCACATCTGGTTTTGGAATCAGAGAGATAAATGCATCTTTCCAAGTCTCTGGTGCCCTGCCCCCCCTAAAATTTCATTTGCTACCTCCATTAATGGTTGTATCAACCAGTTTTTTTTAATGTTTTGTAGTATTTGGAGGTCAGTCCATCAGGTCCTGGGGCCTTATCATTTTTCAGCTCTTGAATTGCTGCTTCAACCTCTTGTCTTGTAATCAACTCATTCAGTAGGTTCTTTTGTTGAACTGGGATTTTCTGTAATCCATTTTCCTTTATAAATTTCTCTATACTGTCTTTATCTTCTTTTTCCCTTTTATAAAGTTGTTTATAATATTTTGTGAAGCATTTCCTTATCTCTGCAGGGTTCTCTATAGTTCTTCCTTCCTCTATGATCTTTATAATTGTACTCTCTTTTTGTCTTTTCTTCAATTGCCAGGCTAGAAGTTTCCCACATTTATTAGCCGATTCAAATGATCTTTGTTTCATTCTTCTAATTTTCCATTCAATTTCTTCATTTATTATTTGGGAATACTGTACTTGCAAAGCTTTTATCTCTTTTTGGATTTCCTGACTTTTCGGTTTTGCTCTCAACTTTTTTTCTTTCTCCTTCAACTTATCCAAAATATTTTCCTTTTTCTCATTTCTCACCTTTTTCCAAATTGCATTCTATTGAATCAGGAATCCTCTCATTACTGCTTTACTAGCATCCCAAACCACACGAATGTCCGATCCTTTATTTAAATTTAATTCAAAATAATCCTTCAATGTCTTCTGGGCCTTATTATTTATTTGCTCATTTCTCAGCAGAGAGTCATTCATTCTCTGGCTCAGTTTAAAGTATGGGATGGCTCAGTTTAAAGTAAAACTCTGGCCTAGAGGTCTCACCCCGATGAAGCAGTTGTGAGGACAGAAGACCCCTGCCTTCCACCTCTCCAGGGTCTTTCCCACACGGTCTCAATCTGCATCTGTGCACAACTTGCTCTGCCAGTTTGCTTTCTCTGCATGTTCTTGGAGACCAGGGGCAAGGGCAGCTGGTCACAGCAAGTGGGGGGACGGGTGTCACAGTTCGGTCGGCGGGCGGTTGAAGCCCTGACTGAGGACGTCAGGACCAGAGGCAAGATGGTGGTGTAGAAGCAGGAACAGGTGCAGCGTTGAGGGTCCAGCAGCAGGAAGTCGCAGGGTCAAGGAGCAAGGCAGAGGCGAAGGTCTGGGAGTCAAGGAGCAAGGCATCGGCAAGGCAAAGGTCCAAGGGTCAAGGAGCAAGGCGTCGGCAAAGGCGAGGGTCCAAGGAGCAAGGCGTCGGCAAGGCAAGGGTCCAAGGAGCAAGGCGTCGGCAAGGCAAGGGTCCAAGGAGCAAGAGGCCAGATGCAACCAGGCAGGGATAGCGTTGCTGTGGCAAAGAGCTGAAGGGAAATGCTGAGCTTTTATCCCTCCCAGCTCCTGCCACCAGGTGCAGTGAGATATCAAGTGGTCTCACCTGAGTGGCCACTCCTTGCTTCTCCAGCACAAGCTGAGGCAGGCCCCAGTCCTGCAAAGCACTACAGGCCCCAGAGCCTGACTCCTGCCCATACTCCTGACAACGGGACTCCCTGGCTTTAGAAGCCTGCCTCTCTGGCTCCTGGGCCTACTTGTCTCCAGCCCTGCTTCTGCCTCAGAGTCTGAACTGTGCTCTGCCACAGCCTCTTCCTGTTCACTAAAGCCTGTCACCTCTTCTGCTTCTGACATCTCCTGCTCGCAGTCTGCTCCTTCTACCTCTGACAACTCATCACTATCCTACCACCAATCCCTGGCACTGAGCCTTCTTCCCTTGGGGGTTCCCCTGCCTGGTGCCGCCCACCGCTCCTCTGCATCTAGCCAGTCCATGCTACCTTGGGATTCATAATAGTCCTGTTCTTAATAAAAAACTCACCCAAATGAAGCAAGATACCTGGAAAAAATATAGTAAGGTTAAGTAGAAGTGGTAGTATTGATTTTCTTATGATTTGATTAATGTTTATTGGTTATAATGGTAATAGGGATTTATGAAAATTGTTTTCAGCAAGACTTTTTTCATAAGGTCTCGTGTGATATTTTTGTTGCAAAGTGGTAAAATGTGGACAATGATACTGTTAGGTAGATTTGTAGCCGACTGATGGGCTGTGCCCAAACATGGGCCATCAACGGTTCCTTGTCAACCTGGATAGAAGTGACAAGCGAGGGTGCCGCAAGGTTCTCTCTTGAGTCCAGTGTGGTTTAACTCCACTTGGGTGGAGAGGATACTCATCAGGTTTGGAGATGACACCAAACTGGGTTGTATAACTAAGGTGCATGGCAAGGAGGAGAAGATAGCCACAAACACACAACACACACACACACACACACACGAGTGGGAAAGGTTTTGGGGTGCCCCCTCCCCAGGTCCGGATTCAGATGAAGAGAGGCAAAAGGCTACTTCACTTGTGAGGCCCCTCACAATCCCGCCCCCACGACTAGAAGAAAATGGAAGTGTTATAAACAAAATTGAGTGAAGCCAAGGAAAATGACGGGTATTTAAAATTCTGCAATTCACAATTTCTCCTCTAAAGGACATCAAAAAACTTCATCAAAATTTGTTTCAGTTTGTCACTTTCAATGTACAGTTGAAATGTACAGTGCGCACAACCTCTCTTGAGACTTTGTGGCCCTTAATTCATTTTTAATTATTTTGAGTCTTGAAAAACTCCCGAGCTGTTAGTGACCATAAAGCTAAGAAATAGCTGCAAAATTGCTTCCACAGTGGGAAAGGCCATCTGAATATTTTCCTCGTCTAGCATCCACCTCGTCAAGTGCCCGTTCTCTCGAACATCTGTGGCAAACCCGGAAGTACCAGAATGGGTTACTTCCGGGTTTGCTGCTCGCGCATGCGCAGAAGCGCTAAATCGTGTGCCGCGCATGCGCAGAAGCGCAAACCGCTATGCACACATGCACAGACGCGGTGCTTTGTCCATTTGCGGCCAGCAAATGGGGCTCCGGAACAGATCCCGGTCACAAAACGAGGTACTACTATAATTTAATAAAGGTCTGAGCCTGTAAGCATATGGCTTTGCCTCATATACAGGTGAAAGTGCAAAAATTCATCAAGAAATTTCAGATCAATATCTTCTGGGTATGCTTCCATCAACACCTTGCTGAATTTCTTGCTTAGATGCTATCAGGATAGCAAGAATGGAAAACAATTGTGCAACATCTCTACACAGTAAAGTAAAGGGACCCCTGACCATTAGGTCCAGTTGTGGACAACTCTGGGGTTGTGGTGCTCATCTTGCTTTACTGGCCGAGGGAGCTGGCGTACAGCTTCCGCGTCATGTGGCTAGCATGACTACGCCGCTTCTGGCTCTTTTTAAATTGGCTTCAAGTGCATCTAAAATAGGAATATAGGAATAAAGGATTGTATCCTAAACTTATCTCTTGAAGAAAGTGTATCTAAGGCATCAGTGCATCAAATAGAGGAGGGTGAAAGGTTGTTTTCTGCTGCTCCAGAGAAGCGGACACGGAGCAATGGATTCAAACTACAAGAAAGAAGATTCCACCTAAACATTAGGAAGAACTTCCTGACAGTAAGAGCTGTTCTGCAGTGGAATTTGCTGCCAAGGAGTGTGGTGGACTCTCCTTCTTTGGAGGTCTTTAAGCAGAGGCTTGATAGCCATCTGTCAGGAATGCTTTGCTGGTGTTTCCTGCTTGGCAGGGGGTTGGACTGGATGGCCCTTGTGGTCTCTTCCAACTCTATGATTCTATGATCAGGTGCACTTCTGTAATTTCTTTGCCGTTCCCTCACTCTCTGTCTCCTTTTTTTGTGGTTAAAATTTGGCAAGGGGGCTTTTGCTTATTTCTCAAGCTCATCAAAATCTTCTCTAATTTTCCTTTAAAAATCCAGAGGTGAACTGTACAAACTTTCACAAGAACTCAATAACAGGTCTGATTTCTGAAGGGCTTTGCTGACCTTGTGAAAATGACCTAGCACACGGATTTATATCTCTAAGATTTTGCAGACTTTGGCTGTGAACTAGGGTACCACAAAAAAAAATCGAATTGTGCCCCACTGGCTGGCCCTGAGTCTTATAGTTACTGGGCTTGAGGTGCCCTGCCCTTGCATGAAGTCTTGGGTTTGCAATTTGGGGAGAGGGGAGACTGCCCGCTGGGGTGTGTGTGGACGGGCTGGCAATGCACCCTAGATTTAGAGGCCCTGGGCTTCAGCCTACTTAGCCTATACATAAATCTGGCACTGCCCCTCCCCACCTTCCTTCCCTGCCCCACTCCAGTCTGAGCCCTGCAACCTCGGTGCATTTTTGCTTAGCAGTACCGGTGGCAGCAGCCCCAAAGCAGGACTGGGTCTTGTGCAATGGAGCCCCCCAGAGCCAAGAGGGCTGTTGCTCGAGGTATCTCGGAGGCACGAAGCTGCGACCTTGCCAGCAACAGCGATTGGTACTTTCTAAATTTGGAACTAAAAAGGACTGCACCGTGAGTACTGAAAATAAAAAAAAATCTGAACAGCTAAATCAATAAAAATCGGGCCACCGGAAGGGGTGGAAAATAGGAAGTCATCCCCTGACCACTGTGGGACGGAAAAGGCAATAATATTGTCCTGAGCCCAAAGCTGCATTTGAATTTAAGAAGCTAAGAACTGCCTAAATGGGAAAAATTAGCCGTAACTTACTTTGGAGGAGAGCCCTCTAAGCGGCTATCGTGATTCATTCTAAAGCATAGCTGCCAAGTTTTCCCTTTTCTCGCGAGGAAGCCTATTCAGCATAATGGAAAATCCCTTTAAAAAAGGGATAACTTGGCAGCTATGTTCTAAAGTAATGTACTGTCGATTTTGAAATCCTGAATTGCCAAGAGCTCTACTGAATATAAGGACCGGATATATAAGGGAATTGGATTGGATCTTGGTAAAGAAAAAAGGATATATTCTTTGAAAATGGAGTATTACTTTTGACTTTCGATTTCGGATGAGTTATGGCTACCATTTCCTGTTCTGCAAACACTGACTGTCCTTGGAGAAGGAAACCAGATAGCCAAAACATGTCTGACTTTATGCAGTTTGTGCTGGCACAGCTATTGGAAATTAAAAATGACCTGGTACAGTGCAATCTGGAGATTAGAAAAATCAAAGGTTGCGATGACCAGAAAGAACTGAACAGCAGGAGTGAGAGTCCAACTGTCCAGTCGGAATTGGGGGAGAAAGCCCAACAAGAAGGACTGGGGAAGGGTTAGAGCACCCCAATCTATATAGAAGAAATTGAGTGGTACAGAAGGAGTGAGAGTCCATCTGTGCACGAAAAACTAGCTGAGAAAAACCAGTATGAATTGAAAAATATCTCCTCTCGACAGATGAAGACATCGGACCAAGGAGTCGAGATGACCAAAGAAAACAGAAAAGGGGTGCTTAGACTTACAGGATTGAATAAAGATGCAGGGCAGCAGGGGAAGGTTAAAGGAATGAGGGTAGAAAAAAAGGTGAGGAAGGGGGTGGGATAAAGGTAGGTTATAATTGGCTATGTAATAGGGTAACCCGGATCGAAATAGGACTGTTTATATAGACTTGCCGACCGTAAAAGGGGACGTGATTAGAAGGGTTAACAATAGAAATATGGTTTTGACTGAGATGGGGAGTTCTTAGAAGAGAGGCGTGGGTGTAAGGAAGAGAATTTTGAGTTTAGTATAGTATAAAAGCAGATAAATAATTTTATAATATGAATTAAACGAAGAAGTATGTTTAAGGCAGAAATATAATATGTAAGGAAAGAGGAGTATGATGTTGTCATAGATGATAAATATGCAATCTATAATGAAAAGGATAATTATAGAATTTTGGTGTAAAATTTAAAAGGTATAAACATGTTTAAGATAGAAAGAAACAATGTTAAGATGATGATTATGAAATTGCCAAAGAGAGTATAAGATGAACCACAGTAAGGGGGGCTGAGGAGGTCAACCTACAATGTCAGAAAAGATGAATGGTTTTTGAACTATATATGTATGTTGTTGTTGTTGTTGTTGTTGTTGTTGTTGTTGTTGTTGTTGTTGTTGTTGTTATTATTATTATTATTATTATTATTATGTTTAGATATGTTAATGTTTTTATTTGTGTTTCTTGTTTTCTATTTTAGGTAATGCCGGGGTTGGTGTGTGGGTGATGTATGTTTTGTTGTTATATGTCAAAAAATCAATAAAAATTATTTTTTAAAAAAGAAAGAGGGCTGTTGCTCGCCAGGCAGGCGGTTGTGGCGGCTAATTTTAGCCGGGCCAGCAGGAGCAGCAGCCCTTGCACTCTCCAAAGCTGTGAAGGAAGGAGCAAAGGAGAGGTGGGAGAGAGGAGGGGAAACTTGGAGCTCCGAAGCCGCCAGCCCGGAGCCTGCTGCTCTGTGCGCCCGCCCCCCGCTTGCCAAGCAGCGGCAGCCGCGGGCGGCACTGCGGGGCCTCCAGGAGTCTGCCTGCCTCCTCCCACTCAGCTGCCCTAGAACGGGGGGGGGGGCAGTGGACGGACCATTTGGGCAGCAGGGAGTCTGCGCACGCCCAAGCCACCGTGTCACTCCCAGGAGAGACACATGGCTTGGGTGCACTACAGGCCCCGCAGTGAGTGCTGCCCAGCATTTTGTCACCCCCCTCAGTGGTGACACCTGGGGTGGACAGCCCCCACCGCACCCCTTGCTCCTCCCCTGCCGTGGGGGCAGGGCCAGCCGCCGTGGGGGTGTGACAGCGGCGAGCATCCAGGGGCGGGGGCAAGCCTCCCAGGGGAGTGTGGCAGCGCTGGCAAGCGTCCCAGGGAGGTGCGCCGGCGGCAGCGAGCCTCTGGGGGGGGATGCCAGTGGTGGCAAGCGTCCTGCAGGCAGCGCCCCCCCCCCAGGGATTACACCCAGGGCGGACCGCCCCCCCCCACCCCTCCTTTCTCCGCCAGTGATTGCAGTGAAAAGAGCCGGCAAGAGATGTCAGCTGCAAATCCCTTTCCCCTCCCACTCCCCGCATTTGCCTACATTTGACCCACATTAAAAAATCAAGTTAAATTTTACTTGCCATTGAATACTTGAATAAATGAGATCCATTAATTTCAGTGGGTCTTCTCTGAGTAAAGTTTGTTGAATACCATCCCAGGTGTTTTGCTTATCAGTATCCCTCTTTGCTCAAGTAAGAGGCACAGGCAATAGCTGACAGAAGCCCTAGAATCATAGAATCATAGAGTTGGAAGAGACCACAAGGGCCATCCAGTCCAACTCCCTGCCAAGCAGGAAACACCATCAAAGCATTCCTGACAGATGGCTGTCAAGCCTCTGCTTAAAGACCTCCAAAGAAGGAGACTCCACCACACTCCTTGGCAGCAAATTCCACTGCCGAACAGCTCTTACTGTCAGGAAGTTCTTCCTAATGTTGAGGTGGAATCTTCTTTCTTGTAGTTTGAATCCATTGCTCCGTGTCCACTTCTCTGGAGCAGCAGAAAACAACATTTCTCCCTCCTCTATATGACATCCTTTTGTATATTTCAACATGGCTATCATATCACCCCTTAACCTTCTCTTCTCCAGGCTAAACATACCCAGCTCCCTAAGCCGTTCCTCATAAGGCATTGTTTCCAGGCCTTTGACCATTTTGGTTGCCCTCTTCTGGACACGTTCCAGCTTGTCAGTATCCTTCTTGATTTATTTAGCAAACTCCAATATGTTGGATATCCATATGATATACAGTGGTACCTCAGCAAAATAAGAAAATTCCTTCAGTAGCACCTTAAAGACCAACTAAGTTTATATTTTGGTATGAGCTTTCGTGTGCATGCACACTTCTTCAGATACGAAAGAAGTGTGCATGCACACGAAAAGCTCATACCAAAATATAAACTTAGTTGGTCTTTAAGGTGCTACTGAAGGAATTTTCTTATTTTGCTTCGACTCAGACCAACACGGCTACCTACCTGTAAGTGGTACCTCAGGTTACAGACGCTTCAGGTTACAGACGCTTCAGGTTACAGACGCAGAAATAGTACCTTGGGTTAAGAACTTTACCTCAGGATGAGAACAGAAATTGCGTGGCAGCAGTGGGAGGCCCCATTAGCTAAAGTGGTACCTCAGGTTAAAAACAGTTTCAGGTTAAGAACAGACCTCCGGAACAAATTAAGTTCTTAACCTGAGGTACCACTGTATAACAAACAATATATTTTTAAAAAACTGGGTAGTGGTGTTTTTTGTTTTTGTTTTACAACTGCATTGATGTCAATCAGCATATTTACAAATCGTGGTAAAACTACTTTTGGTCTCCAGTGAGTTATGCTATTAATGTGATGTGGAGAGCAGAGGAGAACGGTTTTTTAAAAACGAATTGACATTCTGGTTAATGCACTATTTCCATTCAATATTATGGTGCAGGAAATGCAAATATTGATTCTGGAATCACTTGGTCTGCTGTTTAATGCACAAAATGTATCTGGTGTTATAAAATAATATTGGGGGGGTTGCAGGACACCATTACTAATGAACAGAGAGGGGTGACCGAACATGACAGCTGCAGTTACCCAGAATCCCTCGCAACACCACCTTCTTCGCCTCTGCTCCACTCCAGAGACCCGCACCCCTCCCGCTTGGACTCAACCCTGCCTTAAGGAAGGCTTAAAGATCAGCATATGCGCACATTTCCACATGACTAGCAACTTGGGAGCCATAATTCGCTGTCAGTGGTATCTCATTCACAATGGAAGACTCCTCTGAACAAAAGACAGTGATCAACTCTTATAAAAATGTTAATTTCTCTTTGTGTTTAGGAATTCACACCTGGGAGGGGTGATAGGAGGACTAGGAGAGGTGTCAAAAGTGCTCAGATTTCTACCTTGAACCCTCCTTTTTTGTGAGGTATTGATTACATAGCTGTGATGTAGGAATGATGTATTGGGGGCGTTTCTTGGTGATGGGGAAACTGATAAAAGGGGAGGTTCTCTTTTGTTCTGGGTTCCTTCCTTGTTCTCCTGCGTGAGGGGAAGGACCCTGTTGCAACAGCAAATAAAGGCTTTGCTTCTCAAACTTCTCTGGTTGGCCTCTGTTATATATTCTCCGACCGATGGAGAACCCAATAAGGCTCTTGTGTACCCCATAAGGGAATAAGAGCAGATTTTGCTTAGAACACTGGTATAAAAGGAATGCATTGCCCCAGTGAGTTCAAGGAAATGTACTGCCTGGTACACAAGTGGTGAAACCTGAAGTAATTTGCTAAATCATCCTCAGTGACTCAGCACATTCTGATTTTGCAATCTTGGCAGCCACCCTTTAAAGGAAATATTAAGAAAATGTTGAAGTTCAGCCCAGGATTATCAAAGGGAGATCTGTGCTTTGCAGAGGTGTCAAATGATAGCTTGGCTGTGAAGATATAAGCACCCTAGATTAGGGAAAGGTATTTGTGGCAATTGTTGCTTGTAGCTTCAAAAATAGGGGATTAAATGTACCTTTTCGTCTTTTCTATAAATGCTGACTAGGGGGTTGAACAAAAAATCTGTTGCTTTTAGAAGCAATGGAGATGACTTTTCTAGTGACATTGGCCTGGCATTGCAGTACGTAGTCCCATTCAGGCACCAATAGCATTGCTACTGGTGTAGAGCTCAGGCACAGGTTAGAGTGTTACTACGTGCATTGCAAAATAGGCTTCCATTGATACCATGGAGCCTAAATTTAAAGTGTACAGTGCACCTTTTATTTTTGTCAGGATCTTGGCAAGGAGAGAGGGATGGGGGAATCAGTTTGATTCAGTGTGCATTTAAAGGCATATCGATCGATTTTGTACTTTCCAAAGCAGTATGGGAACCGAAGCACAGCAGTGTGGCAGACTTTGGGCTTTAAAATTTCAGTGCTCATCTTCCATTGTTCATCATTGCTTTCCTGATCCCTGCATCACCCTCTCGGCTTAGTGCCCAATACAGGCCAACCAGTTGTACTCCACTAAATCTGCCTCTGAGCACAGGGATCCTTTGAAATCCATCCACCCTTACGCAAATTTTGTGATGTAGTTCTCCAGCCAGTTTTTTTAAAAAAAAAAACACACAAAAGTGCATATACAGTATTAGAAGGAAAGATCAGTTTACTAGTTAGAAATAACAAACGGTACCAAATGCTTTATATTTAGGAGAATTTACCTGCAGAAATGTGCACCTCATTCAAAACTGCATGCAAAAAGTGTTGATTAGGCAAAATCCACCCTGAAATGATGGAGAGTTTTCTTTTCTTTTTCTTTTTTTATTAAATTTTTATTCACTTTTCTTTTTCTATCATTACATACATCTCATATCAATAACATTTATATTGCATCATCACCTCTTCCCTTCGCTCCCGGGTTTCCCTCAGCTTCCACTACTGGTTTGTTTCCCCCTTATTACATACTGCTGTTTCTTAAAAGTCCACTACTGTATATCATTTCTTTGTTATTTTAAATGTTCTTTGTTAATAAATATGTGAGTGTTTATTTAAATCCTGCCATCAAGTCAATAGAATCATAGAATCATAGGCTTGGAAGAGACCACAAGGGCCATCCAGTCCAACCCCCTGCCAAGCAGGAAACACCATCAAAGCATTCCTGACATATGCCTGTCAAGCCTCTGCTTAAAGACCTCCAAAGGAGGAGACTCCACCACACTCCTTGGCAGCAAGTTCCACTGTTGAACAGCTCTTACTGTCAGGAAGTTCTTCCTAATGTTTAGGTGGAATCTTCTTTCTTGAAGTTTGAATCCATTGCTCCGTGTCGACTTCTCTGGAGCAGCAGAAAACAACCTTTCTCCCTCCTCTATATGACATCCTTTTATACATTTGAACATGGCTATCATATCACCTCTTAACCTTCTCTTCTCCAGGCTAAACATACCCAGCTCCCTAAGCCGTTTCTCATAAGGCATCGTTTCCAGGCCTTTGACCATTTTGGTTGCCCTCCTCTGGACACGTTCCAGCTTTTCAATATCCCTCTTGAACTGTGGTGCCCAGAACTGGACACAGTACTCCAGGTGAGATCTGACCAGAGCCGAATACAGTGGTACTATTACTTCCCTTGATCTAGATGCTATACTCCTGTTGATGCAGCCCAGAATTGCATTGGCTTTTTTAGCTGCTGCATAGTCTTCTTTTGTTTCTGCAAATATATTATAAATGGTTCCCACTTTTTTCAAAGTCACCGTTGTCCTTTTCTCCAAGTTAGTCCGTCAATTTTGCCAGTTCAGCATAATTCATCAATTTCTCTTGCCATCATTCTTTAGTTGGAATTTCTCCAGTCTTCCATTTTTGTGCTATCAGAATTCTTGCCGTCGTAGTAGCATACATAAATAATGTCCTCTTCTCTTTCAGTAGATCTTGACCTAAAATACCTAACAGGAAGGCTTCTGCTTGTTTAACAAATGTTATTTTCAACATTTTCTTCAATTATATATAATTTCCCAATACATTTTTACATTTTTACAATCCCACCACATATGATAAAAAGTACGTCCAGCCTCACACCTCTAACACTCCTTCTTTTCAGCATACCTCACCAAAAGCAAAGAGACTTTCTTCCAAGTAAATGCCCTCAGATAGGAGAGAAAGTTACACCCAGAAATGATAAGCAGCAACAACAACATAAAAGAAACGAGGCAAGCAGGGCGGAGATTAGCTGGAGGGGGCATGGGAAACAGTTAAGAGACAGTGGTAAAAATGGATAACCCAAAAACCATCTGGCCAAGCAAATTCCCACCTATTCTAATTGGTTGTGAAACCTTTACCCCCAAAAGACAAGGCTCTCTCTCATTTGCCCAGCTTCCAGTGGCTGAGCTGCTGGGGGCAACAGTGCCCTGGCACCCCCCCCCCCCATGACTCCCAAGCACACCCTGAGCCGTTGGGGGAAGGGAGGGAGCTGTGCCGCTTTGCCGGTGGTGCCGGCAAAGCCGCGTAGCTTGTCCTCTCTCCCCCCTGCCTGCCTGCCTCCTCCAGCCAGGAGCGCGGGGGCAACAGCACATGGGTGCACGGCGTCGGCGCATGGAATGTCATGCCCCGTCAGGATGGCACCTGGGGCGGGCCACCCCCACTGCCCCGCCTTGCTCCACCTCTGCCACTGTGCATCAAGTCTTCAGGGAGATTCACACGTGGGGCGTATTAGCCTGAAGGAGGCATCTGGGAGCTTATGCCCCCAAAGAGTTGTTTATTCTTTTGGCCAATAGGCACCACAGATGGATCATGGACTTGACACATGTGTCAGAAAGTGTGTGTGGTTTTGATGTTTTGTGGGGGGTGGGCTTTTTTTTTGCTAGCTATTTCAGTTGGCAGTGAGAGATTTTACTTTCTTGGGCTCCTTGATCACTGCAGATGGTGACAGCAGTCACGAAATTAAAAGACGCCTGCTTCTTGGGAGAAAAGCAATGACAAACCTAGACAGCATCTTAAAAAGCAGAGACATCACCTTGCCTACAAAGGTCCGTATAGTTAAAGCTATGGTTTCCCCAGTAGTGATGTATGGAAGTGAGAGCTGGACCATAAAGAAGGCTGATCGCTGAAGAATAGATGCTTTTGAATTATGGTGCTGGAGGAGACTCTTGAGAGTCCCATGGACTGCAAGAAGATCAAACCTATCCATTCTGAAGGAAATCAGCCCTGAGTGCTCACTGGAAGGACAGATCATGAAGCTGAGGCTCCAATACTTTGGCCACCTCATGAGAAGAGAAGACTCCCTGGAAAAGACCCTGATGTTGGGAAAGATTGAGGGCACTAGGAGAAGGGGACGACAGAGGATGAGATGATTGGACAGTGTTCTCGAAGCTACCAACATGAGTTTGACCAAACTGCGGGAGGCAGTGGAAGACAGGAGGGCCTGGCATGCTATGGTCCATGGGGTCACAAAGAGTCGGACACGACTAAACGACTAAACAACAACAACATTTCAGTTGGCAGGGCTGAGCCCCTGTTGCCCTAGTGTACAAGCCTCATCATTGGTTTTACTCCTTCCTGTTCAGAAGAAACCAGAGGCCCAACCTGGTGGGTGGTCGGCCCAGGGCAGTGAGAAGCTGCCACCTGCAATTCAAAGGTTCACCACATGGGGGAGCTGCACACATATAGCCAGGAATTGACATCTGGGAGTTTGCTTTCTGAACTGAGTTTCTTCAGAGTTCCCTATAATACAGAAAACAAGGCCTGCCAATTTTCATGAATCAGAAATTTAGAATGGATTTAACTCAATCAACCATATGGGAATGGTGCTACATTCCGATGCTTTCCTGTTTTATAACATGCCTTTATTCCATCATGGAACTCAAAGCTGTGGTCCCCCCTCCAGCCACTGACCTGATCCACACCTATTTGATTCAGCAAGGTTCCCAGGGAAGGAGATCTCTGTTCCCACACATGGCATGAGGCGATATGGAACATGTTACAAAATGAAAGATATGGCTTATAACCAGTCTACTGAAAGGCACTTTCAAAAACCCCAAAGAACAATATTTGAAAGCAGCCATGTGCGACACTGACCAAAAATGCATCTGTGGAAGGAAGCCGCCTCTTATTTCAGGTCAGACTGAATTTTTTGTTGCATTTGTCAGCCCCTGAAAGTCAACGAATAACTCCTTGTCAGGAGTATGGGCAGGAGTCAGGCTCTGGGGCCTGTAGTGCCTTGCAGGACTGGGGCCTGCCTCAGCTTGTGCTGGGGAAGCAAGGCGTGGCCACACAGGTGAAGCCCTCAGCTTGTGCTGGAGAGGCAAGGAGTAGTCACCCAGGTGAGGCCACTTGAGATCTCACTGCACCTGGTGGCAGGAGCTGGGAGGGATAAAAGCCCAGCATTTCCCTTCAGCTCTTTGGCCACAGCAACGCTATCCCTGCCTGGTTGCATTTGGCCTCCTGCTCCTTGGACCCTCGCCTTGTCGTCGCCTTGCTCCTTGACCCTTGGACCTTCGCCTTGCTTCCTGTTCCCTGGACCTTCGCCTTACTTCCTGTTCCCTGGACCTTCGCCTTGCTTCTTGTTCCTTGGACCTTCGCCTTGCTTCTTGTTCCTTGATCCTTCGCCTTGCTCCTTGCTCCTTGCCTTGCCGACGCCTGGATCCTCGACCCTTGGACCCTTGCTTTGCCTTCGCCTTGCTTCTTGTTCCTTGAGCCTTTGCCTTGTTTCTTGCCCCGTGGACCTTCGTCTCTGCCTTGCTCCCTGACCCTGCAACTGCCTGCTGCTGGACCCTCAGCCCTGCACCTGTTCCTGCTTCTTCACCACCATCTTGCCTCTGGTCCTGACGCCCGCCGACCGGACCGTGACAGTTTGCTGTGGCCCACCCACGTCCCGGCCAGGGTGCGAGATGGACAGAGCCCAGCCTATGGACCTCGCCACTGTGCTGAAGCACCTCCACATGCAGATAGCTACGCTCCAGGGGGAGGTGTGAGCTCTTCGAGCAATCCCTGCTGCGGCCCCAGCCCAACGGACTCTCCCCGTCCCAGTGCCACATAAATTCAGGGGGAGGCGTGGGGCTCCTCTAGCCACTACCCCACCCACAGGCTGTGGTCCTGGGTAGTCCCTGGTTGATCCGGCATGACCCCGCCATTTCCTGTTCCCTGGACCTTCGCCTTGCTTCCTGTTCCCTGGACCTTCGCCTTACTTCCTGTTCCCTGGACCTTCGCCTTGCTTCTTGTTCCTGGGACCTTCGCCTTGCTTCTTGTTCCTTGATCCTTCGCCTTGCTCCTTGCTCCTGGGACCCTTGCTTTGCCTTCGCCTTGCTCCTCAACCCTTGGACCTTCGCCTTGCTTCTTGTTCCTTGAACCTTCGCCGTGCTTCTTGTTCTTTGAGCCTTCGCCTTGTTCCTTGGACCCTTGCCTTGCCGATGCCTGGATCCTCGACCCTTGGACCCTTGCTTTGTCTTCGCCTTGCTTCTTGTTCCTTGAGCCTTCGCCATGCTTCTTGCCCCGTGGACCTTCGCCTCTGCCTTGCTCCTTGACCCTGCGACTGCCTGCTGCTGGACCCTCAGCCCTGCACCTGTTCCTGCTTCTTCACCACCATCTTGCCTCTGGTCCTGACGCCCAGGAGAATAATCTTTGGAGATCACTCATAGCCAAGCAAGATTGTCTCCCATGAATATGGTCTTAACGCATAGCTGTCAAGTTCTCCCTTTTTTAAAGGGAAATTCCCTTATGCTGGTATGAGCTTCCGTGTGCATGCACACTTCTTCAGATACACTTGAAACAGAAGAGCCAGACCCTTATGTATATACAGAGGGTGGTGGGGGTGGGAATGGGTGATGGGCTGATAGGAGTGGTAAACCTGTTGATGGCTGTTAACGACTGCTGATGACTGCAATTGGTCCTGCGGGGGGGGGGGGGAGCAAGGGCTGAGGCGCCAAAGAAAGCTTGATCATGCATAATGAGATAAGAATCCTATGTCTTTGTTCATCCCAGGTGGCACCATGGTTTGAAGCTTGGTAATGAGTTGCAATTCAGCAACTTCTCTTTCCAGTCTGTTTCTGAAATTTTTCTGTAATAAAACAGCTGCTTTGAGATCTTGTATAGGATGTCCTGGGAGATTGAAGTGTTCTCCTACTGGTTTCTCTGTCTTGTGGTTCCTGATGTCAGATTTATGTCCATTTATCCTTTGGCGTAGGGTTTGGCCTGTTTGTCCACTCCTGTCAGCCCACCACCCATTCCCACCCACCCCCACCACCCTCTATATATATATAGGGTCTGGCTCTTCTGTTTCAAGTGTATCTGAAGAAGTGTGCATGCACACGAAAGCTCATACCAAAATAAAAACTTAGTTGGTCTTTAAGGTGCTACTGAAGGATTTTTTTTTATTTTGCTTCGACTCAGACCAACACGGCTACCTACCTGTAACTCCCTTATGCTGAATAGGCTTCCTTGCGAGAAAAGGGAAAACTTGACAGCTATGTCTTAATGGTGTGTCCATAAGTGACTGTGGAGGCCAATTCTGGATCCATACGTCCTTTCACAATGGGGATATAGGTTTCTGGGTGGGAATTGATCACGGTGAGGGTTTGCCTCCTACACAGTTCTTAAGGCCTGGGCAGGCATGTATGGGAGAATACAGTCTCTCAGATCTGAGCCATTATTTCAGTTGTTAAATAATGAAAATTAATATATATTCTATATTACGCTATGCTTTCAAAACATGCCTTTAACCAGTACCTGTACAAGTGAAACTAATAATTGTGGACTTTCAGCACACGCCTTTAAATGCACTTGATGCTACAAACCCCTACAAATCAGGACATACCCAGCAAATCCTGCTTCCCGTGCATTTCCTGTGTCTTGGGCTTCAGTGAAAACCTCCAAACAATGAATGTATGCCTCCTGATTGGATAGTTTGCGGTGGAACCCAACAGCCTTCAGCAGTTCTCCAAGGGAAGTACAAATGGATCCCTTTATGTGAGAGATGGTGCCTGTGTGGATCAGGAGAAATTGAATCTATCGGCCATATACTTTTGCGATGCTGCTTCTACGAGGAGGTGCGAGGCGAGCTTATCCACACTATACTGGCAGAGCTACCTGGACGCTCAGATAATTTCTATATAGAGTGGCTTCTTTCCGACGCTAACTCTAATGTGTCAGCGAAGGTAGCCAAATTCCATGCTAGAGTCATAAAAATTCGGTCTAATTAATTAGCAGTGTCCAAATATCTTCAGAACATCTTCAGGACTAGCTAAAGAGGACCCAGTGTTATTAAGTGCTGTAGTCTACCTCCCTAAGTAGTAACACTCCTTTTAATCAGTTTTCTTTTAAACAATTGCTAAAACCTATATTTATTGCCTATTTTTAGATTAATACTGTTTTTCTTTTATTGTTTTATGTATTGCATATTGATGTGTGCTGGTCAAGAACCTCAATCAACAGCCATGATTTTGTTTTTCTTGCTGCCTCTTTTCTTCTCAGCCTGAATAAATTCATCCATATTTTTCTTCTGAATCAAGATACTGAATGGAATCAGGATGCTGTCTGAAATTGAGGGTGGGGCGGGGGCGGGAATGAGTGATGAAATCCTAGAACCAGCAGCATAGCTAGCCGCTTGGGTGCCTGCTTTGGCTCGCACGTCCTGCAGCCAGGGGCGAGGTGAGCCACCCATGGGGGTGGGGGGGTTGCTGCTGTGTGGAGCCTCTCCGCCGCGTCCCCCTCAGCCGTAGGGCAGCTGAGGGAGAGGCAGAGGGCAGACACAAGCCCCACGCTGCTGTTTCAGGCAGCGTGGAGCCTGCAGGCGCCCAAGCCACCACGTCACTCCCAGGAAAGACGCGTGGCTTGGGCACACTGCAGGCCCCATGGTAATTGCTGGCCATCGCGGTGTGGCACCCAGTGCCAGCCACGTTTCATTACGTTTCTTGACTGAACTAAAAAGTTTCGTGAGCCCAATTTTTAAAAACTCATCTTTTTGTCACTCCCCTCAGTGTTGACACCTGGGGCAGTCCTCACCCACCCCGCCTTCCTCTGCCACTGCCTAGAACATCAGTGGAGAAATCTTCACGATGAAAGCTCATCCAAGTGATGGCCTTAGAAATTCAACTAGGAAACGGCTGTAATATTTTTCACACCATGAAGCACATTCAAAGTGAAGCCTACCTTTGCAAACAGATACCGCAACAATTGCTTGATGTCATTATTTCTTAGTGAAAGAGGCTTGTCGTTCAAAGGTGCATCTCAGAAAATCGGAGAGCCAAATAAGAGAAATCTTACTGGAGTCTAGAATCGTAGAGGTGGAAGGCACCATGAGGGTCATCTAGTCCGCCCCCTGCAATGCTTGAACTTTTTGCCCAACGTGGGGCTCAAACCCACGACCTTGAGATTAAGAGTCTCAGGGGTTGAACCCAGAACTTTCTACATGCAAAGCATGTTCTCTGTTAGTCGCCTAACATGGCAGGCACCCCATCTAGTCTAGACTCCACAGTTGAAATAAAAGCCCTACGTGGTCACTATTGTTGTTGCTTCAGTGAGACTCAACTGGTTGCCATCTAGTGTGGAATAATTTGACACCAATTAAAATATATTTATGAGGCAAAATATTAGAAGTTTTCAAACTCAAAACTTATCTGTGGCCCTTCAGAAATACAAAACCCACAATCCTGACCCACTAGTCACACTTTTGAGGGAAAATGGGAATTGTAGCCCAATAACTGCAGTTACAGGACCCAGGTGGCGCTGTGGTTAAACCACTGAGCCCAGGGCTTGCTGATCAGAAGGTTGGCGGTTTGAATCCCTGTGACGGGGTGAGCTCCCGTTGCTCGGTCCCAGCTCCTGCCAACCTAGCAGTTCGAAAGCACGTCAAAATGCAAGTAGATAAATAGGAACCGCTACAGCGGGAAGGTAAACGGTGTTTCCGTGTGCTGCTCTGGTTTGCCAGAAGCGGCTTTGTCATGCTGGCCACATGACCTGGAAGCTATACGCCGGCTCCCTCGGCCAATAATGCGAGATGAGCGCGCAACCCCAGAGTCGGTCATGACTGGACCTAATGGTCAGGGGTCCCTTTACCTTTTTTTAAACTGCAGTTACAGGGTGTCCTTATTTTCCAGGGACACTCCTGGATTTACAGAAGCTGTCCCAGTTTCTGATTTGATCTCAGAATGGCCTGCTTTTCCTTAGGACGTCCCTATTTTCATCAGAAAAATGTTGGGAGGGTATGGAGCCATGCAAACCCTGAGCCAAGCAAGTAACTATACACAACCTTTAGAAGACATTTAGGGAACATTTTTAATGTTAAATGATTTATTAGGTTTTTATATACCGTATGTTGAAAGCTGTCCAGAGTGGCTGGGGCAACCCCGTCAGATGGGTGGGGTATGAATGATAAAATTGTTGTTGTTGTTGTTGTTGTTGTGGAATAGGACATCCCTATTTTCATCAGATTTCTCTGATGTTGGAGGGTATGCAATCAGTGGGCTGTAGGTTCTTCACCCCTGAGCCACCCACACATTTTACATGCTGGGATGTTATGCACTAAAGAGTCCAAAATGAAAGAATTGAGATGAACGGCCTGTAATGGCTTCATCTAAAGCCAGCAGACCAGCAAGTTTTGAGGCAGGCGCTGGATGAATTCAACCCGTTTATAGCGTTCAATTACATTCAACATCCATGAAGCTAGAAATGTTTGAAACCACAACAGACATGCATGTAGCTAGAATATGTCATATTTTCCTCCTGAATGAGTCCTCAACAATGTGTGGGCCTGTGGAAACTCAAAATACAACAAAAAATTGTAGTGACACACATTTGAAAAGTTCTAAATCAAATCCTGGTAATGCCGCATAAAAATAGCCGAAATGGAAAATCACCAACAAAAATGTTAGAATGTTAAATACCAAACAATCTACATTATTGCTCCCAGAGTGATTAATGTACTGGCATTTCCCCAACCTGTTGCAATTTAATAGCATGTGGGTTTTTAAAAAAATTCCTAGAGCATAATCAAATATTATTTCATTAAAGAAACTTGAATTCTTGTTAACAAAAAGAAAAAAAAACCAAATTAACTGTCAACATATGTTGCATTCACTTTCTCAAATCAGAGTATACATAACCATTTCTAATTGGCTTCCTGATTAATAAATGGATAGGGAATGAAGTAAATTATATTAAGAATAACTTGTAGTTTGCACAGTTTAGGAGGAGGTAAAATAGTTTTTCAACAGGAATCAAACAAATTTACTGAACATTTTGTTTTGTTTTACAATGTTGTGAAAATATGCAAGACATTGCGTTGTTAAAAGCTGGCTCAGCCACTGGAGAGGATGAATAAATACCGTTGGCCATATGAAAACTGCCAGTTAAATGAAGATCACAACATTGTTTGCTGCTATATAATGGTTACTTTTGCTATTAAGAGAGTAATTTCAATTTACAGAGGCTTAAGGCAATTTTCCATCTAATTTTCCATTTTATAGTATCTGCTAAAATCCTGGTGCCTTATTAGTTTGTGTGGTCGAATGTAGTTTTCAAATTTCAAGACCATTGGTTCTTCTTGGGTTAAAGAAAATGTGATTAGATGGGTTTGTGTAATATGTAGGAAACTTACGAAGCTGAAATCAAGGCAAAACTCAAATTGGTTAGAATGAGAAAGGGCCAAGGTTTCATTTCAGCTATTAAAAACCTACGAACACTTTGTGAATTCTTGGGTTATGGTTTTTAAAAAATAATGCAACTTTCTGTTTTAGCTTGTCTTGGTTTTTATAGACTTGAAGCACAATCCACGGGGGAAGTTGTTCTGTGGTGTTTTGAGCTGCGCAAGAGCATAGCAGAGAACGTCCTGGGGGACTCTGCACTCCTTGAACAGCAAAACAAAACACTTGGGCTGCATAAATAGCTTGTGCTGAAACCTGATTCTGGGCAATTCAGATATTTCATCCGACCCACCAAAATGTGTGCAAAGCAGGCCTAATGTAAGGGGTTAAAAAGGTAGAGGGGCCCCTGACCATCAGGTCCAGTCGTGTCCGACTCTGGGGTTGCGGCGCTCATCTCGCTCTATAGGCCGAGGGAGCCAGCGTTTGTCCGCAGACAGCTTCCGGGTCATGTGGCCAGCATGACAAAGCTGCTTCTGGCGAACCAGAGCAGCGCACGGAAACGCCGTTTACCTTCCCGCCAGAGCGGTCCCTATTTATCTACTTGCACTTTGAGATGCTTTCGAACTGCTAGGTTGGCAGGAGCTGGGACCGAGCAACAGGAGCTCACCCCGTTGCAGGGATTCGAACCGCCGACCTTCTGATCAGCAAGCCCTAGACTCTGTGGTTTAACCCACAGAGCCACCTGGGTCCCATGTCAGGGGTTAGCAAACTGTAAAACCTCCACTTTCGTTCCCTATGTTGCATATGCCAGAGCTTTAAGTTATGGCCCATGAAAGAGAATTCCATTAAAAAAAGCTGTCTCGGAGGTACAGTAGCAATTTTCTGCGCTGATTCATACTTTTCTGCTGCAAGGCACATACATAGGCTGTATGTATGATGTGGGGGTTATTGGGCTTGTCACTTGTAGAGTTGGAAGGGACTGTGGGGTTTCCCATTTCTTAGAAATTCTGTTCTGTCCTGTCCCGTTTCATTGACACTGCATTGCACCGAGCTGCAGTTGGCCCAGTTGGCAGAGCTCCAAACTGGGCAAAAGACTCCTGCATTGCAGGGGGTTGGACTAGATGACCCCCGTGATCACCTCCAACTCTACAATTCTATGATTCCACCTGTTGCATAATGGGAACGGTGGTTTTTCTATCTACATGCTGCCATGTCACAATAAATTTCATTCACGCCAGTAGGCATCATGTGAAGAAGAAGAGAAGAAGAAGAGTTTGGATTTGATATCCCGCTTTATCACTACCCGAAGGAGTCTGAAAGCGGCTAACATTCTCCTTTCCCTTCCTCCCCCACAAGAGACACCCTGTGAGGTAGGTGGGGCTGAGAGACTTCAGAGAAGTGTGACTAGCCCAAGGTCACCCAGCAGCTGCATGTGGAGGAGCAGAGACGTGAACCCGGTTCCCCAGATTACGAGTCTACCGCTCTTAACCACTACACCACACTGGCTCTCTGTAACACAAAAACAAATGTCCTCTTTGCCATCACTACCTCCCCCCTTTTTAAGGGCATGTGTGCTTCTGTTAAGCACATGGGCAGGTTTAGGGCATGTTTCATCCACGAAAATCAGCCAAAGGCCTGGTTAAAGAGGAACATTTTTGCCTGGTGCCTTCATTACCTCCCTGGGGAGAGCCACTGCAGAAAAGGCCTGTTCTTGTGTTACCATCCTTTGAATCTCTCATGGAGGAGGCACACAAAGAAGCAGCTTGCAGGCTGTGCCAAATGCAAGTCTCGCTGGTGACGGACGGGTTAGTGGCTCTGGGCCCTGCCCACCTGTCAAATGTGCTCTGTGGAGGATGGGTCACTATTTGATCCAGCCCACTGGGTGGACATTGTTTCTCTACCGCCAGCCCTACCGCTGCAGACTTTGCCCGAAAGCAGTGATAATCAATGCACAGAGCTTATTTGCGCTTTTGGAAGTACAGTATATAGCAACCCTTTAAAAGGTAAAGGTAAAGGGACCCCTGACCATTAGGTCCAGTCATGACCGACTCTGGGGTTGCGTGCTCATCTCGCATTATTGGCCGAGGGAGCCGGCGTACAGCTTCCAGGTCATGTGGCCAGCATGACAAAGCCGCTTCTGACGAACCAGAGCAGCACACGGAAACGCCGTTTACCTTCCCGCTGTAGCGGTTCCTATTTATCTACTTGCATTTTGACGTGCTTACGAACTGCTAGGTTGGCAGGAGCTGGGACCGAGCAACGGGAGCTCACCCCGTCACAGGGATTCGAACCGCCGACCTTCTGATCAGCAAGCCCTAGGCTCAGTGGTTTAACCACAGCGCCACCTGGGTCCACTAGCAACCCTTTAGCTAGGCACAATTGTTTAATTATATGTACCACATAATCCTGAAAGTGCTTTTGGGGGAAAAAAACACCCTTTCATCTCTTCAAGGGGAAATGAGAGAGTTCACACACACACACACACACACACACACACACACACACACACACTGCCCACTTGATTAACCATTTTGGCTTTAGCTGGGCGCTGTATTTTATCCTCAGACACCTTCTCACAAATCCCGTAGTCTTTAGCAAATGCAGACCTGGCAAGTGACGTTGACTCTGATTTAAGCCATTGCTCACATACCTGGGGACAAATCTAGCAACTAGTAAATGCCTTTACACCAAAAAACCTTGGCTTTTTATTCTCTTTGATCCTAGTACCAATTAGCAGCTAGCTGGGATTTTGATGTAGAAAAAATGATTTCTTCAGCCAACTGGCAAACAACAATTCTTTGTTTTTGGCTTTACAGTTGCAAGCTGGGTGGCAAAAGAACATTTTGGAAAGCTTCATATCAAAGTGACTTCTGGAGCACAGTTTTATTAAAATAAGCAGAAATCCTTTATTTACATAGCCAAAGGCCAACTGGATTAAAATAGCTGTTAGTTTGGCCCTGTTTCTGGAATTCTGGCTGCATTTTTCTTCTTAGATCTGCCATTACTGTCTTCTTTGTGTTGATCCCCTCTCTGCTCCTTACAGTACCTTATCTCTGCTGTTTGTGTTGGTAGTGGAGAGAAAGATGTTACATTACTAACTGGTTGTATGTGCTGCCATGCTCAGCCCATGCCATGGAAACCTGCCCTTGTAGTTCAAGCTGTCAGGTGCAAATCTTGAAACCCCCATGCTTCAGTCCCATATACCTTATTGACCAAAGCATAGAAGCATAGAATTGTAGAAGTGAAAGGTATTCAAAAGTCATCTAGCTCAACTCCCTGCATTGCAGGCATCTCAGCTAAAGTATCCAAGATGTATCACCATATGTATCACTGTCCAACCTCTGCTTAAAAACCTCCAATGAAATAAAGTCCAGCACCTCCCAATAGAGTCACTTCTGTTGTTGAGCAGCTCTTACCATCAGAAAGTTCTCACTGTTTAGTCAGAAGCAAAGATTGTACTTCAATCAGACTTGTCTGTAAGACTTTAAAGCTCCAGAATTGGAACCAAGGCTGCGGAGTTGCTGATCTTGAACACCAGGGATGGGAACCTGCAGGCCTCCAGATCCGTAATGCTGACTGAGGATGATTGGAGTTGAAGTCCAATAATATATGAAGGACCACAGAATTTGGTATAATTTGGCATTGACCAGAGGTGCCATGCAGAAATATCTTGCACAATGCGAGGCCTGAACCCGCAACCCTGAGAGTAAGAGTCTCATGCTCTACCTATGGAGCTACTCTCACAGAAGCAACTGTAAACACATTATTATTATTTTTATAATAATTTTTATTGATTTTACAACAAAAAGAAACAGCACGATATAAAAATAACAATAAACACAATAACAATAAACACAACAATTTGAAAATAACAAAACATTAAAAAAACAAATACAAAAATCCAAATGCAAAATCCTTTTCTTTTAACATTGTATGGGGGGGGGGGGGGGACTTCCTTCAGTTCCCTCCGTCTGCGGTTCAATACTCCTTTATCTTTAGTAATTTCCAATTCATTAGTTAAAACTCCTTATTATTTCAAATCTCTCATACTTCAATTTACTTCACATAATTCCCACACCCGCAGTTTCTATAAACTTCTAAATCTAATCTCAATATACAATTTTACCATATTTTTTAAAATAAATTTTGAAATCTTTCCAATCTTCTTCTGTTGCTTCTTCTCCCCGGTCGCGGATTCTCCCGGTCATCTCAGCCAGTTCCATATACTTCATCATTTTCATTTGCCAATCGTCCACTGTTGGTAATTCATGGGTCTTCCAATTCTTGGCTAGTAATACTCTTGCCGCCGTTGTAGCATACATAAAAAAATTAACATTTTTCTTAGGAATCTCTTTCCCAACTATACCCAATAGAAAGGATTCTTGTTTCTTAATAAATGTGTTTTTCAACACTCTCTTTAATTCATTATAAATCTTCTCCCAGAAATCCCTTACTAGTGGGCAAGTCCACCACATATGATAAAAGGATCCTTCCTCTTTCTTACATTTCCAACATTTATTATCCTGATTATGATAAAGCTAATTTTACTGGTGTAAGATACCATCTATACATCATTTTCATTTTATTTTCTCTTAAAAGATTACATGCAGTAAACTTTAAATTCTGTTTCCATAATTTTTCCCAATCTTCCATCAAAATATTATGTCCCACGTCCTTTGCCCACAATATCATAACATTCTTTGTTTGTTCGTCTTTCGTATGCCACTCAAGCAATAACTTGTACATTCTGGAAAGTATTTTTGTTTTTGGTTCTAACAATTCTGTTTCCAACTTTGACTTCTCTGATTGAAAACCAAATTTCCTATCTAATTTAAATACTTCATTGATCTGATAGTATTGGAGCCAATCATCAAGCTGATTCTTCAGCTGTTCATATGTTTTTAACTTAAATTGGTCTCCTTCTTCTAGCAACTGTAAACACATTAGGCTTGGAGATGTGTGTGCCTCCCATGTTATTTTTGCTGCCTCAGCAGCACCAAACTGACCTCTCCAGGGTACAAGCCAGGGCAGTATGTATGGGGGTCCTGGGCTGCCCAGACCACAAGACTCCCTGAAGTGGTCCAAAGGAAAGGAAAGCAATACATTTGGCACCAGCTTGGTTGCAGGAATTGCCAGAAGGTGGCATTCCAGGCCCCATCCAGCCATCTTAGAAACTCCACCCTGGGTTTGTGTAGGATTTACTCCTCAGCCTTTTATTCTCCCGAAGATGTCTCATAAGGCAACAAACCTGTAAGATTAGAATATAAGCGACTATATGGTTTGTGGAGGAGAAAATCTATGGAGAATATAAATGGAACAGAGAGGGTTGGTACTAACAAATGACATGTGGGGGATTTCCTCTGTGTTTAAAGTTTTCTTTCAAGTTTATTGGTTCTATGTGTTAAGTAGCATCGTTCTTCTAGGTTTGTTTGATTCTGAGTGCCAACCTATAGATTACATTTGAAATGATTCATTTTGGATAGGAATTCTAGTTTACATGAGAATAAGTTGAAACCACCTAAAAGGCCAGCTGTGTGAGGAAGGCAGAAGCCACTTGTAAAGAGTTTTGGATATCTCTCTGCTTCGTCACTCACCTGTTTTCTATGTATAATTACTTAATTACTTAAGTGTTTGATGGTGAACTTCTAGGACCAAGAGACCTACTTGTCCGTGGTGCTCTTTGGTCTCTTTTAAGATATATATTAGTGATTTCTTAGGGGCAAATCACTTTTGACCATGTGGGCCTGGTAATACAATGGCTTTCATTTACCCCGGTTGCCCAAGATTCCAAGAACTACTTTAAGCGAAACCAGACCGCCTCCCTTGCTTCTGGTATGAGAATGCATTTGACCCTTCAGGATACAGATACAGCAAGCCTTTGCCAATCTCCCCTCTGCCTGTAATATTATGCAGATGACAAAGACACCACCACGCAGGAACTCCCTGGGGCTGTTGCCTCGCTAGGTCTAGCTAGGTCAACATATGCAAGCAGGTTTGAAGTATATCAGGCCCAAGAATCTGAGGCGGCTGCAAAAGCTTTTCAGTAGCTCATCTACAATGTGAGGTGGGCATCCTTGCTGAGGTGGAACAAATCTTTTCTCCTTATTTGACATCCTTAGCCAAGGCATCCTACCACCTGGCAATCCTGGAAAACAAGATCAAAAAGTGTCGCTCCTGAGGACAGAAATTATTTCCATTTAATAAGGGATTGGTGGCTCTAGTCATGCCTTAATATTTACATTCTGAGATAATGGAAAACGGGGCAGCGGGGGGCGGCGGAGGGATCCATCGCACCACGGTGCCAGGGCGCCAAAGGTGCTTAAGATGGCCCTGCGTGCCCCTGCAACAACGGCAGATGACACACGATGGCATAGCAATGTCAAGTGAAAAGCCCTAAATTAGGGAGAGGTGGGCAGGTGTTCCAATGCACTGTGCTGGAGAAGAAGGATCTCTATGGACACTCCTCCTCTTCCTGGAGAGAAGTGACTAGTGGGGTGCCACAGGGTTCTGTCTTGGGCCCAGTCTTATTCAACATCTTTATCAATGACTTGGGTGATGGGCTTGAGGGCATCCTGAGCAAGTTTGCAGATGACACCAAATTGGGAGGGGTGGCTAATACCCCAGAGGACAGGATCACACTTCAAAATGACCTTAACAGATTAGACAACTGGGCCAAAGCAAAAAAGATGAAGTTTAACAAGGAGAAATGTAAAGTACTACACTTGGGCAAAAAATGAAAGGCACAAATACAGGATGGGTGACATCTGGCTTGAGAGCAGTACATGTGAAAAGGATCTAGGAGTCTTGGTAGACCACAAACTTGACATGAGTCAACAGTGTGATGCAGCAGCTAAAAAAGCCAATGCAATTCTGGGCTGCATCAATAGGAGTATAGCATCTAGATCAAGGGAAGTAATAGTACCACTGTATTCTGCTCTCGTCAGACCTCACCTGGAGTACTGTGTCCAGTTCTGGGTACCACAGTTCAAGAAGGACACTGACAAGCTGGAACATGTCCAGAGAAGGGCAACCAAAATGGTCAAAGGTCTGGAAATGATGCCTTATGAGGAACAGCTTAGGTAGCTGGGTATGTTTAGCCTGGAGAAGAGAAGGTTAAGGGGGTGATATGATAGCCATGTTCAAATATATAAAAGGATGTCATATAGAGGAGGGAGAAAGGTTGTTTTCTGAGCTGTTCCAGAGAAGCCGACACAGAGCAATGGATTCAAACTACAAGGAAGAAGATTCCACCTAAACATTAGGAAGAACTTCCTGACAGTAAGAGCTGTTCGGCAGTGGAATTTGCTGCCAAGGAGTTTGATGGAGTCTCCTTCTTTGGAGGTCTTTAAGCAGAGGCTTGGCAGCCATATGTCAAGAATGCTTTGATGGTGTTTCCTGCTTGGCAGGGGGTTGGACTGGATGGCCCTTGTGGTCTCTTCCAACTCTATGATTCTACGTGCAGTGTTTAAACAGTGGTCCATCTGACTCTTTGATTGGCATGCCCTCAGCCCAATTGCACCCTGTCAGATGGACCACCAATAGGGTGTTGTGGCTGCTCCAATTGTTCCCGCTCAACACCTAGACCTAGTTGCCGGGACTCACTGCAACGCGTGCCCTCTCTTGCAGGGAGGACCCAGGGTATAAATAATATGCTGCTGTTGTTGTTGTTGTTGTTGTTGTTAAATTAGTAGCTATATGTTAGACATGCCATGGCAGGCCTCTGTATTTTCAGAATGATGGGGTTTTGTTTCTGTTTTCACACATGACCTAGATTTCAGGCTCCAAAAATCGTGGACGGAATTTGTATACCCTGTTTCTCATATTTTAAGACATACCCATAAAATAAGCCATAGCAGGATTTTAAGCATTCAAGGAATATAAGCCATACCCCGAAAATAAGACATAGTGATAGGCACAGCAGCAATGCCGGCCGCGGCAGGAGGAGGAGGAAAAAAATAAGACATCCCTTGAAAATAAGCCATAGTGTGTTTTTTTGAGGAAAAATAAATATAAGACATGTCTTATAATATGAGAAACACGGTACCATTCTCCTTCAAAAAATAAATAAATCCAGAATAAATAAAATACAGTAAAACATAAAAAAGCAAACAGCATAAAAGCAAACAATGCAGGATGAGATCTAAAAGGCCTTGCAGAATAAGGCTGTGAACACCTTAGTGGCTTGAAACACAGTGAAGTCTCACACCCCACCACTTTTAAGTCACTTTCTGACACCTGAGGGGGGACAGGGATGTCTTCACCTGCTGCACATTATCTGATTTGCTCACAGAAGCTACCCTCTGCACATGTGCTGTTATCTGTGCATGAGGAAGAAGAGTTTGGATTTGATATCCCGTTTTATCACTACCCAAGGGAGTCTCAAAGCGGCTAACAATCTCCTTTCCCTTCCTCTCCCACAACAAACACTCTGTGAGGTGAGTGGAGATGAGAGACTGCAGAGAAGTGTGACTAGTCCAAGGTCACCCAGCAGCTGCATGTGGAGGAGCGGAGATGCGAACCCGGTTCCCCAGATTAGGAGTCTACCGCTCTTAACCACTACACCACACTGGCTCATGAGTAATGGCTCCCTGAACTGTACACCCCTCAGCTTAACAGCAGCTGATGTGTTCAAATTGGATGGCAGCTGGTTTGAGGGAAAGTGCATCAAACAGGTGTGTTTCTCAATAAACTGCAGGGAACTGCGGCTAATGCCATGTGTGCACGGGACTTCAGACTCAGCAGCTGTGGGAGTGCAGTGGATCCAGAGTAAATCGTAATGTTGCAGAGCCAAAGAGGGGTTTTTGTGTGACACATCTCAAGGATGACACAGCAGATGCCAGCCAGGCACCAGTCAGCAAGAGAGCTTTCATAGTCGGCAAGGCACATTTGTTCAGGCATGACCAGGATATAGCCTGCAAGTTCCTCCACCCCTTGCTCAAAATAAGAGCGATAACCTTTACTGTACAGTGGAACCTCGGTTTATGAACACCTCGGTTTACGAATTTTCGGTTTATGAACGCCGCAGACCCATCTGGAACGGATTAATTCACTTTCCATTACTTTCTGTGGGAAAGTTCGCTTCAGTTTATGAACGCTTCAGTTTATGAACAGACTTCCGGAACCAATTACACCCATGCTTCGGGTTAAGTACGCTTCAGGTTGAGTACTCCGTGGACCCATCTGGAACGGATTAATCCACTTTCCATTACTTTCAATGGGAAGGTTTGCTTCAGTTTATGAACGCTTCAGTTTAAGTACTCCGTGGACCGTCTGGAACGGATTAATCCACTTTCCATTACTTTCAATGGGAAAGTTTGCTTCAGTTTATGAACGCTTCAGTTTATGAACAGACTTCCAGAACCAATTGTGTTCATAAACCGAGGTACCACTGTACATCTGAAATTGCTTTGTCAACTTTTCACTGGTTGACAGTATTACTGCTGCTGACAAGCCATTTATTGCACCCCTGTTGCCTTCTAAGTGAAAAACGGTTTGCCAGAATGTTTTGGGAGAGTCTTTCTAATGGAGAATTCACCTGTCGGGGTGCAGTTTGACAAAGGTGGCCAATGGGCAGTTGGCAGTTTGAATTTATACAAGGGAGAGGGGAGGATTTAGTTGAAGTTAGCTGCAAGTGAGACGCAACTGTGGATTTGATCGCAACAAATGCTCTCTGCAAATTTGATGCAGAATTAGTGGCTGTGCTCTCCGGCTGCCAGAGTTTAGCTGCCTCCACTTTGACCTGCTTGTATATTTGCAAAGAAAACAAATTGTACAACCATCAAGTCCCCATAGCTCTTTAGAGCAAAGGAAATGTAACTCATGAAACATGGAACGCTATAGATTTCTTTTGTTACAAGTGAAACTGTGAGCAAATATTTTACCACACCTCGATTATACCCAGCCAGATGGGTGGGGTATAATTATTATTATTATTATTATTATTATTATTATTATTATTATTATTGATTGCTGAGCCTTAGAAGGGGTGGGGAAACTGGTATTTAACTCCAGTAAAATTGGCTAAGATGTATAGAATGAGTAGTAAAACTTGCTGGAAATGTAAAGAAAAGGATGGTGAATTTTATCATATGTGGTGGACATGTGATAGAGTTAAAAGATTTTGGGAAATGATATATAATGAATTGAAAAAGATGTTTAAATACACTTTTCCCAAAAAGCCAGAGGCATTTTTGTTAGGAATTATGGGAGGGGAGATTGTAAAAGAGGACCAAATATTGTTTATGTATGCGACAACCGCGGCCAGGACTTTATTGGCCCAATAATGGAAAAATCAGGAAATACCTACGATTGATGAGTGGCAGACGAAATTGATAGACTATGCTGAATCAGCTAAACTGACATGCAGGATCCGAAACCAGGGAGAGACAAAGTTCCGAAAAGATTGGAGTAAGTTTGTGGACTATATGGAGAAGAACTGTAGAAGTTTAAAAACACTTGCAGGATTGAAATAAATCCTACGAATTGACTAAAGTGAGGACAATAATAAACTGCGAGACAGGAGTAAATAAGAAAACCGCGAGAAGGGAGGGAGGGAAGTCAAAGCTCGGCAGAGCAGGTGGAGAAGGGCGAAGCTAAGATGAATTGTATTAAAAATGTTGTTTTGTTTGTTTTATTTGTTAAATTGGAAAAATTGAATAAAAATTACTATAAAAAAAGAAGGGGTGGGGAAACTGTTTTGGGAGTGTAGGGTTCCAGCCTCATATAACCTTAGCATGTTTGAATCTAATTAGTGCATAAATGGGTTAAACCACAGAGTAAGCGGACCTGCCAGGCTTAGCCTATGTCATCATTCCTCACCTTGAGAGGAAATGGGTCATGAAGACTTTTTAAAAAATTGCAGGATGTAAGATCTCTGAACTGGTCACTCCAGCAGATGGCTTTAACCAGCCTCTTATTTTTCAGACCAGAATGGAGTCTGAAACTAGCATTTTTTCCCCTCCACCAATAGTTTAGAAACTTTTACCTTTAGTAACCAAGCAATATTTTGCCTGTGCATCTTCATGAACTTTGAAGAGTTTTGTAAGTAAACCATTTTATGGCTTACCAAGCGTGTGGTCTCTATGCTAGGGAAGTGGGATAGCTTGGAAATAGCTTTTAAAAGGGGACTTCGATAACTTACTGGAAGGGTACATTTTAAAGGTTTTACCGTCTATCTTTCCAAGCTTTTATTTGCTGCATGTTTTGTGATGTTAAATTTCTGCTGGGGTTCTCTCACCAAAGAGTACTTGGGCCGAACTTCTAGGATTCTAACAGGGAGTTGGGTCAGGTCAGTAGGCGAGTAGCAGCCATATGATCTGCTTCCTTAATACCCTAATTGTGGGATGCAAAGGGTTAAGTGCAGTCAAGTCACAACAATCCCTAGAGGGTCCACTTGGAGGACTGTGGAGGATCACATGACTAGCTTGGTTTCCTGTTCCTCCACATGCAAATGAGTTGGGGAAGCGGCAGATAAATTCACTAGCGAGAAGCCATTTCCTCCTCTTGGACCAGACTCTGTTGGACTTCAAGGACTCAACATCTAGTGAGGATTCTCTCTCTAGGCTTCCAGCCAACAGAGAGAGATGAGATGGAGTCTCACTTCTTATAAGTGAACTTCACAATGTATATATTACTTTTTACCTAAGCAAGTCTACCTCTTGAGTATGCTGTATCTCAGGAAGATTGTAAGTAAACATCTTTTATACTTTTAAGAGCATTGTGTTGTGTCTTTTCTTTTAAGAGGGATAAAGGGGGAAATACCAGGAAAATACACTTTATTTTAGTGGCTTAAATCAAGCCTGCGCAAACGCTTTTCTGCTGTGTATTTTGCAAAAGGGGAATGTTTTTACTCTGCTAAAGTTTGGTGCTTGTTGCGCAAGCGGGAATAGGACATATTAAACAAGATCTCCTCATCCACATCCCTGAACATTCCCACACTAATGATCCCAAGTATCTACATCCAGGTATCCACAGCAGCAGTGAGCCCTTGGGTTTATGACAATGTGCTGGCAATGAGGGAAAGAGCAAGAATTTAGATCAGAGTCGGTATTAAATTGTTCTTTTGCAATGTGTTGGTCAGAGGAGTATTTCCAGAGGTGAGTAGGAATGTGGGGGTAACCAACCCAGCACAGAGAGAAGAGACCAACAAAGACACAGCACCGGGGAATTTGCTTGAAATCTCAGGACAGAAGGAAGATATATGTTACCAATTATTGCAACTTGTGGCAACTATGGCAGCCCTTCATTTCATACATGATCCCCAAACCTCCCAGGTCTTCACAAGAAGTCTTTATTGCTGAACTTGTGGGCTTTCCTCCTTGTTCTTAGTTAACATTTTACGCTGAAATTTAATGATTTTTCAGCAACTCAGGATGCAATTCAAGACACTCCCTAGGAGCCTTTTGGAGTTTAGAAGGAATGAATGACATGAAAGACAGAAATACATTTTAAAAATGCAAGGCGGGCTGCCAGGAGATCTTGACATTTCAACTCAATATTTGCTTTTGGCTTGGGTGGATTTTTCACCGCCAATGGAAAGTCTTTAAGTGCCAACGCATTTTTGGATAATCTTTGCTTGAACCACACTCTGAACTGGCAAACAGCATCTTATATTAAATTTTATCCCTCGCCAAAACACACACACACACATTTCTCTGAAGTACATGAAACAACTTTTTTAATACTTTTGATTCTCTGTGTGACTAATTGTGTATGGATTTCTTTTAGCCAAATCAAATTAGCGGTGCATTCTGAAGATATTTGACAGAGGGAAAGGAAAGCCACCTGGTATTAAGGCTTACAGTCAGTTTGCTACTTATGGAGCACAGACACTGTGGCAACTGTTGGGCAAGAAGGGAGGAAAGCAAGGACCATTTCATTCTCAGAGGCTCCCTTGCACCCTTGGCAAAGAACTTATTGGCGGCCCTGGCCCCTTGCACCCCTGACAAGGAGAGCAAACAGATGGGTGGGTGGGATTGCTGCCACTCTGAGTAGAGAATTTATAAAGAGTATGAAGTATTTCAATGCATAGTTTCGTATCTGTGGAGTAGCCATATCATAAGTTGGGTTTTCCCAGACATGCAACCAGACATACATTTGGGCCATTCCCTGACCTGGATTGCCAACTTTCTTGCTTTTCTTTTTAAAAAACAAGTATCTGTGAAGAAGGAAAATGTACTTGCAGCATTCTGCCTTATCTGTTGGTGAGAATGAGGCTTGCTTTTACCTTCCCAGTGAGAAATCACAGCTATGGCTGACACAGTACTACTGTTAGTGGTGGCTGTTGCTGAAATAATGTGGTTATAACAAACCTGAAAAGTAGCCCCCCAGTCAGAGCTGGATTAATACCTTTAGAGGCCCTAAGCACTTTAAAGATTTGGGTGCCCCCCCATATATCTAATATCTAAAGCAAACAATAATAAACTGTAAAATAAAATTTTATTTTTCAAACTGAAGCAAAACCTACATAAAGATGGAAAGTATTGTTTATTTTTACATACTTCCACTTTATATTTGAAATTTTTCTCCTTTTTCTAATCAAAGTCTTTGATCAGATCCCCAAAACTAATCTTATCTGCTTCTATACTTAGTGGAGATAAGGCATCCAGCCTGGCTTGTTGCATAGTTGTTCTGTTGGGATTTTTAATATACTTCAACTGAGAAAATGACTGCGAAGCAATTTGTGACCATTAATGTTAAAAATCCAGCAATGGAAAATTTCTGTGGTGCCTCTGCTTCCCTTTATGCCCTAAGCACATACAGTATATTCCTGAGTATAAGACTACTTTTTAACCCAGGAAAATCTTCTCAAAAGTCGGGGGTCGTATTTCTTATACAGCGAGTATATCCCAAACTCTATACAGTGGTACCTCTACTTACGAATGTTTCTACTTACAAATGGAGCTCCGTCCGCCATCTTGGATGCGGTTTAGATAGGATTTTTTCTACTTACAAATTTTTAGATAGGGTTGCTTCTACTTACGAATTTTTTCTCCCAATGCATTCCTATGGGATTCGACTTACAATTTTTTTCTACAGTGGTACCTCGGTTTATGAACACAATTGGTTCATAAACTGAAGCGTTCATAAACTGAAGCGTTCATAAACTGAAGTGAACTTTCCCATTGAAAGTAAAGGAAAGTGGATTAATCTGTTCCAGACGGGTCCGTGGAGTACTCAACCTGAAGCGTACTTAACCCGAAACATGGGTGTAATTGGTTCCGGAAGTCTGTTCATAAACTGAAGCGAACTTTCCCATTGAAAGTAATGGAAAGTGAATTAATCCGTTCCAGATGGCTCCGCGGCATTCATGAACCGAAAATTCGTAAACCAAGGTGTTCATAAACCGAGGTTCCACTGTACTTACAAATGTGCATTCGGAACGCATTAAATTTGTAAGTAGAGGTACCACTGTATTTTAACTGGAAAAGTTGAGGATCTTCTTATATGCCCAGTCGTTTTATACGGTACTTATTTTGCTTAATGGTTAATCCAGCCTTGCCCCTGGTCCGCACTGCAGGTTAGAGAGGTGGATTCTAGCCAAATGTCCTCCTTATAAAACAAGACTGCAGCTTAAAACCCATCTACCAAAACTGCCCCTGCAAATCTCTTCCCAGCCCAGATCCAGTACTCAGTTGTATCCAGAAGCCATGTGCTCTATTTACTTGCATGCAGACATGGTCTGTTTTTAAAATGTTTAAGAACTCAAAAGTATCATGTTTTATACACAAAATAGCACCCAAGTTAAAAAAAGTAGGACTTGCTGTCTTTGGGATGAGCAAGTACCTAACACTGCTGCCTGGTCACAGGTATTGCTGAAATCCTGGCTGGCCAGCTGTCATTTCCACCCAGGGATTGGTGGGGGGCTGACAAGAGTGAACCCAGAAGCTGGACAGACTCTGAGTTTATTTTACCCTGAAGTACAGTGTACCAGACAGAACAAACCTTTTATGTTTCAAAACTGGCTGCGGAAATGTTTACATAAAGTTAATATAATTTGTTGTTGCTCAACAGTAGTATCAGAGAGAGTTATTATACTCATAAAGGTATTATGAGTGAGAAAAAAAGGAGGCACCGAACTATAAACAGTATATAGTATATACAGTAAGAATATATATGAATGAATTTCCATGCTTAGAAAAACAAAGGGCAGAGTGCCCAACTGAGGATTCCCTAACAGAGAACCAGAGAGCATGTAGCTGTCTTTGTTTTGCTTTGTTTTTTCACCTTTGGAGGTTCAACTGCACTTTGCATGTAAAATATGTAGGAAAAAACCCCTGGCCTATTTCCTTGCTGCAATACTGGGAGGGGGCTGTTTAAAGTAGAAAAGTGGCAAAAGTTAAACACTTCTGCAAGCCGCTTCTTAGCTGTTTACAATATTTCCACTTAGATTCATCCTTTAAAGCAGGCATGTCAAACATGCGGCCCTCCAGATGTTTTGGCCTACAACTCCCATGATCCCTAGCTAGCAGGACCAGTGGTTGGGGAAGATGGGAATTGTAGTCCAAAACATCTGGAGGGCCACATGTTTGACATGCCTGCTTTAAAGTGTATTGTATTTAAACTGTTATGACCTGCATCAAATACTAATGTCAATACAGTGGTACCTCGGTTTATGAACACAATTGGTTCCGGAAGTCTGTTCATAAACTGAAGCGAACTTTCCCATTGAAAGTAATGGAAAGTGGATTAATCTGTTCCAGACGGTCCGCGGAGTACTTAAACTGAAGTGTACTTAACCCGAAGCAAGGGTGTAATTGGTTCACGAAGTCTGTTCATAAACTGAAGTGTTCATAAACTGAAGCGAACTTTCCCATTGAAAGTAATGGAAAGTGAATTAATCCGTTCCAGATGGGTCCGCGGCGTTCGTAAACCGAAAATTCGTAAACCGAGGTGTTCATAAACCGAGGTTCCACTGTAAATATCTGCATAATTAAATTCCCTACATTCATATTAGCCCTGAGTGCTCCCTGGAAGGACAGATCGTGAAGCTGAGGCTCCAATACCTTGGCCACCTCATGAGAAGAGAAGAATCCTTGGAAAAGACCCTGATGTTGGGAAAGATTGAGGGCACTAGGAGAAGGGGACGACAGAGGACGAGATGGTTGGACAGTGTTCTCGAAGCTACGAACATGAGTTTGACCAAACTGCGGGAGGCAGTGCAAGACAGGAGGGCCTGGCGTGCTATGGTCCATGGGGTCACGAAGAGTCGGACACGACTAAACGACAACAATATTCATATTAACAACGTTAGTAATTAGTGACAGGCAGGAATTCACACCTAAAATAAAATAAAATTTAAGAACCCCAGTGCTGATTATAAAAGGAGGAAAGGCTTACTAGATCTAGAGTGTTATTCAACAAAGTTTAAGTTCTGTTTTGAACTATTCTTCCTCAAACCCAATTATGCTTGCTGTATTGGAAATATATATATTGATATATATAATGATAAGAATAATATTGGAGAAAACTGGGTATTGAAACTTGCTTAACCTAAATGGTATATCCCAGTTTCCAGTGGCCCTTTAAAGTACGCTTCACGCAGAGTATACGCAGTCAGAAGTCAACCTGGCTAAGAAAACACCACCAAGAGCGTAGGGAATTATCTCCCTTATATGAAACCCCTTACTAGCTGCACACTTGTAAAAGTATGCAGATGAAAATACAAACTGTTGGGTTTCTTTAACTGAAAAACAAACTGACTCTAAAGAGACTTTAAACTAAAGATAAATGCTTTCTCTCTTAGCAATGTTATCTACCCACATTCAAAACCTCCCGCAAACCTCCCATTAAACTACCCGAGAATTAACAGCATTCTAGCATTATAACTAAGCAATCATACTAAGATTCAACTAAGGAATCTCTTAAACTGAGAACAACTGAGTGAGTGATCTACTACGAGATGAATCAAACTGAAAGATCTAACTAAGAGATACAGAAGGCTTTCTGGCAGAGCCTTATATACAAGAAGCAGAGCCCACGCCTGTGAGCAATTAACAGAAACACCGGCACCTGTTTCTCTTAAACAGACAGTATTTACATTAGACCGGCCCTAAAGTAACTTGACTATTCAAAAAATCCAACATGCTGTGCCTTTCTCAAATTAATAAAACATATGATTTGATTCAGTTTTGCTAAATCTCACTGTTTGATGTACATTCTCTTGAGTGAGGACCCTCTCTTATTTAGCAACATTTCACATGTATCATTTGTTGCTGAGGGTTCTTCTTTTTATTTCTGGTGAATAAGGACCCTCCCCACAACCTGGAACATCTACTTGCACATGAATTGAGCAGGTGCAAAGCCATTGCTGCAACAGAATAAGAGTCAGCAGGAGGCAGCAGCCCGTGAGATCACTCACTGGCAAACTTTGCTGTTGTTTGAAAACATGCACAACTTCTGACTTGAAGAAATGGTCAGGGGAAATGTTCCCCTAATCCTTCTACATGCAACTTTTTGAGCTAGTTGCCAGGATCAGACGCAAATCAAGCCAAAGAGTTTAAGAATGAGTGTGCCTTTTAGCATAATTAGGAAACAATTTGCAGGGCTATGCAAATTATGTCACCCAGATTTGAGAAACTGGGATGTGGCAAGCCAACACATAAGTTGTACAAATCTGCAAATACAGTACTTTCAGTTTACAAAAGCACAGTCTGCAATCTTCTTTCAGTGATTTCATCAAAGCTCAGTGCAATCCGCCTCGCTTACTGGCAATGAACGTGAATCTTGAAACTTGTTTTCTTTGCATGCAACATTGTCATCATCATTGTCATCAGAACTAATAAGCGCTTTGAGGCTGGCCCACCTTTTCAACGTGGCTGAAAACTTCATTCAAAGCTTTGTTGGCAAATCTCTTCCAGAGAGGACCAGTGGTTAAACACATACTTTCCATGCGAAAGGTCCTAGGTTTATTCCCTCGACATTGGCGGTTAAAGGGTCTCAGGCTGCAGAACTAGGAAAAGATCTTAGAGAGCGACGAACAGTTTGTAATAGGAGATACCAGGCTAGACGAGACAGTTTCTCCAACACCGCCAAGACTCCTTTAATACATTCAGCACCGTATGTAATTGCCTTCTTGTCAATCATGATCTTAATGGAATATTAGGGTCAGAGAAGTTCCCCACACCTCCTCCTCAGATGTATTCTGTGTCATGTTTTCTGCTTCTCTTTCTTCCATCTGTGCTTAGTGAATTTCTCCTCCTAGTTTTGTTCAGTTGCATATTGTGGTACTCATCCAGCTCCATTATTTCATGAAGTACAAAATGTGCCTGGAGGGACAGATAATCTTTCCTTGGAATGCATATCAGTGGGGGGTTTTCCTGTCAATACACTGAAGGCAGACAGAGTGGCGGGTGAGGAGTATACATGTCTGCATATCTCTCAAAAGCGCAACTCCTGCGTATTGTACATAAATGATAAAACTTCTGGTGAAGTGGCTTTTCAAATGCAAAACCAAGTGTGAATTCACTGAAAGGGAAAAACGATGGTGTTGTCTATTGCTGGCAACACAAGTGAGAACAGCAGGAAGGGGAAGAGGAAGAGAGAATGAACACATTTGGGTTTGTCATCCTTGAAGTAGATGAATATACTGATTCAGAACTAGATGAAGTAATGTAAAAACAGTCCCAAGTAAAGCTAGAACATCTTTGGAGCTTGTGGTGTGGAAATAGAAGTATTTGCCCTGAAAAGAGACGAGAACACTCAACATAAATGGCCTACAAAAAGGTAGACTTCTTCTGCAGATGGATGATCTGCTGGTCAGCAGCAAGCAGATGGGGAGACACAATCCCACTCCATTTAATGCACACACATACAGAAACACAAATACAGTACTCAATGACTCTGGGAGGAAAGCATTCTGTGTGCATCAGTGACTGCTGCACTTGGCATATCAGAAGAAATCATGCATTTCCAATATGCATCTAATAAGCCAGAAAATGCAGCTGTGGCTTCAGCTGTACAGTATATGTTGTTATAATTCTGTTGGGGGTGGGGAGGGCTAAATGCCTGGGTTTAATACATGTTAGACTTTAATTGGAACTGGTATGTTAAAACAGGTTGCCAGACCCTTCTATCTTAAGTTATGCGTGCATTAGGTCATGTGTGAAACCCACTTCAAAGCCCCTGGAATTAGCATTGTTGTTGTTGTTGTTGTTGTTGTTGTTGTTGTTGTTGTCTAGTCATTTAGTCATGTCCCCATGGACCAGAGCATGCCAGGCACTCCTGTCTTTCACTGCCTCCCGCAATTTGGTCAGACTCATGTTGGTGGCTTCGAGAACACTGTCCAACCATCTCGTCCTCTGTCGTCCCCTTCTCCTTGTGCCCTCCATCTTTCCCAACATCAGGGTCTTTTCCAGGGAGTCTTCTCTTCTCATGAGGTGGCCAGAGTATCGGAGCCTCAGCTTCAGGATCTGTCCATCCAGTGAGCACTCGGAGCTGACAGACTTCTTAAAATGAAACACCTCCTAATCCCAGAAAATTAATATGAGGTTGCCATGTATCACTCCTCCTCCGGAAGGATTGCGCACAGTTCTAAATGGCGTGGGTTCATACCTCTTTGACTACTTCCCATTGCATTTTCCGCATATGCAGAGTATGAAGCAAGAACAAACAAACAAAAACAGCATTGGTAGATGATATTGTTATGATAGCTAAAGCAAGATGGGTAAAAATGGAACAGCCATTAAAGCAGAGTTACTTCAGGAAACGAAGCAGCAATATGCATCTATATAGTATTTATTAGATTTACCATAAAGCCCCAGGACATTCCACAACAATAACATATTCAGTACAATTATAAAACAAACAGAACAGTTACCATAAAACAGGAAAAGTGTGAGAACAATAAAAAATCGTTCTGTATATATACACATTTAAAAGTATTTCCAAAAATGGTTAAAAATTGTTCTAATACAGATGTAGACTGGGATCAAGATCTTAATGTGTTATCAGCAAAGTACTTAATGCGCAATCTGCAATATCAAACAGAATTGTCACTATGGGAATGCCCTGCATGTATGACAAGATAGAAGGGATGGGAGATCAGTGATTTAGCAGCAAGAAACTTACCGTTGGGAGAAAGATTCCAGCTGTCCAGTAGCAGAGTTAGCACAATGGTGATTGCTTCAATCACATTAAAACAGCGTTTCTCAACCGCTGTTCCGTGGCACACTAGTGTGCCGCGAGACGCTGGCTGGTGTGCCGCGACGTGCGGCGACGAGAAGGGCGATTTGCATTGTCACGTGCCGGAAAGCAATATTTCTCCTCCTCTTTCCCAAAGCTCAGTGCAAACGAGTCTGGCGGCCGCCAATACACAGCGCTAACCCGCCGGAAAGCAATATTTGGCAAGTGTTTCTTACAGTCATAATTATAATATAGGGCGGCACAGAGTTAAATTTTTTAACTTTTTAAATGGTGGTGTGCCTCGTGATTTTTTTCACGGAACAAGTGTGCCGTGGCCCAAAAAAGGTTGAGAAACACTGCATTAAAACTTACTTAGATATGCCTCTGCCCTCACACCTTTAAACAAATGTTCCTCGTGCCTAAAGGTAAAAGGTAAAGGAACCCCTGACCATTAGGTCCAGACAGTCGTGACCGACTCTGGGGTTGCGGCGCTCATCTCGTGTTATTGGCCGAGGGAGCCGGCGTACAGCTTCCAGGTCATCACAGACACTTGGCTTTGCAAATAAGTGAGTGTTTTACTGGCGGAATCTCCATAAGTTAGAGCAAACAAGTCTACATCTGTTGGCAGTAAAACAAAAATGAAAAAGGGTTCCAAACAACTTAAAAGGTAAAGTACAATGTTTCCTTATGAAAGGACAATGCAATCTTTGAGTTAGCAAAGATACAGGCTATAAAATCTCCTTTTGGAGTTATTCAGTTCACTTGCAGGGCACCGTGGCAACACAAAGAAAGACTGAGAGGCAGGGGGAGAGCAGAGGCTTAAGAGAGCCTGATAAGCCACACCCACTTGCAGGCTTCTTTTCATCCTGATAGCTCATATGAGAAGCTTCTTTCTTTCTTTTTGGGAAGGGGAGGTGTCACAGTGGCCGGAGCGGGCTACTTCAGAGTAACGACTCTACACAGCTCTGCATTTTATTCTTTTATTGGTGCTGCGTATTTACAGTGCTGAAGTCATTGCTATATACACGGAGCTATGTGTTCAGTCGGGTTCAGAACCTCCGAATGGCTTTTGGCGCGTCTTTCTCCAACACAAAAGCCTCGGTAGACCCATCCTCTTTCCTCTCCTCTTTCTGCGCAATTCCGGAGTTGGGGGGATGGGTCTCCCCCCCTTATTTGCCCCTTCCTGTTCCACCTGAGACCCTGGCTCCGCTACCTTGCCTGAGCCTCGGACACGACTTCCTGCTTCCCCACTGGAATCGGAACTCTCTCTGCTTTCCCCTGTGCTCGGGGATGGGCTTGAACTCAGGAGGGGAGGGACTTCGCGATATCCCCTGTCCCTCACATCCACCCCCCTTCCAAGCTCCCCTTCTCCCCTCCCCAGGTCCCCCCCGGGTGTCGGTGACGACTGGAAGCCTAAGAACTCAGTACTTTCCGAGCCCGTTGGTGTGAACACCTCCCCCCAGTCTTGCGAGCCCCCCCCCTTCCGCCTGGGAGGACTGGAATCCCAAAAAGTCCGTGGCGTCAGAGCTGGTGGGGGTAAAAATGTGCTGCCAGTCTGCTTCTTCCTCTGACTGAGTGGATCTCGGCGACGCCCATACTTCTTCCTCTGGTTCCTCAAACTCCGCTTCCCATCCCCATGGTGAACTGCTCTCCAGTACTTCCTCCCTCTCCCCCTCCCCCTCCCTTTCCATGTGCCAGGGCTTGGGTCTGTGGGGAAAGAGGGCGTGAAATTCTTCCACCAAGAATTCCTCCTGTATCTGAGAGGCTGGGACCCACTCATTTTGGGATGGCGGGGCGTCCTCCCATGCCATGAGGTACTCCAGGCCCCCCACCCCTCTCCGTGAATCCAGGATGGCCGTGGCCTCATTGAGTTGCTCCCTGCCTTCCCTCTCCCCCCCCTCCCTCGGGGGTTTGGTCGCTGTCTCGGAGCCTGCTGCTTGCCCTGTACGGCGACAGCAGCGATCTATGAAACACTGGATGCACCCTCATGTCCTCTGGTAGTGCCAATCTGAAGGCCACCGGATTGACCTGTTGCGTGACCGTGAAGGGGCCCAGCCGTCTGGGCGCCAGCTTTTTGCACCTCCCTCTAATGGGAAGGCCCTCCGAGGACAACCAAACCTTGATGACCTCCCCTTGTCGCCTGTGGCGATCTGCCCCCTTCTTGTACGCTTCCTTGGCCCTCTCCAAGTGCTCTCTGAGCTGTTGGTGCACCGTCTCTAGTTCCTCTGCCCAATCCTCTGCCCGTGGGCCCTCCTCCTCCTCCTCCCCCTCCCTCTCCGGGAAAGATCTGAGGTCGCGCCCATAATTGGCCTTAAAGGGCGACACCCCTGTGGAGACGTGCACTGCATTATTGTAGGCAAATTCCGCCAGTGGCAGGCGATCCACCCAGTCCGTTTGCCTCTGGCTGACGTAGCATCTCAGGTACTGCTGCAGAATGGCGTTGACCCTCTCCGCCTGTCCGTTAGTCTGCGGGTGTCTAGCCGTCGATAAGCTGACCTCCACCTGCAGGAGGTTCATGAGCCGCCTCCAGAACCTGGAAACAAATTGGCGGCCACGATCCGAAATAACCCTTAAAGGTAATCCATGCAGTCTGAAGACGTGGTCAACAAACAGTTTGGCTGTCTCTTCTGCAGAGACCGCCCTGGCACACGGTATAAAGTGGCACATTTTGGACATAAGGTCCACCACCACCAACACTGCGGTCTTGCCCCTGGATGCAGGCAGGTCCGTGATGAAGTCCATGGACACCACTTCCCACGGCCTGTGAGGTGTGGCTAAGGGCTCCAGCAATCCTGCTGGCGCTGCTCTGACTACCTTTGCCCGCTGGCAGGTGTCACAGCCCCGTACATAGTCTCTAACATCTTCCCGCACCCCTGGCCACCAGAAGTGTCTCATGACTAGGTGAGCGGTTTTGTCCCTTCCAAAATGACCCGCCGTCGGGTTGTCGTGCATCTGCTTGAGGATCTTACGTCTAAGCTGGGTGGTGGGCAGGTATAGTGCCCCCTTGTGGAAAAGCAGCCCCCTGCGTTCTGCAAAGTCTTTTGCCTGCACCCCCCCTCTCAGTTCTCTGAAGATGCGGGTGGCAAACTCATCTGCTGCCGTCAGTGCTGTGAGTTCTGCCTCGCTCACCACTGCTGCTCCGCAGGACCATGCTGATGGGGGGAAAATGTGCCTGGGTGCTGGTGGCAACTCCTGCTCCATGTACTCTGGTTTGCGGGAGAGGGCATCTGCCCTGACGTTCTGCTCCCCCGGTATGTAGTGGATGGAGAAGTTGAAGTTCGAGAACTCTGCCCACCGTATCTGCCGCTGGTTGAGCACCCTGGCTGTTCTCCAGAACTCCAGGTTCTTGTGGTCTGTACACACCTGGATGGGGTGCTTGGCGCCCACCAGGAAGTGTCGCCAGTGCTGGAAAGCAGCGTGGATCGCAAGAAGTTCCCTATCAAACACCGTGTAGTTGCGTTCTGGCTGGGTCAGCTTCCTGGAGAAGAAGGCACAAGGTCTCCACTCTCTGTTGGCGTCCAGTTGCAACAGGATCGCTCCCAAAGCCCTGTCTGAAGCATCGGTCTCAACGCGTAGGGGCGCATCCTGCACCACGTGGAACAGGTTTTGGTCCGAAGCGAACACCCTCTTGAGGCTTTCGAACGCTGCTTGCGCCTCCTGTGTCCACCTGAACTTCTGCTTGCCTCTCAGGCAGTCCGTGATGGGAGCCGTGACCCGTAAGAAGTTCTTGATGAATTTCCTGTAGAAGTTGGCGAAGCCTAGGAGGCGTTGGGCATCTTTGCGCGTCCTGGGGCTGTGCCAGTCCAGGATGGCTTGTACCTTGTCCTTGTCCATCGCCAGCCCCTTGTCTGACAGTTTGTAGCCCAGGAAGTCTACTTCCCTGGTGTGAAACTTGCACTTCTCCAGCTTCACATACAGGTGGTTCTCCTTCAGGCGCTGCAACACCTCCCTGACATCCTTCACATGTTGCACTGGGTCGTTGGAATAGATAAGGATGTCATCCAGGAAGACCAAGCAGTTCTTGAAGAGGAGGGACCCCAGGACGTGGTGCATGAAGGCCTGGAAGCATGCTGAGCCCCCTTGCAACCCGAAGGGCATCACCAGATATTCAAAAGAGCCCAGGGGCGTGAACATCGTGGTTTTCCACTCATCGCCTTCCCGGATCCTGATCAAGTTGTACGCCCCCCTCAGGTCTAGCTTGGTGAAAATCTTGCCCCTGCGTGCCGCTGTCAGGAGATCGTCCACTCTGGGCATGGGGAAAGCCACTGGCTCTGTCACTGAATTCAGTCGTCTAAAATCCACCACAAGACGGCGCTGTTGCGTGTCTTTCTTGTCCACCCAGAAGACCGGGCTGCCCCCTGCTGCCTTGCTTTCTCTGATGAACCCCCGTTTGAGGTTCTTGTCTATAAACGCACGCAGATCCTCCAGCTCCTGATCTGACATGGCGTACAGCTTGGCTGGGGGTATCGTTGCCCCTGGCACCAGGTTGATCTGGCAGTCAAAAGACCTGTGTGGGGGCAGGTGGTCGGACTCCGCTTCGCTGAAGACCTCCTGCAGGTCCCAGTATGGTTTGGGTATCGCCTCACCCCCTTTGACGTGCATGGTGGCCACCGTGGCTATTGGAGGCCCCTCCCCTGGTTGGTGCTGCATGCAATGTTCCAGACAAAAGTCCGACCCAAACGTGATGCATCTCTGGTGCCAACTGATGGAGGGGTCGTGGCGCGCCAGCCAGCTCATGCCCAAGACGATGGGGGGGTCTGAGATGGTGGTGACGTTGAATGCCAGTGTCTCAGAGTGCCTTCCCACCGTCATTCTCATGGGGGGGGTTTGATGAGTGATGGCCCCTCCCAGCAGCTCCCTGCCGTCAATGGTGGCTACGTGCAAGGGAAAGTCCAGCTGCAGAAGCTGTATTTGGTGCTCTTCTGCAAAGTTTCTCGAGAAGAAGTTGGCAGATGCACCACTGTCAATTAAGGCGAGGACTGTCAGGGGATAGCCATTTGGGAGCGTTAACGTCACTTCTAGAACCACTCCTGCTCTGGGAGGGGTGGGCTGGCTCTGCTCCGCGCTGTGCGGGTGGGCGGGCTGGGGCTGTTGTCTGCTGACTGCGCCTGGCTGCTGCCCCTTGTCTCCTGCAACCAGGCTTTCCCGTTTCCCTGCTGTGGTGCTGCGTCAGTGGGGGAGGGCACAACCGTTCCCGCCTTTCCTTGCCACTCTCTGCGATGTGGGCAGTCTCTGACGAGATGCTGGGGGGAGTTGCAGAGAAAGCAATTCCCGCCCCTTCCCTCCTTGCGTCGTCGCCGCTGGGGTTTGAAAAGCCCCCCCGCGCGCGCTATCAATTTGCATGGGTTCCTGGTCCTGGCTGGTCCCAGGCGTGGCTTGGAAGGGTTGTTGGGGGAGTGGCTTCTCCTGCGACCGTGGGAACCAAGCCCGCTTTGTGCGCGTTGCTTGCTTGTCGTTCCACCGGGATTCCTGTCTCACCCCCACCGCCAGAGCCGCTTTGCTCAGCTGATCCATATTACTGGGCTTTGGACCTCTCGAGAGCTCATCTTTCACATCCTCATTCAACCCCAGGTAGAACGCCGCTTCCATCGGAGGCGAGTGCAGTTCCCACCCCAGTCTGTGCACTAGCATGGTGAATCTCGCCCAATATTCGCGAACTGTCATTGTTCTTTGCCTTAAATTATGCAGTTCCTCCTTGGTCTGGTCCATATGACTATCGGACGCATACATAGTTTTTAAAGCCTCTAGAAATAGTTTGACATTCTTCATGCAAGGATTTTTTGTCGCGATTAACGGTCTTAGCCACTCCCTGGCTGCCCCTGTAAGGTGTTCCACAATAAACGCTACCCTGTGCTCATCATCAGGGAACTCATCATGGTGCAGCTCAAGAGCATACACGATCTCAGTCTCAAAGCCATGATACCGTGTTTCTCATATTATAAGACATGTCTTATATTTATTTTTTCCTCAAAAAAACACACTATGGCTTATTTTCAAGGGATGTCTTATTTTTTTCCTCCTCCTCCTGCCACGGCCGGCATTGCTGCTGCGCCTATCACTATGTCTTATTTTCGGGGTATGACTTATATTCCTTGAATGCTTAAAAATCCTGCTATGGCTTATTTTATGGGTATGTCTTAAAATATGAGAAACAGGGTATTCCCTCGGGTCTCCATTGAACTTGCTTACTAGGGTCCCCGCTCTCCTTCCTGGCAGCACTTGGAGTTGGGGGGCCCCTCCCGCCTTGTTTTTCTCGGCATCCAGCTTGTTTTGGAGCTCTACCGCCACCGCCCTTAATTGCTGCTCTTTTTCCTGAAGCGCTCTCACCTGTTCCGCAAGTTGTAGCCGGTCCTCCTGGACCTTCTTGGTTTCTTCTTTAGCTGCCTTTAATTCCCCCTGTGCCTGCAGCGCCAGTTGCTGCAGGTCCTGTTGGGCTTTCTCCGCGATCTGCCGCCATTTCTCCGCCTCTGACGCACTCATCCCGGCAACTCCAAAGTAGCCCAAAAAAAGATTCGGAGGTTGCTGTCACAGTGGCCGGAGCGGGCTACTTCAGAGTAACGACTCTACACAGCTCTGCATTTTATTCTTTTATTGGTGCTGCGTATTTACAGTGCTGAAGTCATTGCTATATACACGGAGCTATGTGTTCAGTCGGGTTCAGAACCTCCGAATGGCTTTTGGCGCGTCTTTCTCCAACACAAAAGCCTCGGTAGACCCATCCTCTTTCCTCTCCTCTTTCTGCGCAATTCCGGAGTTGGGGGGATGGGTCTCCCCCCCTTATTTGCCCCTTCCTGTTCCACCTGAGACCCTGGCTCCGCTACCTTGCCTGAGCCTCGGACACGACTTCCTGCTTCCCCACTGGAATCGGAACTCTCTCTGCTTTCCCCTGTGCTCGGGGATGGGCTTGAACTCAGGAGGGGAGGGACTTCGCGATATCCCCTGTCCCTCACAGGAGGCAACAGGCAAGTGGACCAAACTGTGCAAAATGCAGGCAGTGTTGATTGGATCTTCCAATGTTTCCAAGTTTAATTAAAAGGAGCCTTGAGCCACACCCCTCCCCAAATTAGGTCAAGCTACCGGTAGTGAGGGACCCAGGTGGCACAGTGGGTTAAACCACAGAGTCTAGGACTTGCTGATCAGAAGGTCGGCAGTTCGAATCCCTGCAATGGGGTGAGCTCCCGGTGCTCGGTCCCAGTTCCTGCCAACCTAGTAGTTTGAAAGCACGTTGAAGTGCAAGTAGATAAATAGGTACCGCTCCGGCGGGAAGGTAAACGGAGTTTCCGTGCGCTGCTCTGGTTTGCCAGAAGCGGCTTTGTCATGCTGGCCACATGACCCGGAAGCTGTCTGTGGACAAACGGCGGCTCCCTCTGCCTATAGAGCGAGATGAGCGCCGCAACCCCAGAGTCGGACACGACTGGATGGTCAGGGGCCCCTTTACCTTAGTGATAGGCTACTGGGTGAGGATGAGTGTAACCCTTTCTCTCATGCTATTTCCCTGATCTATTTTTTATATATATACCGTGTTTCTCATATTATAAGACATGTCTTATATTTATTTTTTTCCTCAAAAAAACACACTATGGCTTATTTTCAAGGGATGTCTTAGTTTTTTCATCCTCCTCCTGCCGCGGCCGGCATTGCTTCTGCGCCTATCACTATGTCTTATTTTCGGGGTATGGCTTATATTCCTTGAATGCTTAAAAATCCTGCTATGGCTTATTTTATGGGTATGTCTTAAAATATGAGAAACAGGGTATAATGATTTTTATTAGAATTTTTCTTAAAATAATCACAACAAAGAATAACACAACATAAAATATAAAAAGACACTACAATAAAAACAAAAAATAAAAAATAAACACAAAAATTCAAATTACATATTCCTTTTTCCTTCACAGTATATATGGGGACCTCCTCGGGCTCCCGTCTACTGCAGTTCTTTAACAAATTGAATTTTTAGCAATTTCTAGAGCATTTTAATCACATTTTCCAAACTTATTTTACTCCTTTCTACTTAACATATTCTTACATTCCACAGTTTCTTTTTTAACCTAATTCTGATCTTAATATGTAACTTTTACATATTTTTTAAATATAGCTTAAAATCTTTCCATTCCTCTTCTGTCGTTTCTTCTCCCCGGTTATGGATTCTTCCAGTCATCTCAGCCAGTTCCATAAACTCCATCATCTTCATCTGCCAGTCATCAACTGTTGGTAGTACATGGGATTTCCAGTTCTTGGCTAGTAAGATTCTTGCCGCCGTCGTGGCATACATAAAAAAGGAAACATTTTTCTTAGGAATCTCTTTACCGACAATGCCCACTAGAAATGCTTCTGGTTTCTTAACAAATGTGTTTTTCAACACCTTCTTAAGTTCATTATAAATCTTGTCCCAGAAGTCACTTACTAATGGACACATCCACCACATGTGGTAAAAGGAACCCTCTTCTCTCTTACATCGCCAACATTTATTATCATGGTTGTGATAAATCTTAGCTAGTTTTACTGGCGTAAGGTACCATCTATACATCATTTTCATTATGTTTTCTCTTAGCAAGCTACACGCAGTAAATTTAATATTCTGTTGCCAAAGTTTTTCCCAATCCTCTATCATAATATTATGTCCAACATCCTTTGCCCACATTTCCCTGATCTAAATTGCCCCACTCCAATGCTGTTAATTTCCAATTGACCCCTACGGGGTCAAACAGCAGCTTTAGAGGCTACAGCAGGCTTCCTCAACCTCGGCCCGCCAGATGTTTTGAGACTACAATCCCCATCATCCCTGACCATGGGAGCTGCTAGCTAGGGATGATGGGAGTTGTAGGCCAAAAACATCTGGAGGGCCGAGGTTGAGGAAGCCTGAGCTACAACAAGTAACCAGCATGCGGAAAAGGGACAGGCCCATCTCCTCCCGCACTACTGCTCTGCTCCATTTCTGAATCCTATTATTAACTGAAAACAGTAAAATTGGAAGATTCAATCGTGGATCTCTTGCATTGCATGTATTTTGTGCCTGCGTTTTCAATATTCCAATATGCTTTATGATTTTACTGTTTTCTCCTCATATTACCGGGGGGCGGGGCGGTCAAATTCAACCTTCACTCATGGCTTAAATACATTTCTTATAAATGTTAATAGTGGTGCCATAGTACACTTAACAGCCACAGGGGAATTGAGAACTGGGGGAAATTACACGAAATGCCAGTGAGAAAGATCTGGTTTCCTCTTTATAATGCAGTAAAGAAAGGCATGAATTGAAGAATGCATGTTTTTAATATTTTACACAGCCTACATTGGGTGCTATGGGGAATGAATACAAGGAGCCTGGAAGCTGGCCTTTTTTGTTGGCAGAGGCAGGGGTGTGTGTGTGTGCTGGTTAATTTAAAACTACTCAGGGTGGTGATGTTTATGATTCTGAGGTGTGTGCTCAAATGTGCATAGCAGGGAAGTTGTCGAGAAAAAGATGACCACTCTAAATGTTGTCTTCATGACCGTTCCAAGCCATTCTGTTACTGGGAACACCTTCTGATATGAATAACCTTCTCTTCAAGGAAGGCAACTGAGATGTGGATCAGATTAATGGTGGAAAAGGGAATTATTCCTAGACTCTGGAAAGACTGGGCTCCCTCGGCAGAGGCAGAATGGATAACTAGCTTTACTCAAATTACACCTCCTGGGAGTGCGATTTATAAAACACAGAACAGGGGAGATTTATTCAAAAACATATGGAAGCTATTTATGGATTATGTTGATGGGTCTGGGATTAATGTATGAAAATATGTAATACTGCTACATTTGTTGGAAAGATTGCTACATAATGAAGGCTTCATCTATAAATTGTGCACTCCCTGTTCAAGTCATGTGTTCAGAGGGTAGTTGGTGGTGGGAGGCGGAGGTAAAAGGGAATCTTTTGTTTTGGAGGAAGCTTGTTGGTTTTGGGCAGGGGTCCCCAGACTACGGCCCGGGGGCCGGATGCGGCCCAATTAGCCTGCCAATCCGGCCCGCGACGACCCCCGCCGCCCGCTCTTACGGTGCACAGCGCGGCAGCGCTCTTCCGGGTTGGGAAAAAAGCGCCGAAAATCCTTTGTGTGCATGCGTATGGGCCTCTCCCGACCCGGAAGAAGTCATTTCTGATGCACTTCCGGGTCGGGGGAGGCCCACGCGCATGTGCACAACGGATTTTCAGCGCTTTTCCCACCCTGGAAGCGCGCCGCCGCGCCAGTAAGCGCCCGTGCGCATGCGCGCGCACTCCCCCGCCCGCCGGCCCGCACAGGCACGCGCTCCCCCACCCTCCGGCCCGCACAGGCACGCGCTCCCCCGCCCTCCGGCCCGCCGTGCGATCGGCGCGGTGGGAACCGGCCCAAACGCCGGTAAGTCTGGGGACCCCTGGTTTGGGGTAATATGGTGCTCTCTCTTAAGATCATTTAGGAATGAGTGGATAACCGTACTATAAATTGCCCTATGGGTGATGAAGAGAGCAAATATTAGACCTTTGTATACATCTGAAGCCTAATCCTGACACATGCTGACTAGCTACTATGGAAAGTAGCACACTTTTTTTTCACTGGCTTCCCGACATGAATGAAACTCAAGAGCGGACAAGCAGGATGGGCCTTGTTAAGAATATGGCCCTGGATTCAAAAAGCCACGGGGTTTGTGCCCAATGGAGAGTCGAATCTGGGTCTCATGAACAATGCAGGAAAGCCTAGAGCTCCTTGCAGGGCATCTGTTCTGGGGGCATCCCTCAGGCTTAGAGAGGGCGCTCTGCAAGGCCTTGCCTCTTGTCTTCAGGGATACTGAAACTCAATGAGACGGGGGGCCTTCTGGCTGTGGTGGAAGCAGAGGAGCGGGCAGAGGAGTGGGCCAGTCACTGCCCCTTGCACCTCTGCTGCCCAAGGCAACTGCTTCACCCTGCCTAAGGGGTATGCTAGGGTTGCCATTCGCCCGCATTTTCCCGGACAGGTCTGGGATTCCAATGATGGAATTAGCATCTGGAGGGGATTTTGGAAAATGGACAAAATGTCCAGGTTTTTGAAATTTTCAACAGCCCCCCCCCAAAAAAAAGCTCAACAGATTTTTACTTCTTGAAATATGGCAACCCTTGGGTAGGCCAGCTCCACCTGTCTTCCTTCAGAGTCAACACAGTGCAGGCCAAGCCCAGCTGAGAGAAACTGACAGCTTTCATACAAAGTAGTAAGTCAAGGGTTGGGAACATGTGTGGCTCTCCAGGTGTTGATGGACTCTTAACTCCCAGCAAATATTTTTTTGTTATTAAGTATGTGATCTTTGCTGTCTATTTTGTTGTTTGTTCAGCTTGCAAATGACCTTGTGTCTAGAAATTAAAAGTGAAATGAAATGAAATTGTTTTTGGAGAAGATTCTACCCCTCAGTTTTTTTCCAAAGGCTTTTGTACTTTAACAGACTCTGTGGTTCCCACAACTCTTATCTATTAATGTCAACACTTTTGGGCTGCATAGACTCATAGAATTGTAGAGTTGAAAGGTACCCTGAGGGTCATCTAGTCCAACCCCCTGAGATGCAGGAATCACAATTAAAGCATGCCTGACAGATGACCATCCAACCTCTGCTTAAAAACCTCCGAGGAAGCCCATTCCACCATCAGACAGCTGTTACAGTCAGAAAGTTATTCCTAATGTTTAGTCAGAATCTCCTTTCTCATAATGTTAACATAGGCACTCTCCCTTGAAGATTGTAAACAGATTCCATCAGTAACACCAGGAATAAAGAACCATGATGGATTAGATTAAATCTAAAATAGCATTCTGTTTCTGGCAGTGGCAATCAGACGCTCTTGGCAAACAATAAGTCCCTTCCCACCCCACTGTTTGCGCACAAGCAACTGGTATTTAAGATATACTGACTCTGAACATGGAGGTTCCATTTAGCTCTCATGGCTTAAATAGCAATTGATATTCCATGAATGCGTCTATTCCCCCTTTAAAGCAATCAAAGCTAGTGGCCACCATCACCACACGCAAATCCCATAAATCAATTATGCCCTGTCTGCCCTGAATCTACTGCCAATCACATTTCAGTGTGTGACCCTGAATCCTACCATTATGACTTATTTCTGTCACTTGCCCCAAACCATGCATGATTTCCCCAAACTAAGAATTCCACTAGCAGATATTCCCTTTAGCCATATTTTTGCAATGACTAGAACAACTTCCATGATCAGGTTATAGGATATATGTCCAACTGCAGTTGATCACAGATACAACGTGAGGCAGCCAGCCAAGGCAGCAGATTTGTGACACTGTAAGGGACCCAGGTGGCCCTGTGGGTTAAACCACTGATTGCTGATCAGAAGGTTGGCGGTACGAATCCCTGTGACGGGGTGAGCTCCCGTTGCTCGGTCCCAGCTCCTGCCAACCTAGCAGTTCGAAAGCACGCCAAAATGCAAGTAGATAAATAGGAACCACTACAGCGGGAAGGTAAACGGCGTATCCGTGTGCTGCTCTGGTTTGCCAGAAGCGGCTTTGTCATGCTGGCCACATGACCTGGAAGCTATACGCCGGCTCCCTCGGCCAATAATGCGAGATGAGCGCGCAACCCCAGAGTCGGTCACGACTGGACCTAATGGTCAGGGGTCCCTTTACCTTTACCTTTAAGGGCAGCAGATGGGAAGAGAGACCAGCCTCACCCATGAGGCACCACCTACTAAACTGGATTTAATTGGGACTTACATTAATTAGTCGGGAGGAAAAGGGCTGGACTTAGAACAGGGCTATCATCCTGATCCTAAATATAGTTATTAGAGATACTGTATACTTCAGAAATCCCCTTCCATTCGATCCCTTTAACAAGTTGTTGGTGAGACAGGCCAAGGCCAAAGGCATCACACATTTTCTTGAGTTCATTAAAGATAATTAAAGAAATTAAACCAGGGGTCTCAGTTGCTTGGTGACTTCCTTTTCTTTGATTTATGGCCCCCTTGGGTTCAGAGGGAACCAGTTCTGCCAGGGCTGGTTCCTCTAATCTGAATTTTACAAGAAACGGATGTGCTAAAAGAAGCAACAAGCCAGTGGTGCTTCTGGTTGCATTTTCAGCCTGATTTATAGAGCTGTAAAACAATCTGGATCAGGGAACCGCCATTAACTTCAAGAGTGCTGTGAACACTGCTTCCCACACCCCCACAAAAACCCCTTCTGCTTTAGGACTTCTGAACCAGGTTCAGAAATGGCACTGAAAGCTATTCTCTCTCTCCATTACTTTGAAAAGTGTTTTAAGACAAAGGTAATATACACAAGCTGTACAGCAGATGGAGCTGAAATGGCACCAGAATAGAGGCACAGAGACCAAGCAGCACAAAGCTCTATATTATGTTATATAGTGTGATGCAACAGCAAAAAAAGCTCTTCTAGGCTGCATCAAGGAAAGTATAATGTCCAGATTTAGGGAAGTAATAGTACCACCCTCTTCTGCTTTGGTCAGACCACACCTGGAGTACTGTGTCCAGTTCTGGGCACCACAATTTAAGAAGGATGTTGACAAGCTGGAATGTGTGCAAAGGAGGGCAACCAAGGTGATAAGGGTCTGGAAACCAAGCCTTATGAGGAATGGTTGAGAGAGTTGGGCATGTTTAGCCTGGAAAAGAGGAGCCATCTTCAAATGATACATGATATGATAGCCATCTTCAACTAGCTAAAGGGCTGCCACATGGAAGATGGAGCAAGCTTCTTTTCTCCTGCTCTAGAAGGGAAGAACCAAACCAATGGCTTAAAGTTACAAGAAAGGAGATTCCAATTAAACATCAGAAAGAACTTTCTGACAGTAGGAGCTGTTCCACAGTGGAAATGACTTCCTTGGGAGGCTGTGGATTCTCCTTCACTGGAGGAGTTTAAGCAGAGGTTGGATGGCCATCTGTCATAGATGCTTCATCTGAGATTCCTGCACTGCAGGGGGGTTGGAGTAGATGACCCTCAGGGTCCCAACTCTACAATTCTGATTCTATTCATTATTTTGTTAGTATTAATATTAGTAAATAGCACCTTAAGTGTTTATGGAGCTTTGCCTTTTGTAAAAAGTTTGCTGGCCTAAGTTTCAAGGGTAGGGCAGATGACCGTCCGAGGGCAAATAAAATATAGGGAGCCTGGGAAATGTGCACAAGGAGACACTTCAAATGAAACAGGAGAGATGAACCCCAGGAAGGGGTACAAGCATGAGGCAAAAATAATAATCCCGTATAACTCGCTAACATGCACATCAAAATTTGACTAGCTTCAGCTACGAAAACAAGATGCCTTCAACCTATTTCATATGGTAGGCTCCGGATGCTTCCAGTGCAGTTGGTTCCCCCACATCCAGTGTTTACGTATCTTCGTTTGGCAGGCTGATTTCCACACCTTCCCATTTCCCAGACATGGATATTTTCATTCATTCACTGCTATTCCATGGCTTGCCAATCAAATTGGTGGGTGGAGCTTCAGGAAATATATTCAGAGGTGGGGGACCTCCCCTCAAGCCCACCCCCCACTGTCTACTGCTCTGGGTATGTCTCAACCTGTATGCACACTTAAAAAACTACAATGCAGACGTGCAAAAGGGTGAATGTTCACAGCATTCTTATAGACAATGGGCAAGAGAGGTTTGTGCTCTTGTGGAGGGCAGGCATTTCCATTTGTTTTTAATACTGCTACCTTGTGCAATACCTCTGTATGGGACCATTTAACAGAATACAGTGGTACCTCGGTTTACAAACACAATTGGTTCCGGAAGTCTGTACTTAACCTGAAGCGTACTTAACCTGAAGCGAACTTTCCCATTGAAAGTAATGGAAAGTGGATTAATCCGTTCCAGACGGGTCTGCGGAGTACTCAACCTGAAGCGTACTTAACCCAAAGTATGAGTGTAATTGGTTCTGGAAGTCTGTACTTAACCTGAAGCAAACTTTCCCAATGAAAGTAATGGAAAGTGGATTAATCTGTTCCACATGGATCTGCGGAGTACTTAAACTGAAAGTACTCAAACTGAAGCGTACTTAAACCGAGGTATGACTGTATTGATTGACCTTTATCAACACAAACACCCCCCTAGCAAACAAACAAACAAACAAATTAGTGATTAGTCTCCAAGGTACTGTATGGTGATTTTGAGATGGCCGCTGCTCCTAACCAGCTTGTTTAAATCTGAATGGGTCTTCAGCAGAAATAATCTGGGTCAATGGGAACTATGTGACTAGATTGTGCTGCCATGAGGAGCAGGTGGACATAGGACCTGTTGCAACATTACTGCACCCCCCCAAAAAAAAAGTGTTAATGAGCTTGAGCTTCCATATCAACAGTGCCTACAGATTCCTTAGATTTCACATGGTACAGGGAAATACAGATTAACTTGCAAAAAGCAGGGGCTGTCGTTTTATACATACATGAGCAGCACCATTTCCACAATAAACTCCTACCTGGAAGTAGGAAGCACCCTTGAACGACACTGATCTCTGTCTCCTTTCTCAGACATTTTAAAAAATAAATACTAAATAAATTGAAAAGCAGCTTCAGAGGCCATGGTTAGCTGCAGAAGACGAGCCTATAGGTCCTTTAAGACTTTTCCCCACTAGTGAATTTCCCTATAATGGTTTTCCCCAAGCTGTTCCCCTACCTGTGGGAGAAAAGATGCAAAGTCTTCATATTGTGTTCACTGGAAGGAGAAGCACCTATTGGGGAAGGTTAGTTTTAGACTTAGAGGAACCAATGGCAGGAACAGCCCCTGCCATGCAGCATCAGAAGCTGTTTTTCAGGAGTGTGTGGGGTTTGTTCTGTTTTTTTATGCCAGGGATAGACTTAACAGGCTAAATGGAAAGTGCAGTTTGAGCCTCACTCAAGTCCATAGTAGACCCAGGCTGATGCAGTACCGCTCAGACTGAAGGCAGGGGCTTATATGATTCCGTTGCTCCCAATAAAAATAATGTCATTACTTTTATTATTGGTAATAATTTTTACTACAACAATAACTTGTTGCACACTAGACAGAGGGCCTTCTCGGTAGTGGCGCCCACCCTGTGGAACGCCCTCCCATCAGATGTCAAAGAGAAAAACAACTACCAGACTTTTAGAAGACATCTGAAGGTAGCCCTGTTCAGGGAGGCTTTTAATGTTTAATAGATCACTGTGTTTTATTTTTCTGTTGGAAGCCGCCCAGAGTGGCTGGGGAAACCCAGCCAGATGGGCTGGGTATAAATAATAAATTAATTATTTATTATTATTATTATTATTATTATTATTATTATTATTATTATTATATAGAAAGCTAGGATATCAAGAGGAAGTGCAGACTAGAATTCTGCTGAGCTCCCGGCACTAAGTTTTCTTTATGCAGGGTAAGTTTTGTGTGTGGAGTAATCCATAATATGAACCACCACATTCAGTCTGAAGTGGTACAGCCCTAACTCTAGGTCTGAGTCAGCTGCTAAAGAGACATTGCAGCTTGCTTTTAATTGGCTATGTAGCAACCTGTGTATTCACCCAGTGCGCTTCCAGGGAGGGGAATAATTCTTGCCTTTCTGGAGGAAGGAACTGTCACACTGAAAGATGGATTTCAAAAATCCCTTTTCAAAGAAGAGTTTCCCTGAAAAACAGCACAGTTGATCAAAAGCCAGGAGTTCAGATATTTTATTTTAAAATGCAAAGCTGGGTGGCCTTCATCTTCAGATCTCTCCACACATGCTCCTCTTTTTTGGTGGAAAACGGAGTCTGCCGCCTGAAGCCCTGCTGTCTGCAGCGTGACTTCCAGCTCTGGGTGCAGCTGCAAGTGATCCAAGTGTTTCAAACGCACCCGCCACTTGCAACACAAACATCTCTGGTTGGCTGCTGTTTCACTGGCTACCTTAAAGTTGCTAGCACTTGGAAGTGGAGTACCATGGGGGGGAGGGGAGGGAATCCATATATGGACATAATAAAAAAGCCTTGGTCCAATGTATGATTAGCCCAATAGCCTGCTTCCAGTGGCAGCTGGTCATACGCTTTTGAAAAATGCAAACGCAAGCAGGGGTATAAAGGCATTGCTCTTCTACCCTCCTTTACTGCCTCTACGCATCCAGCCGATTGTTCTGTTTAGCAGCCATGGTTAGAAGTTGTGGACAGCCCCCTCCCTTCCACCCTAACCACTGCCAATTTTAGCAGCCATCACCACATCTTGTGGCAGTGAATTCCACCATCCAGCACATACTGGGCAAATAAATGCTCCCCTTTGTCTCCTCCACTGTCTCAACTCTACTGCCAATCAGTTTCACTGGGTGACCTAGAGCAGGGGAGGTCTAGCTTCAAACTTTAAGGGGTTCTGTGTTTTACTACAACCCCAAGATCAACCAGACGCATATCCAGGCAAAAAAAAAAATTACTTGCACATCATTCATAGGGTCTGAACTGGTAGCCTGATAGATAAGAAATGAGACCTTGGGAGTCATAAAAGATAGCTCATCAAAAGGCAAATTACATGCAAGGACTCATTAGGAAAGGAACTGAAAATAAAGCTGCCAATAGCTTAATGTCATTATACAAATCATTTAGAAAACTCTGCTGGTCCCCTCGTCTCAAAAATGATATTGTAGAGTAAGAAAAAGTTATGAAAAGGACAATGAAAATGATAAAGGGGGTGGAGCAGCTCCCCTACTCCCCCTGCCATTAAGAAAGCTTGCAGCGTTTGAGACTTTATAGTTTAGAGAAAAGACGAGTAAAAGGTGGGATGATAATAGTTTATAAAATTATGCATGGCATGGGGAAAGTGGATAGAGAAAAGTTTTTCTCCCTCTCCTGTAACACTAAGAACTCCTGGGCACCCAATGAAGGTGAATGTTGGAAGATTGAGCAAGGTAAAAGAACACAGGACATAGTTAAACTACGGAACTTGCTGTCTATTTCTACTTGCCATGCTGGCTCTGCTCTGCTTCAGCGATGGAAGCAGCAATGCTTCTGAATACCAGCTGCTGGACGCTGCAGAAGGGGAGAGCGCTTCTGTGCTCCCTTCCTGCTTGCACATTTCCCTTAAGTGTCATCTGGTAGGTGGGCTGCTTTAAGAACATGGTGCTGGACTAGACGGGCCACTGGCCTGGCCCAGGAGGCTCCTTCATAGGTCCTTAGAAGGCAAACAGTTAGAATGAAAGAACAACAGAACAGCGTTAGAATGAAAGAACAAGGTGCCTCTGAGCAAAGAGGTTTGTTTTCAGTATCAAACTCACGGGAACCTGCAGCGCTTCACCCCCAAAACCTATTCTCAGTCACCCCAAGTTTGCATCATTTTAAGCAGCCTAGTTTAGGGAAGTCAAGGGTTGGTTGTTTTATTATCTCTGCTGCTTAAAACAATGAGGGCCAGAAATCCTTCCCTATCCACTCTCTCCATCCCTGACCTCTAAAGAAGTTGCTATGAAGGAGGGAAACTGCTTCCTGAGCTGCCCTGGAACATCCCGTTGCCCTGGCCGGGTCCTGCAAGCTGGAGGCAGCCTACAGCCCCAGCCTTCCACTATCCACCCATCGATGATTATTATTGATAAAATAATCCATCCCAAGCACGGGAACACTACGCGGGAATGGAGGCCAGCTGGCTTAAAAACCAGGCCTCGATTTCCCGCCCCATCTTAATAACAACGATATTGATACGGAAAGCTGTTCAAAGACAGGACTTGCGCCCCATTTTGTCCTCGCGCCCCTGAACTGTTCTTACTCAGCAGGCAGCTGGCGGGCGGGCGGCGGGGACCCCGGAAAGGAAGCAGCCTCCGCCCGGCCGCCCGCGTCTCGCCTAGCCTGGGCTGCGTGGCGCCGGCGCCGGCCGGTTAAAAGGGAAGCGGCCCCGCTGCGCCGCTCCTGAGGCGACAAAGACTCCAAAGCGCGGCTCGCTTCGCAGGCGAGGGCCGCGGGTGCCGAGCGAGGCCCTTGAGAAGCAGCGCCGCCGCCGGCTCCCTCCGCGGCGGCGCCTTTTGTGCGGCCTCGCCCATTCAGCAGCGCCCGACGTATTGTCCTCGCCCCGTTATTAATGGCCCTCAGGCGGGCAGAGGAGAGCAGCCGACTCCGAGGGGGCTCCGGACGAAGGGAAGGCCGAGTGGGCCTTCGCTAGCTCACGGGACTCTCCTCTCCCGGAGCCGCGCTAGCCCCGCTTCCTCGCCTGCTTTTCCAGCCCGCGTGATCCAGGGAAGAGACGAGAGAGGGAACAGCAGCGGCTCCTGAGGCAGCCGGCAGGGAAGGCGAAGCTGGCGCGCTTGGGGAGCCCGTCGCCTTCTTCGCGCTCGTTTGAGGGGCCCTTGGATTGCAAGCCGGCTACGCGCTTCCGAGAACTTGGGCTTAACGAGGATCCCGCTTTTTCTCGACCCACAGGCAGCAGCACCCATCATACACGGCGCGCGCTCCGTCACCGTTGTCGCAGGATCGCGGAGGGGAGCCGCGCCCACGAAACCACAAGCCCCGCTGATGTTTCGGGAGGAGGAGGATCCGCCCCCGAGTCTCCCCCCACTCCCTTAAAGTCTTTCGCAAGCCCTGCTGCTTGTAACCGAATCTCTTTAAGATCTCCAGCAGCATTTCCCGAAGGTGGGGGCTTCCCCCCCCCCACAAGCTCAGGCTTCAGTGGCGGCCGCGCGGAGCCCGGAAAGCAGGAGCCCGCTGAAGCCATACAGGCTCCTGGGCGCAGGAGAAAGCCGATCCCGGGGCCGGAGCTCTTCTGCATAGCCGCCTTCCCCCTTCCCCGCCTGCCGAAATCCAGGGCGCCTTCCTTCTGCCCCCTCGACCAGCACCTTGGTGGAGAGAAAGCCCCCGAATCCAGCCCCTGGCCGGTGCCTAGTCGCTCTCGCCCACCCGCTTGCAGGCGTCTGCAGTCACAGGAAAGCGAAACAAGCTACTCACCTGCGGCACGAGCGGAAAGTGCGGTGGACGGATTTCTAGCGAAGCTGCTGGAACTGCAGCCGTCTGCATGCGAATTTGGGTTGGCGGGGGCCCAGATGCGTAACTGGACCCTGTTTCCGAGCAAGCATGCATAGATAAGAGCCTGGCTGCAAAGTGGGTGGGTGGGTGGGGGGAGTTAAGTACGGAGATGTTAGTGGATGTGTGTTTATTCCGAATGACCTAACAAAAACACCAAAAAAATCCTACCGAACCTTTCCTCCCCTGTAAATGTCAACAGTATTGCAGCCTACGTTGTGGATAGGCTGCAACTCCAGCTATGGCGACCCCTCCCCCCCCAGCACTCCAGAAGTTTAAATATTTGCATGGGACTCTGGGTCCTGAACACGTTTACAATGCATGGATTCCAGTTTGAACATACTTGCATTTATGTACAGCTTACTCCCGCCACAGCACCTAACAGATTCACATAATGCCTAAATAGAAAAGGGTCAGGGTAAAACGCGGATCCAGATGATTTTAAACGGAACCTCATGAATTCATATGATTTTTTCATTCAAATTAAAAAACAACACCATGATATTGTAGAGTATGTCTTAGTCTTTAGGCAGCACCAAAAAAATCACGCATCCACTGTTTCGTGCGGCCACAATGACACAAAAACGTGGTTAAAAACCACGGATCCTCATGGATCCTCATGATTTCTGCATTGGGCCACCGCGAACTCACTGTCAAATCACATATCATGCCCAGGGGCACAGCCTGCACCACAAAAATCAAGGATCCACAGATTCCTGGCGACACCGTGGCCCAAAAACGTGGTTTTGAAGCACGGATCCTCACGAATCTTCACCTTTTTGCATGGGCCCACTCCAAATTCACCCTCAAATCACATATCATGCCCAGGGGTACAGCCTGCACCACAAAAATCAAGGTTCCACAGCTTCCTGGCGACACCGTGGCCCAAAAACGTGGTTTTGAAGCACGGATCCTCACGGATCCTCGCGAATCTTCACCTATTTGCATGGAGCCCCACAAATTCACCCTCAAATCACATATCATGCCCAGGGGTACAGCCTGCACCACAAAAATCAAGGATCCACAGGGTCCTGGCGACACCGTGGCCCAAAAACGTGGTTTTGAAGCACGGATCCTCACGAATCCTCACCTATTTGCATGGAGCCCCCCCAAATTCACCCTCAAATCACATATCATGGCCAGGGGTACAGCCTGCACCACAAAAATCAAGGATCCACAACTTCCTGGCGACACCGTGGCCCAAAAACGTGGTTTCGAAGCACGGATCCTCACGAATCTTCACCTTTTTGCATGGCACCCCCCAAAATTCACCCTCAAATCACATATCATGGCCAGGGGTACAGCCTGCACCACAAAAATCAAGGATCCACAGCTTCCTGGCGACACCGTGGCCCAAAAACGTGGTTTTGAAGCACGGATCCTCACGGATCCTCGCGAATCTTCACCTATTTGCATGGAGCCACCCAAATTCACCCTCAAATCACATATCATGCCCAGGGGTACAGCCTGCACCACAAAAATCAAGGATCCACATCTTCCTGGCGACACCGTGGCCCCAAAACGTGGTTTTGAAGCACGGATCCTCACGAATCTTCACCTTTTTGCATGGCACCCCCCCAAATTCACCCTCAAATCACATATCATGGCCAGGGGTACAGCCTGCACCACAAAAATCAAGGATCCACAGCTTCCTGGCGACACCGTGGCCCAAAAACGTGGTTTTGATGCATGGATCCTCACAAATCTTCACCTATTTGCATGGGCCCCCTCCAAATTCACCCTCAAATCACATATCATGCCCAGGGGCACAGCCTGCACCACAAAAATCAAGGATCCACAGATTCCTGGCGACACCGTGGCCCAAAAACGTGGTTTTGAAGCACGGATCCTCACGAATCTTCACCTTTTTGCATGGGCCCACTCCAAATTCACCCTCAAATCACATATCATGCCCAGGGGTACAGCCTGCACCACAAAAAACAAGGATCCACAGCTTCCTGGCGACACCGTGGCCCAAAAACATAGTTTTGAAGCACGGATCCTCACGGATCCTCGCGAATCTTCACCTATTTGCATGGAGCCCCCCCAAATTCACCCTCAAATCACATATCATGCCCAGGGGTACAGCCTGCACCACAAAAATCAAGGTTCCACAGCTTCCTGGCGACACCGTGGCCCAAAAACGTGGTTTTGAAGCACGGATCCTCACGGATCCTCGCGAATCTTCACCTATTTGCATGGAGCCCCACAAATTCACCCTCAAATCACATATCACGCCCAGGGGTACAGCCTGCACCACAAAAATCAAGGATCCACAGGGTCCTGGCGACACCGTGGCACAAAACGTGGTTTTGAAGCACGGATCCTCACGAATCCTCACCTATTTGCATGGAGCCCCCCCAAATTCACCCTCAAATCACATATCATGCCCAGGGGTACAGCCTGCACCACAAAAATCAAGGATCCACAGGGTCCTGGCGACACCGTGGCACAAAACGTGGTTTTGAAGCACGGATCCTCACGAATCCTCACCTATTTGCATGGAGCCCCCCCAAATTCACCCTCAAATCACATATCATGGCCAGGGGTACAGCCTGCACCACAAAAATCAAGGATCCACAGCTTCCTGGCGACACCGTGGCCCAAAAACGTGGTTTTGAAGCACGGATCCTCACAAATCTTCACCTTTTTGCATGGCACCCCCCCAAATTCACCCTCAAATCACATATCATGGCCAGGGGTACAGCCTGCACCACAAAAATCAAGGATCCACAGCTTCCTGGCGACACCGTGGCCCAAAAACGTGGTTTTGATGCATGGATCCTCACAAATCTTCACCTATTTGCATGGGCCCCCTCCAAATTCACCCTCAAATCACATATCATGCCCAGGGGCACAGCCTGCACCACAAAAATCAAGGATCCACAGATTCCTGGCGACACCGTGGCCCAAAAACGTGGTTTTGAAGCACGGATCCTCACGAATCTTCACCTTTTTGCATGGGCCCACTCCAAATTCACCCTCAAATCACATATCATGCCCAGGGGTACAGCCTGCACCACAAAAAACAAGGATCCACAGCTTCCTGGCGACACCGTGGCCCAAAAACATAGTTTTGAAGCACGGATCCTCACGGATCCTCGCGAATCTTCACCTATTTGCATGGAGCCCCCCCAAATTCACCCTCAAATCACATATCATGCCCAGGGGTACAGCCTGCACCACAAAAATCAAGGTTCCACAGCTTCCTGGCGACACCGTGGCCCAAAAACGTGGTTTTGAAGCACGGATCCTCACGGATCCTCGCGAATCTTCACCTATTTGCATGGAGCCCCACAAATTCACCCTCAAATCACATATCATGCCCAGGGGTACAGCCTTCACCACAAAAATCAAGGATCCACAGCGTCCTGGCAACACCGTGGCCCAAAAACGTGGTTTTGAAGCACGGATCCTCACGGATCCTCACCTTTTTGCATGGAGCCGCCACTAACTTACACATCATGCCCAGGGCACAGCCTGCAACACAAAAATCAAGGATCCACAGCTTCCTGGTGATACCAGGGTGCAAAAACATGAACGGCAGAAGATGAAAATATTGACAGATCAAGTATGGATGTTGGTGATCTGACACTAAGTAAAAGCGAACCGAAGAAGTGCCATGGTCAGATCACTAGCTGGTGCAACTGGACTTCTCCACGACTCTTCCCCTCTCTAGGGAGGTGGGACCAATTCGGACTTGGGGGTTATGTTTCTGCGGTTTTTAGAAACAGAGGCTGGGCATTTGTGACGGAGCGTACTGTGCGAGTATTTTTGGTACGTCTGCAACGCAGCTAATAATTTGTTCGTAGGCAGATAGATTTCTCTGCTATCTTTCTTTCTCACATAGCTGTGTTATCGATAATTAGCCAATTACGGGCTATAAATCTCAACAGCCGATTCCCTGGTGGCCCGCTGGAATGTTGAGTTGACCAGGGCTGTTGACTGTTTGGCTCCGAAGCGCCCTCTACAATTGCATGGAGCCCGGACAGCCCTGTGTTTCTCCATGGATCTGAGGGCAATGAAACAATCGTTGAGACGGCTAGAGTGCCGGTGGCGGATAACTCATTCTGAAGCTGGCCAGACACGGGTTAGAGCTCAATGTCAAGCTTACCAAGTGGCGGTAGCGACGACGAAGAAGACTTTCTTCACCGCCTCTATTGCATCTGCAGAAAACAGCAGCAGGAGACTTTTTCAGGTGGTTCGCAGTTTAGTGGAGCCACCTGCTCCATCGGGGCCCAGTACGGGCCGCATGATCTCCTGCAACGATTTTGCAAAGCTTTTTTGCAGATAAAGTCGCTCAGATTCGGGAAGAGGTAAAATCCACCGTGGGAGCAGGGCCGGGGCGGGGGAGCGCTGGAGGTCTGTCTGGTCCAGTTGTGTGGGATCAATTCCAATCTGTTACCTCCGAGGATGTGGACAGGCTGCTTGGACGAGTGAAACCAGCCACCTGTCTCCTTGATCCTTGCCCATCCTGGCTTATAAAAGCTAGCCGGGAAGGGCTGGGCGATGGGCTTCACGGGTTGGTGAATGCTTCTCTCTGTGAGGGAGCATTCCCAGACCCGCTGAAAGAGGCGGTTATTAAACCGCTTCTTAAAAAACCATCTTTAGATGCGGCCAATATGGCCAACTATCGCCCAGTCTCGAATCGTCCATTCTTGGGCAAGGTGATTGAGCGAGTGGTTGCTGAACAATTCCAGGCACACCTGGAAGAAGCGGACCATTTGGATCCCTTCCAGTCGGGATTCAGGCCTCATCATGGGACTGAAACTGCCTTGGTCGCACTGGTTGATGATCTCCGGCGGCCTAAGGACAAAGGTGAGAGCTGTTTCCTAGTTCTGCTGGATCTCTCAGTGGCTTTTGACACCATCGACCATAACATCCTTCTGGACCGTCTAGAGGGGTTGGGAGCTGGGGGCGTTGTCATACAGTGGTTTCGCTCCTTCCTCCTGGGCCGTGTTCAGAGAGTGGTGGTGGGGGATGAGTGTTCGGACCCCTGGGCTCTCACTTGTGGGGTGCCTCAGGGCTCTGTCTCTCCCCCATGCTTTTTAATATCTATATGAAGCTGCTGGGATAGATCATCAGGGGGTTTGGGCTGGGTGTTCATCAGTATGCGGATGATACCCAGCTCTACCTCTCTTTCCAATCAGAACCAGTGAAGGCGGTGAAGGTCCTGTGTGAGTGCCTAGAGGCGGTTGGAGGATGGATGGTGGCTAACAGATTGAGGTTGAATCCTGACAAGACAGAAGTACTGTTTGTGGGGGACAGGAGGCGGGCAGGTGTGGAGGACTCCCTTGTCCTGAATGGGGTAACTGTGCCCCTGAAGGACCAGGGGCGCAGCCTGGGAGTCATTTTGGACTCACAGCTGTCCATGGAGGCACAGGTCAATTCTGTGTCCAGGGCAGCTGTCTATCAGCTCCATCTGGTACGCAGGCTGAAACCCTACCTGCCTGCAGACTGTCTCGCCAGAGTGGTACATGCTCTAGTTATCTCCTGCTTGGACTACTGCACTGCACTCTACGTGGGGCTACCTTTGAAGGTGACCCGGAAACTACAACTAATCCAGAATGCGGCAGCTAGACTGGTGAGTGGAAGCGGCCGCTGAGACCACATAACACCGGTCTTGAAAGATCTACATTGGCTCCCTGTACATTTCCGAGCACAATTCAAAGTGTTGGTGCTGACCTTTAAAGCCCTAAATGGCCTCGGTTCAGTATACCTGAAGGAGTGTCTCCACCCCCATCGTTCTGCCCGGACACTGAGGTCCAGTACCAAGGGCCTTCTGGCATTTCCCTCGTTGCGAGAAACCAAGTTGCAGGGAACCAGGCAGAGGGCCTTCTCGGGGGTGGCGCCCACCCTGTGGAACGCCCTCCCATCAGATGTCAAAGAGAAAAACAGCCACCAGAAGACATCTGAAGGCAGCCCTGTTTAGCGAGGCTTTTAATGTTTAATTGATTGTTTTATTTAATTTTTCTGTTGGAAGCCGCCCAGAGTGGATGGGGAAACCCAGCCAGATGGGCGGGGTATAAATAATAAATGATTATTATTATTAATTATTATTATTATTATTATTATTATTATTATTATTATTATTATTACTATGTACAGTGGTACCTCACAAGACGAATGCCTCGCGCAACAAAAAACCCGCAAGACGAAAGCGTTTTGCTTTGCACGAGGGACTCACAAGACAACAAGGTTTTCTATGAACGCCGCTTCATCTTGCGAAGCGCAGCCATAGAAAGACGAAGCGGCGGCGAGCGGCAACAACAGGGGAACCAGCTGTAGCGTAGAAAGAAGGCAAAGGAAGATCAGCTGTCAGCGCGGGAAGCTGATCTTCCTTTGCCTTCCTTCCGCGCTACAGCTGGTTCTCCTTTGTGTTCTGCTGGTCTCTGCCAGTTGCCACAAGCGGTGAGGGGCAACCGGCGGTGACCAGCGTAACGCAAAGGGGAACCAGCTGTAGCAAGAAGGCTTACAGCTGATCTTCTTTGCCTTTTGCCGCGCTACAGCTGTCAAATCACTTATAATGCCCAGGGGCACAGCCAATGTAGGTCTTTCAAGACCGGTGGTACGTGGTCTCAGTGGCCACTCACAGTCACCGGTTTAGCCAGGGCCGTCTTAAGCATATCCAGCGCCGTAGTGCAAAGATCCCTCCAGCGCCCCACCCCCCCTCCGTTTCCCAGAGTTGTCGACCCAATGGCATAGCAAGGTCAGGTGGTACCCGGTGCGGATTTTTTATGTCACACCCCCCATTGAAATTATTAAAATAAGGAAAAATAAGATACTTACAGTTGCAAGTGTTTTTTTCTTTTTCTTTTTTTACATTGTGAGCATGAGCACTTAAAACCGCCTTTTCCTAAAATCAAGATGCATATATTTTTAAGTTCTACTTATTATGAACATGTAAGAAATGGTGCTGAATTTCTAAAGCGACCTCTTTTGGTTTAAGCGCACCTAAACATGCCTCTCCCAAAAGCCGTTCCCTTTAAGCTCAGATGTGCAGAGGCTGGTTGTAGCCGTTCAGCACCCTGCCCATGCACAAAGAAACTCTCATTCCTCATTCCTTCACATGTCCCAGGGTCAAACCCTGACACTGAAAAAAATGGTTCTGGCTGAGTCCTGAAGTCACATTAAATCCCAGTTCAAAGCAATGCCATTTGTCTATAAGAGGTTTTCCTGTATTGGTCCAGTAAAACCCTTCTGCTGCGCTGCACAGACTAGAAACAGTTATCTTTGCACAGCATTAAGCACAGCGGCTGGATTCTTGTTGTGGTAAAATCCTTGCAGCTTTGCAGCAGAAACGACCCACGGAAGCCTAACTTTCGAAGACAGTTTTATTGCAGACAGATAACAGAAACACCTCCAGAGCTTTCAGACATGACTGCTCCACACCCCACAAGCAAACAAAACAAACGCTATATATATACACTGAGCATCTTAACAACTTAACGACTTAACAACTTGAATCACATGACCTTGCTAATTTGCCAGCGTCTTAGGTTTAAAGTCCTAACAGTCCAGAGGCGAGCAAGTCCGTTTTGCCTTCCTCTTGATTGGCAGCCAATATTTAGTGTATGAATAAATAGTGTATGAATGCCCATTTGGTGACAGGGGCGTATCAAAACTAGGGGGGGCAAGCCATGGTCGTTCAGGGGCGGGGCCAAGGCACAGGAGGGGAGGGGTCACACAGTGGGAATGTAGGCGGGGCTACAGGTCCAGCGGGCCCGACGACTCTGCGGTGGCGGCTGCAGCCGCTAAATGAACCCCCTAAACTCTCTCACACGAAATCCCCCTGCTCTGAAGCAGGGCCGTCTCTAAGCCTGGGTCCGGTGGCGCGGGGCGCCAGGCCACCAGGGGCGCCACTGCGCCCGCTGAGAGGCATGGCGGAGGCCGCCCCAGGCGTGCCTCTCAGCTGTTCAGCGGCTTCAGGCTGCTTTCCTGAGGCGCGCGGGCCTGGGGCCGCCTCCGCCATGCGCAGGGGCGTCGCAACAGGGGCGGGCCGCACCCCGTGGCCCAGGGCCGGCCCTACGGCCAGGCTGGGTTGTGCAGGGCTCCGGCCCCCCAGGCAGCAGCTGTGCAGTGAGCTGCGCCCGCCGTGCCGGGAAACGGGGCGGGGTGGGGGCACCAGAGGGATCCATCACACCACGGTGCCAGGGCGCCAGGTATGCTTAAGACAGCCCTGCTCTGAAAACACTGCTCCCATCCATTTATGGCTAGCCACCCCCCTGAAAACCCCTTTGGGCCCCGCTTTCCCTCCCCCAGGTCCCCCCGAAGCCTTGCCAGTTCCCACCCTATATATCTGGGATGGGGAAGGAGCTCAGAGGTCTGCTAGTCCTGGGGGGCCATCCCCCCGTGGCCTGGGAGGATACTGGGGACCCCCCCCCGCCAAGCTGAGACCCTCAAAGAAGAAGAAGAAGCTGCCACCACCGCCTCCCCATCGCAAGGGAGCAAAAGATGGGAAAGGTGGGGTGGCGCAGTGCAGGCAAGCGAGCCCCCCCAGCTGTGATTCTACAGCTGCGGCAGCGGCTCCCCCGCCCTCAACGCCCCTCTCTCGGCAGAGGCAGTAAGGGAGAGCGGCTGGGGGGGCGCATTGCAAAGAAGGAAACAGCAGCCAATGCCTGGAGAGGGCAATGCACGCAGGGGGAGCGGAGAGCTGTGCCACCCCCAAGGCAGCTCCTTTCCTATTGCTGGGGGTGGGGGGTGGCGAGGAAGGGTCACTGCCGTTGGGCTACTCCTGCTGCCGGCAATCCGGCACAAACGCCCCCACACAGCTTCCTTGCAGCAGCCACGACCACCACCTTCGGGCGCCGCCCCCACTCCTCCTTTGTGGGCTTCTGCCCGCCGAGGCTGAACTGGCTCCTGTCGGTGCACTTCCTCTCCCGGCCCAGGAGGAGTCTCAGTAGCAATTCCTAACTCGGGGGGGTAGGGGGTGCGGAGGGGGGAAGGGGGCGATTCCCAGCCCGCGGCGCCGATGATCGCAGTGCAGCCTACCGGGAGGCAGAGCGCGGCAGCGGCTGCAACCAATGCAGGGAGCTGCGTCTCCTTCGCTTGCCAGCCCAGCAGAACTCTTAGGCAGGAGAGGTTGCCGCCTGGCAGGGCTTTCCATTGGGAGGCGCAAAGGCTTTAGTGGGCAGGGATTGGCGCAAATGTAGGCAGGGGAGCTGAGAGGAGGAGCCGCCACTGAGGAGCTGCGGCACCAGCAGCGTTTCCTCCTCCTCTCCCCTCCCGTGTCAACAAGCGGGGCGCCTGCGCAGGATATTTGCTTCCCTAGTCGGGCCCGCGGTTTGGTCTTATAGGGGGGGCAGCTGCACCCCCTGCCCCATGCTGGGTACACCCATGTTTGGTGATATCCATGTGTAGAGTCGTCTCTTGTGTTGTTGGAAAAGAGTGTTTGTGATGACCAGCCTGTTCTCTTGACAGAACTCTATTAGCCTTTGCCCTGCTTCATTTTGAACTCCAAGGCCAAACTTGCCAGTTGTTCATTTTATCTCTTGATTCCCTACTTCAGCATTCCAATCCCCTGTAATGAGAAGAACATCCTTCTTTGCTGTCATTTCTAGAAGGTGTTGTAAGTCTTCATAGAATTGGTCAATTTCACTTTCTTCAGCACCGGTAGTTGGTGCATAAACTTGTATTACTGTGATATTAAAAGGTCTGCCTTGGATTCGTATCGAGATCATTCTGTCATTTTTGAGATTGCATCCCTGTAGCAATGGTTAGATCCAACAATGATATGAGACAAGGCTGAGTTCCACAAAGACCAACCCCAGGCAAAGCTCGGGGGTCTGTATTTATTAGCAGCAGCTTTGACAGGTAAACATTAACTCACGATGTAACTTCCAGCCAATCACAGAGCAAACCTCATGCATAAACATGTACAGGTACAGGTCACTTCCTGCCAACACCCTAACTTCTCCGCCATAGAGGAAGTGGCTAGTGGCACATCTCTCACACCCCATACCTGTCACATGTCCCTCTCATCAAACATCCCCCTCCTCTCAGTCTTGTGATCCTCAGTAACTTTCCAAACTCCCCATAAGAATTCATTGTGCTCTTCTCACCTCAGCATGACCCATCCCGGTCTTTCCCTGTCAGGCTAGATCCAACCAGTTCGAACCAAACCTTTCCAGGTGCATCCAGCCTCCCCCAGCACAGTTGACCCATACCTCACCTTCCTATCTCTCACACTGTACTGGTTTGCCAGTATTACTCAAGCTAAGCCTAAGGATTAGCGGGTTTGCCACGCTACTATCATACACCAACCCCACACATCCCATTACAGCTTTTGCCACTCTTTTGTTGACTATGAGGGCCACTCCATTTCTTCTACGGGATTCTTGCCCACAGTAGTAGATATGATAGTCATCCGAACTGAATTCGCCTATTCCCTTCCATTTTAGTTCACTGATGCCCAGGATGTCAATATTTATTCTTGCCATCTCATTTTTGACCACATCCAGCTTACCATTATCCATGGATCTTACATTCCAGGTTCCTATGCAATATTTTTCTTTACAGCATTGGACTTTCCTTTCGCTTCCAGGCATGTCCGCAACTGAGCGACCTTTCGGCTTTGGCCCAGCCGCTTCATCAGCTCTGAATCTACTTCTACTTGTCCTCCACTCTTCCTCAGTAGCATGTTGGACGCCTTCCGACCTGAGGGGCTCATCTTCCAGCGTCATAACTTTTATATGCCTGTTGTCTTTGTCCATGGAATTTTCTTGGCAGGGATACTGGAGTGGCTTGCTAGTTCCTTCTCCAGTTGGATCACGTTTAGTCAAAACTATCCACTATGACCTGTCCATCTTGGGTGGCCCTGCATGGCATAGCTCATAGCTTCTCTGAGTTATTCAAGCCCCTTCGCCACGACAAGGCATTGATCCATGAAGGGACGACTCTACACATGGATATCACCAAATGGGCAGCATCGAAATCAGATTGATTATATTCTCTGCAGCCAAAGATGGAGAAGCTCTATACAGTCAGCGAAAACAAGACCTGGAGCTGACTGTAACTCAGATCATCAGCTTCTTATAGCAAGATTCCAGCTTAAACTGAAGAAAGTATGAAAAACCACTGGGCCAGTAAGATACAATCTGAATCAAATCCCTTATGAATACACAGTGGAAGTGAGGAACAGGTTTAAGGATTTAGATATGGTGGACAGAGTGCCTGAAGAACTATGGATGGAGGCTCGTAACATTATACAGGAGGCATAGGAAATGCAAGGAAAAGGAAATGCAAGAAAGCAAAATGGCTGTCCAACGAGGCCTTACAAATAGTGGAGGAGAGGAGGCAAGCAAAATGCAAGGGAGATAGGGAAAGATACAGGAAACTGAATGCAGATTTCCAAAAAATAGCAAGGAGAGACAAGAGGGTCTTCTTAAATGAGCAATGCAAAGAAATAGAGGAAAACAATAGAATGGGGAAAACCAGAGATCTGTTCAAGAAAATTGGAGATATGAAAGGAACATTTCGTACAAAGATTACCATAATAAAGGACAAAAGTGGTAAGGACCTAACAGAAGCAGAAGACATCAAGAAGAGGTGGCAAGAATACACAGAGGAATTATACCAGAAAGATATGGAGGTCTCGTATACCCCAGGTAGTGTGGTTGCTGATCTTGAGCCAGACATCTTCAGGGCCGGTGCTAGGGTTTTTTGCGCCCTAGGCGAGATCACCTTCTGGCGCCCCCCCCCCCCATTATTAATAAAATAAAAATAAATAAAAATGGGCTGGGTTTTTTTCCCTTATCTATAATCTGAACTTTGTTTGGCTTTCTGCTTTATTTGGTAACTGGTTTTTAACACGCCCAGAAGCAGTGCACACTCTGCCCATGCCCCGGGGCATCCTGCCCTGGGCATTGTAGCGCCTAAGTGGCGCCCGGGGAGGGCAAAGGTGCCTGGGCCCCGTGGGGTGCGCCTCTTCCTGGGCGCGCTTTGCGGAAAGGGAGCGTTGCGCCGCGTGCGGGGTTCTGACATCAGGAATCACAAGCAGACAAACCAGTAGGAGAACACTTCAATCTCCCAGGACATTGTATACAAGATGTCAAAGTAGCAGTCTTATTACAAAAGTTCCTCTGAGTGTACCTTACCTTTCCCCCTTCCTTCATGACTCTTGATCCGACGGGAGCAACTCCTCTGGGTGCTCCAAATTCCAGGCAGGCCGGCCAGGCCCAGGCAGGCAGGCAGGCCGGGCCAAAGCAGGCAGCAGGCAGGCCCTTTTTTATTTTTTCTCCTCCCGACGTTGCCGGGCGAGGGGCAGGCCAGCGAGGAGGGGCGTCACGCCAGTCAGTCACTAGCGCGGCGTCTCGCTATCCCGCCCCTCGCCCGGCAACGTCGGGAGGAGAAAAAATAAAAGAGGAAGCTGCAGCCTTGCTCGGCAGGCAGCTTCCTTTTTTATTTTTTCTCCTCCCTACATTGCCGGGCGAGGGGTGGGCTAGCGAAGAGGGCCGCTATCCTGCCCCTCGCCCGGCAATGTCGGGAGGAGAAAAAATAAAAAAGGAAGCTGCAGTCTCGCTCGGCAGCGAGGGGGGCAGGCTGGCAGCGCCCCCTCCATTTTGGCGCCCTAGGCAATGGCCTAGTTCGCCTAAATGGACGCTCCGGCCCTGGACATCTTGGAGAGTGAAGTCAAATGGGCCTTAGAAAGCACTGCTAATAACAAGGCCAGTGGAAGTGATGATATTCCAGCTGAACTATTTAAAATTTTAAAAGCTGATGCTGTTAAGGTGCTACACCCAATATGCCTGCAAGTTTGGAAAACTCAGCAATGGCCAGAGGATTGGAGAAGATCAGTCTACATCCCAATTCCAAAGAAGGGCAGTGCCAAATAATGCTCCAACTACCGCACAATTGCGCTCATTACACATGCTAGCAAGGTTATGCTTAAAGTTCTACAAGGCAGGCTTAGGCAGTATGTGGACCGAGAACTCCCGGAAGTGCAAGCTGGATTTCGAAGGGGCAGAAGAACCAGAGACCAAATAGCAAATATGCGCTGGATTATGGAGAAAGCTAGAGAGTTCCAGAAAAAGGTCTACTTCTGATTCATTGACTATGCAAAAGCCTTTGACTGTGTCGACCACAGCAAACTATGGCAAGTTCTTAAAGAAATGGGAGTGCCTGGTCACCTCATCTGTCTCCTGAGAAATCTCTATGTGGGACAAGAAGCTACAGTTAGAACTGGATATGGAACAACAAAATTGGGAAAGGAGTACGACAAGGTTGTATATTGTCTCCCTGCTTATTTAACTTATATGCAGAATTCATCATGCGAAAGGCTGGACAAGATGAATCCCAAGCCGGAATTAAGATTGCCAGAAGAAATATCAACAACCTCAGATATGCAGATGACACAACCTTGATGGCAGAAAGCGAGGAGGAATTAAAGAACCTTTTAATGAGGGTGAAAGAGGAGAGCGCAAAATATGGTATGAAGCTCAACATCAAAAAACCCAAGATCATGGCCACTGGTCCCATCACCTCCTGGCAAATAGAAGGGGAAGAAATGGAGGCAGTGAGAGTTTTTACTTTCTTGGGCTCCTTGATCACTGCAGATGGTGACAGCACTCACGATATTAAAAGACGCCTGCTTCTTGGGAGAAAAGCAATGACAAACCTAGACAGCATATTAAAAAGCAGAGACATCACCTTGCCTACAAAGGTCCGTATAGTTAAAGCTATGGTTTTCCCAGTAGTGATGTATGGAAGTGAGAGCTGGACCATAAAGAAGGCTGATCGACGAAGAATTGATGCTTTTGAATTATGGTGCTGGAGGAGACTCTTGAGAGTCCCATGGACTGCAAGAAGATCAAACAGATCCATTCTTAAGGAAATCAGCCCTGAGTGCTCCCTGGAAGGACAGATCGTGAAGCTGAGGCTCCAATACTTTGGCCACCTCATGAAAAGAGAAGAATCCTTGGAAAAGACCCTGATGTTGGGAAAGATTGAGGGCACTAGGAGAAGGGGAAGTCAGAAGACAAGATGGTTGGACAGTGTTCTCGAAGCTACGAACATGAGTTTGACCAAACTGCGGGAGGCAGTGCAAGACAGGAGTGCCTGGCGTGCTCTGGTCCATGGGGTCACGAAGAGTCGGACACGACTAAACGACTAAACAAGAACAAAGGTACCCCTGACAGTTAGGTCCAGTCGTGGACAACTCTGGGGTTGCACTCTCATCTCACTCTATAGGCTGAGAGAGCCTGCGTTTGTCTGGACAGCTTCCTGGTCATGTGGCCAGCATGACTAAGCCGCTTCTGGCAAACCAGAGCAGCACACGGAAACACTGTTTACCTTCCCTGTCTCATAGTCAGTCGGTGATCTGTTTTTTAGGAGTCCAACTTCTCAGCAGCCTGCACTGAATCAGATGCTGGAGCTACTGTTATATTTTCCTTCAGTCTGAGGAACTTTCTTCCCGATCTACTCTTTTGCCTTTTATTTCGCTTCAACTGTGTGAGCTGCAACCGGTGAGGCTTCCCTGGTTCTGGTGGCATGCCAATAGATTTTTTTTGGCAGCTATAATATGGTAGCAAGTCCTGGATGATGGGCAAGAGCAGTTCTCTTTGGGGAAAAGGCAGACAACATAATGCTTTTCTTTACTAACCCTTACCACAAATACACCAAGCTGTGGACAAACATCTATTAAATTGTTCATTACCATGAAGGATCATGGTACCATTTGACAAACTGATGGTGCCTTCTCATAGCTTTCATCTTTCTTAGGCCACAGAAGTTATCCATGATTTGTGATGGATCACAAGCTATATGAGGAAAGACTGTATCTTCTGGTTATCTCAGGGCCGGCTCTAGGTAGACTCCCGGTGGCGCGGTGTGCCAGGGCGCGGGGCTGGTAGGTGGGGCGCTGTGCGACGAAGCTGCGCGGAAAACATGCTGCGCCCAGTGAGGGCGGGAGCGCCGGAGTGATCTCCGCTCCTCAGTGCCAGGGCGCCCGACCTGCTCGAGATTACTCCCTGGGTGATCTTGAGTGTCTGACAAACTGAGGCCGCAAATGAAAGTTTCCAGTGTTTCACAGTCCACGCAAAGTTTCTCTCCAGTAAATTTTTTGCATTGCATGTAAGGATAACACCATTGCTTCCACCGTCAATTCTTTCCATTGTCAAAGTCTTTTTAGAGCTGCATGAAAACTCCCAGAGACATTTGTGGTGATTCCACTTTTTTCATTATATATGTCCAGTCTCTTTAGAATCCAGGCCCCAGCATGCTTTATTATTGTTGGTGCAGGTCTGCCTTAAAGTAGTCTAAGAACGCTTTGCTCCAATTTGTACTGAGTTTATCAAATTTGAATCTGTAGTCTTGCTCAGAATTTGACCCGAGAAGATCAAAAAAGTCAGCAAGGTATAGCTTGGTATCTTCTGAACTGGCCCCATGTTTTTTCAACCAAAACATGATGTCTCTGCAGATGTGATTCCAGCATACCGCTCTGTGGCTCTTGAGCAAAAGATGCTCCAAAGCATTTTAAATTCCTTTTTCTCTGTCAGACACTATGACAACTTTATCTGAATTGAGCAATGGACACTGTTTTGAAAGGTTTCAAAAAATCTCCTGTGATTGTCCTCTCGCCTGCTGTCATGTATCATGAACATTACAGGAATCAGTGGTGATTCAGCGAAAAGCCTCTCCCCCATGCTTTTCAACATCTACATGAAGCTGCTGGGAGAGATCATCAGGGGGTTTGGGCTGGGTGTTCATCATAGAATCATAGAGTTGGAAGAGACCACAAGGGCCATCCAGGCCAACCTCCTGCCAAGCAGGAAACACTATCAAAGCATTCTTGACATATGCCTGTCAAGCCTCCGCTTAAAGACCTCCAAAGAAGGAGACTGCACCACACTCCTTGGCAGCAAATTCCACTGCTGAACAGCTCTTACTGTCAGGAAGTTCTTCCTAATGTTTAGGTGGAATCTTCTTTCTTGTAGTTTGAATCCATTGCTCCGTGTCCGCTTCTCTAGAGCAGCAGAAAACAACCTTTCTCCCTCCTCTATATGACATCCGTTTATATATTTGGACATGGCTATCAAATCACCCCTTAACCTTCTCTTCTCCAGGCTAAACATACCCAGCTCCCTAAGCCGTTCCTCATAAGGCATCGTTTCCAGGCCTTTGACCATTTTGGTTGCCCTCCTCTGGACACGTTCCAGCTTGTCAGTATCCTTCTTGAACTATGGTGCCCAGAACTGGACACAGTACCCCAGGTGAGGTCTGACCAGAGCATGAGTATGCGGATGATACCTAACCCAGCTCTACCTCTCTTTCAAATCAGAACCAGTGATGGCAGTGAAGGTCCTGTGTGAGTGCTTGGAGGGGGTTGGAGGATGGATGGTGGCTAACAGATTGAGGTTGAATCCTGACAAGACAGAAGTACTGTGCTGGGGGGACAGGAGGCGGGCAGGTGTGGAGGACTCCCTGGTCCTGAATGGGGCAACTGTGCCCCTGAAGGGCCAGGGGCGCAGCCTGGGAATCATTTTGGACCAACAGCTGTCTATGGAGGCTCAGGTTAATTCTGTGTCCAGGGCAGCTGTCTACCAGCTCCATCTGGTACGCAGGCTGAGACCCTACCTGCCTGCAGACTGCCTCACCAGAGTGGTGCATGCTCTAGTGATCTCTCGCTTGGAATACTGCAATGCGCTCTATGTGGGGCTACCTTTGAAGGTGACCCGGAAACTACAACTAATCCAGAATGTGGCAGCTAGACTCAGGGGCGTCTTTACCCTTGGGCTGAGTGGCACCCTGGGCCATGTTGCCTGCCCAGCAGGGGCGCATTGAGGAGGCACATGGAACCACCCGCGTGTCCGCTTCCTCCGCTTCGCTCCTTTCCCGGTGGCGGTGGTGGCGGCGGAGCTGCCTCCGTCAAGGGGCTGTGCCCCCACCTGCTCAGCCCAGCCCAGCTGCCCAACGCTGCACGCTCCTTGGGGTGCAGATTGCCGTGCCTCCAACAAAGCCACCTCGAAGGTGGGGAGGGGTACCTGGAACCATAGTTTTTGGTCTGTTTTTTTAAAATCCTGGTACATCGCTCATGCAAAGAAAAGATCCTGCACTGCGTGTCTCAGGCCTGATCGATCAACTTTGGCAGACGCAGTAAGGCTGTTGTTTATAGAGAAAGTACCATAAACAGAGAAGCAACTCCACACGAGGCAGGCTTTGGAAGGTGAAATAGCAAAAGGTTTATTTGGTAACGCTTTGTCGGAATGCCACTTGATTCGCAAGGACACGTCAATTGCAGCATTTTCATTTTAAACCGTTCTCTCAAAGTGAGGCTCCACTTTTCCAAATGCCCCTGCGAGGCAGGGACAACCACACACCCACACACCAGCCTGGGAAAACCAAGACTATGGACCACAGCATGTTCTGGTCAGGGCCCGCCTGTCAGAGCCAGTGTCATATGCCATTGGTTTGCCTGGGTGTCGAGGACATACCCATCCATCCGCAGCCCTTGTATGCAAGAAAATGAATCATGTGATATAGAAAAATATGGGGGAGAAATATCCACTGTGCAAAGCACAACCTGCCCGCATCCTTCACTTCCCTAACTTTGCCTATGGGGGCCGCTATTTTCAAGGGTTGCCCAACTGGGCCGTTGAGCAGAGATGAGTCAGAAGGCACGTTGGTCTCTGTTTTGAAACATAGAATTGTAGAATTGGAGGGGACCATTAGAGTCATCTAATCCAACCCCCTGAAATTCAGGAATCTTGCCCAACATGAGGCTCGAACCCATGACCCTGAGATTAAGGGTCTCATGCTCTACCAACTGAGCTATCCAGCAACAGAGGCTGTAATTTTGGAGCTGGCAGTCCTTCAGTCTTGATTACCTATGTCAGTTTCCCCCAACTTGGTGCCCTCCAGACTCCAGCTCCCATCTTCTTCCCAAAGTTCAGGGATGGTGGGAGTTGCAATCCCAAACATCTGGAAGGCAACAAGGTTGAGGAAAGCTGTACTTGAAGGGAGGCCAGTACTGTTTGTGTGAATCTGGTCATTATAATGAAGACAGGCACCCACCGAACCAAAATAACAACATTTATTTATTGTGACATTGGCACTTGGCTGTCAAGGAACCATTTTGTTAGCACCAATGTGGTGAACCTTTAGCCCGCCAGACATTGATGAACCACAACTACCATCAACCCCAGCAAGCAGAGCCAGTGACCAGGGATGATGGGATGATGGGAGTTGTAGTGCAGTAACATGAGGAGGTTCCCCATACCTGAGTTCAGGGATGTTCTTGATGGATTTCATCATTTTATTAAGGGGTGTCCTTGTGGGGTTTTCTCTTGCTTGCTGTTCTTTGATCCCTTGACTACCTTGTCAGTCCTTGAGAGTGTTCTTGCCCTTTTAAGAGTTCTATGGAAGGAAGTTTTCTTTTTCTGGGATACGTGAGACTTTTCCCAGAAGAGTGCTATACTCATGAAAGAAGTTACAGTGGTACCTCGGTTTATGAACACAATTGGTTCCGGAAGTCTGTTCATAAACTGAAGCGTTCATAAACTGAAGCGAACTTTCCCATCGAAAGTAATGGAAAGTGAATTAATCCGTTCCAGATGGGTCTGCGGCATTCGTAAACTGAAAATTCGTATACCAAGGTTTCACTGTACACCTAATGGCCTGGCTTCTTCCATGTCCATCGTCAAGGGACAGCAGCTCTCTCAAGTTCTGGCCCTATGGATGGGATTTATACCTACCCCTCCATCTCTGTTCAGCTTTCCTTCAACTGACACCAACTCCTGACAAATCATTGAAAATCCACATGCAGGTTAGACCTTTGGTAACTCGATTCATACACTATATATTGGCTGATAATCAAGAGGAAGGCAAAACGGACTTGCTCGCCTATGGACAAATGGCATGGCTTTGAACTGGGATTTAATGTGACTTCAGGACTCAGCCAGAACCATTTTTTTTCAGTGTCAGGGTTTGACCCTGGGACATGTGAAGGAATGAGGAATGAGAGTTTCTTTGTGCATGGGCAGGGTGCTGAACGGCTACAACCAGCCTCTGCACATCTGAGCTTAAAGGGAACGGCTTTTGGGAGAGGCATGTTTAGGTGCGCTTAAACCGAAAGAGGTCGCTTTAGAAATTCAGCAACATTTCTTACATGTTCATAATAAGTAGAACTTTAAAATATATGCACCTTGATTTTAGGAAAAGGGGGTTTTAAGTGCTCATGCTCACAATGTAAAAAAAGAAAGAAAAAGAAAATAACACTTGCAACTGTAAGTATCTTATTTTTCCTTGTTTTAATAATTTCAATGGGGGGTGTGACATAAAAAATCCGCACCGGGTACCACCTGACCTTGCTATGCCATTGGGTCGACAACTCTGGGAAACGGAGGGGGGTGGGGCGCTGGAGGGATCTTTGCACTACGGCGCTGGATATGCTTAAGACGGCCCTGGCTAGACTGGTGACTGGGAGTGGCCACTGAGACCACGTACCACCAGTCTTGAAAGACCTACATTGGCTGTGCCCCTGGGCATTATAAGTGATTTGACAGCTGTAGCGCGGCAAAAAGGCAAAGAAGATCAGCTGTCAGCCTTCTTGCCGAGCTACAGCTGGTTCCCCTTTGCGTTACGCTGGTCTCCGCAACTGGCAGAGACCAGCGGAACACAAAGGAGAACCAGCTGTAGCGCGGAAGGAAGGCAAAGGAAGATCAGCTTCCCACGCTGACAGCTGATCTCCCTTTCCTTTTTTCCACGCTACAGCTGGTTCCCCTTTTTTTGCCACTCGCCGCCGCTTCGTCTTTCTATGGCTGTGTTTCGCAAGATGAAGCGGCGTTCATAGAAAACCTCGTCATCTTGCGAGTCCCTCATGCAAAGCAAAAAGCTTTCGTCTTGCGAGTTTTGTCTTGCACGAGGCATTCGTCTTGCGAGGTACCACTGTACTTAAAATATTATTATTAATATTATTATTATTTTATTTATACCCCGCCTATCAGGCTGGGTTTCCCCAGCCACTCTAGGCGGCTTCCAACAGAAAAAATGAAATAAAAAAATCAATTAAACATTAAAAGCCTCCCTAAACAGGGCTGCCTTCAGATGTCTTCTGGTAGCTGTTTTTCTCTTTGACATCTGGTGGGAGGGCGTTCCACAGGGTGGGTGCCACCACCAAGAAGGCCCTCTGCCTGGTTCCCTGCAACATGGCTTCTCGCAACGAGGGAAATGCCAGAAGGCCCTTGGTACTGGACCTCAGTGTCCGGGCAGAACGATGGGGGTGGAGACACTCCTTCAGGTATACTGGACCGAGGCCATTTAGGGCTTTAAAGGTCAGCACCAACACTTTGAACTGTGCTCGGAAACGTACTGGGAGCCAATGTAGATCTTTCAAGACTGGTGTTATTGTGGTCTCGGCGGCCGTTCCCAGCCACCAGTCTAGCTGCCGCATTCTGGATTAGTTGTAGTTTCCGGGTCACCTTCAAATGTAGCCCCACGTAGAGCGCATTGCAGTAGTCCAAGTGGGAGATAACCGGAGCATGCACCACTCCGGCGAGACAGTCTGCAGGCAGGTAGGGTCTCAGCCTGCATACCAGATGGAGCTGATAGACAGCTGCCCTGGACACAGAATTGACCTGTGCCTCCATGGACAGCTGTGAGTCCAAAATGACTCCCAGGCTGCCCCCCTGGTCCTTCAGGGGCACAGTTACCCCATTCAGGACCAGGGAGTCCTCCACACCTGCCCACCTCCTGTCCCCCACAAACAGTACTTCTGTCTTGTCAGGATTCAACCTCAATCTGTTAGCCGCCATCCATCCTCCAACTGCCTCTAGGCACTCACACAGGACCTTCACCGCCTTCACTGGTTCTGATTGGAAAGAGAGGTAGAGCTGGGTATCATCCGCATACTGATGAACACCCAGCCCAAACCCCCTGATGATCTCTCCCAGCGGCTGCATGTAGATGTTAAAAAGCTTGGGGGAGAGGACAGAGCCCTGAGGCACCCCACAAGTGAGAGCCCAGGGGTCCGAACACTCATCTCCCACCACCACTCTCTGAACACGGCCCAGGAGGAAGGAGCGGAACCACTGTATGACAACGCCCCCAGCTCCCAACCCCTCTAGACGGTCCAGAAGGATGTTATGGTCGATGGTGTCAAAAGCCGCTGAGAGATCCAGCAGAACTAGAAAACAGCTCTCACCTTTGTCCCTAGCCCTCCGGAGATCATCAACCAGTGCGACCAAGGCAGTTTCAGTCCCATGATGAGGCCTGAATCTCGACTGGAAGGGATCCAAATGGTCCGCTTCTTCCAGGCGTGCCTGGAATTGTTCAGCAACCACTCGCTCAATCACCTTGCCCAAGAATGGAAGATTTGAGACTGGGCGATAGTTGGCCATATTGGCCGCATCTAAAGATGGTTTTTTAAGAAGCGGTTTAATAACCGCCTCTTTCAGCGGGTCTGGGAAGGCTCCCTCACAGAGAGAAGCATTCACCAACCCGTGAAGCCCATCGCCCAGCCCTTCCCGGCTAGCTTTTATAAGCCAGGATGGGCAAGGATCAAGGAAACAGGTGGTTGGTTTCACTCGTCCAAGCAGCCTGTCCACATCCTCGGAGGTAACAGAATGGAATTGATCCCACACAACTGGACTAGACAGGACTCTAGCACTCTCCCGCCCCGGCCCTGCTCCCACGGTGGAGTTTACCTCTTCCTGAATCTGAGCGACTTTATCTGCAAAATTGTTTTGCAAAATCGTTGCAGGAGATCATGCGGCCCGTACTGGGCCCCGATGGAGCAGGTGGTTCCACTAAACTGCGAACCACCTGAAAAAGTCTCCTGCTGCTGTTTTCTGCAGATGCAATAGAGGTGGTGAAGAAAGTCTTCTTCGCCGTCGCTACCGCCACTTGGTAGGCTCGACATTGAGCTCTAACCTGTGTCCGGTCAGCTTCAGAATGAGTTATCCGCCACCAGCGCTCTAACCGTCTCAACGATTGTTTCATTGCCCTCAGATCCATGGAGAACCACAGGGCTGTCCGGGCTCCATGCAATTGGAGAGGGCGCTTCGGAGCCAAACAGTCAATAGCCCTGGTTAACTCTACATTCCATCAGGCCACCAGGGAATCGGCTGAAAGGCCATCAACATGGGATAAAACATCCCCTACCACTCTCTGGAAACCATTTTGATCCATTAAGTAGCGGGGGCGGACCAACCAAATTGGTCCACCTCCATAGAGAGGGGAAGAGTTGTGGAGAAGTCCAGTTGCACCAGGTAGTGATCTGACCATGGCACTTCTTTAGTTTCGCTTTTACTTAGTGTCAGATCACCAACATCCATACCGTGTTTCTCACATTTTAAGACGTGCCTATAAAATAAGCCATGGCACGATTTTCTCAAGGCAATAAAATATAAGGCATCCCCCCAAAATAAGACATGCTGGGGTACCGGTACTATATCATGCTGGGAGCAGGTTTAGATGGCGCTTCCGTAAGGAACAGGAAAAGGAAGATGCCAGCCCTTGCCGGAAGCGGATGTGAAACGTGCGACGCGTGGAGCTCAGATGCAGCGGGAGCCGGCAGAAGCTGCAGCACGCCCCGCACCGAGCCCCAACCCAGCAGGACCCTGCACGATCCGCAGCGCGCGCCACGCCAAATCCCGACCCAGCGGGACCCGGCAAGAACAGCAGCACGCTCTTGCCAGGTCCCGCCCCCGGGTTGGGGCGCAGCGCGTGATGCAGCTCTTGCCGCGTCCCGCCGCCGGGTTCCCAGCAGCGTGCCCTACTGAAACGCCAACAAAGCGCCCAGCAGCGCAGGAGCAGGAGCAGCCAGTTCCGGGCACCAAGCCGCAGCAGGAAGAGGTGGTAATTTTTTAAAAATAAGACACCCCCGAAAATAAGCCATAGGCTTATTTACTTAAGTAAAATAAATTTAAGACGGTGTCTTAAAATGTGAGAAACACGGTACTTGATCTGTCAATATTTTCATCTTCTGCCGTTTTTTTAACCCTGGTGTCGCCAGAAAGCTGTGGATCCTTGATTTTTGTAGTGAAGGCTATGCTGTGTGATTTGAGGGTGAGTTCGGGGAGGCCCCATGCAAAAAGGTGAAGATCCATGAGGATCCGTGAGGATCCGTGCTTCAAAACCACGATTTTGGGCCATGGTGTTGCCAGGAAGCTGTGGATCCTTGATTGTGGTAGTGCAGGCTATACCCCTGGGCATGATATGTGATTTGAGGGTGAATTCGGGGGGGCTCCATGCAGAAAGGTGAGGATCCGTGAGGATCCGTGCTTCACAACCACGTTTTTTGGGCCTCGGTGTCACCAGGAAGCTGTGGATCCTTGATTTTTGTGGTGCAGGCTGTACCCCTGGGCATGATATGTGATTTGAGGGTGAATTTGGAGGGGGCCCATGCAAAAAGGTGAAGATTCGTGAGGATCCATGATTCAAAACTATGTTTTTGGGCCACGGTGTCGCCAGGAAGCTGTGGATCCTTGATTATTGTGGTGCAGGCTGTACCCCTGGGCATGATATGTGATTTTAGGGTGAATTTCGGGGGGCCATGCAAAAAGGTGAAGATTCGTGAGGATCTGTGAGGATCCGTGCTTCAAAACCACGTTTTTGGGCCACGGTGTCGCCAGGAAGCTGTGGATCCTTGATTTTTGTGGTGCAGGCTGTACCCCTGGCCATGATATGTGATTTGAGGGTGAATTTGGGGGGGGCATGCAGAAAGGTGAAGATTCGTGAGGATCCGTGAGGATCCGTACTTCAAAACTATGTTTTTGGCCACGGTGTCGCCAGGAATATGTGGATCCTTGATTTTTGTGGTGCAGGCTGTACCCCTGGCCATGATATGTGATTTGAGGGTGAATTTGGGGGGGGGGCCATGCAGAAAGGTGAAGATTCGTGAGGATCCGTGAGGATCCGTACTTCAAAACTATGTTTTTGGCCACGGTGTCGCCAGGAAGCTGTGGATCCTTGATTTTTGTGGTGCAGGCTGTACCCCTGGGCATGATATGTGATTTGAGGGTGAATTTGGGGGGGGCATGCAAAAAGGTGAAGATTCGTGAGGATCTGTGAGGATCCGTTCTTCAAAACCACTTTTTTGGGCCACGGTGTCGCCAGGAAGCTGTGGGTCCTTGATTTTTGTGGTGCAGGCTGTACCCCTGGGCATGATATGTGATTTGAGGGTGAATTTGGGGGGGGCATGCAAAAAGGTGAAGATTCGTGAGGATCTGTGAGGATCCGTGCTTCAAAACCACGTTTTGGGGCCACGGTGTCGCCAGGAAGCTGTGGGTCCTTGATTTTTGTGGTGCAGGCTGTACCCCTGGGCATGATATGTGATTTGAGGGTGAATTTGGGGGGGCCCCATGCAGAAAGGTGAAGATTCGTGAGGATCCGTGAGGATCCGTACTTCAAAACTATGTTTTTGGCCACGGTGTCGCCAGGAAGATGTGGATCCTTGATTTTTGTCGTGCAGGCTGTACCCCTGGGCATGATATGTGATTTGAGGGTGAGTTATGGGTGGCCCAATGCAAAAAGCGTGAGGTTCCACGAGGATCCGTGCTTCGAAATCACGTTTTTGCGCCATTGCGACCCCACGAAACAGTGGGTGCGTGATTTTTTTGGTGCTGCCTACAGAGTAAGACATAGTTTACAGTATCATGGTGGTTTTTTTTTAATTTGAATGAAAAAATCATATGAATTCATGAGGATCCATGAGGATCCGTGCTTCAAAACCATGTTTTTGGGCCACGGTGTCGCCAGGAAGCTGTGGATCCTTGATTTTTGTGGTGCAGGCTGTACCCCTGGGCATGATATGTGATTTGAGGGTGAATTAGGGGGGGGCCATGCAAAAAGCGTGGGGTTCCATGAGGATCCGTGCTTCAAAACCACGTTTTTGTGCCATTGCGACCACACGAAACAGTGGGTGCGTGATTTTTTTGGTGGTGCCTATAGACTTAGATGTGGTCTAGAGTATTATGGTGGTTTTATTTTGTTTCTATATAAAAATCATATGAATTCATGAGGATCCGTGCCTCGGAACCACGTTTTTGTGTTGCTGCAAGGCAGCAAAGTTTTGGATCCACGTTTTTTATAGTCCAGTCTGTAGTCGTGGCTTCCAGATGTGATATGACACTGGATTTGTTGGAGTTGTTTTAAAAAAAGTGGAGGATCCATGAGGATCCGTGTAGATCCGCGTTTTACCTTCTTCCAATAGAAAAAAATCTAAAAAGTGAGGCCAATTCTCATAAACATTTCCAATTGAAATAAATGGATTTACTGTACTCAAGTTATTGTGGCAAAGATTTGAATGCAAGGTTGCAATGCTAGGTATGGTTACTTCAGAGTAAGTAACGTTCATTAGGCACAGGATCGCAGTACACCCCACGGATGCTTTTCCAAGGCAGTATGAGTCCAAATAAGATCACTGAATTTTGCTCAGCTAGGTTTATATAGCTTAGATGGGAACCTTTTCTGATGAGATCAGATTTGCACAGCTTTTTCATCCACATCACTTACTCAGATCCAGGACTGTGCTCTGAAATGGGGAGGCCTTTGGTGCAATTTGTTTTGTTCTGAAAAGGAGCAACCCAACGGTAGCTATGTATTCTTGAAAGGACAGAAAGGGAAGTAGCTTCCCACTGCTGGCAACAAGGCTTACTTTTCAAGTACAGTATTAGATTTGGGGACCTATGAAAATACACCACCTTTGATCTTAAGACCAGAGTTATTTGCACTGCAAACCTAGGCACTTTACTTCCAAGTTTTTGAAGAGAATCCAGACGGAAGTTCTGCACAACCTGCATTGAAATGCAAGGGTGGGAGCGGGGTCTAAGAGCGAGATTTGAGAAATAATGATCAAAATAACCAACAGGGGCCCCAGATTAAGATGGCTTGGATGAAATGAAACCTTGCAGACCTTCCAGGGCAGAAAGCAATGTCCAACCATTCACCCCAAGGTCATTTAAAATTAATTTATTTATCAAATATAGCTATTAATATAAACGATAATAAATTTTGAACTGTACATTATATTACACAGTATGCAGAGCCCTTCCACGGGGCTTGGTGGAAGAACAAGCTGCAAAGAGCAGCAGGTGCAGTCCTCGGGGCCTGGGGGCGGGCGGGGTGTCCACAGTCTGACTCCTGTTCCCTAAAGGGCAGCCCAAGCCTGCGGAGTATTCCAGTCCTTGGAGAGAGGCTTTACCTGGGCGAGTCCAGAGGACCAGCTCTCCTTCCTTCCCTGCTGGGTGGTGCCTCTCCCGTCGAGGGACCAGAGGGCTGACATATCTGACAGATCCTCTGGGGTGGAGGAGCCCCCCCCCTCGCCCACAGGGGTTCTAGGTGAGATGGTACATGCTGTAGCCCACGTGCGCCGTGTAGAGTCCCACGGGGGTGACGGGCAGGCCGGCTCGCGGGAAGGGCCCCGAGGAGGCATACAGAGAGGCGCCCGCCACCGCCGGGCCGCCCAAAGGAAAGGAGATGCCAAAGGCAGCGGGCGGCAGCATGGGCTTGGCTGCCATCTTCAGCTTCTCCAGTTCGGCCTCCTGCAGCCGCTTGGCCTTGGCGCGCCGGTTCTGGAACCAGATCTTGACCTGCGTCTCGGTGAGGCTCAGCGAGCTGGAGAACTCCGCGCGCTCCGCGATGGACAAGTACTGCTTCTGGCGGAACTTCCTCTCCAGCGCCAGCAGCTGCGCCGTCGTGAAGGGCGTCCGCGGCTTGCGGTTGGTCTTGTGCTTGCGCAGGGTGCAGGCCGGCGGGCTGGCGCGCCCTGCGGAGACAGCGAGCAACACCTGGTAAGAACGTTCCCAAAGACACCCCGGCGCGCCAGCGGGGAGAGCCGCCACGCCACCCGACCGCCACCCCGGGCAAAAGGCACAACAATCCCAGAAAGGCGATGGAGCCCGGCTGACGCGCAGGGTCAGACCACCTGGTCACCCCCAAGCCCAAAAGCCGTTTGCAGGCTCGCCTCGGCGGAAGAGCTCTCTTAAAGTGCAGGAGGACGGACCCGCAATCCTGGCCAAATTTATCAGGAAATAAGCATCGCTGGCTGAATTTAGTGGGATGTACTTCAGAGTAAACGTGTTTTAGAAACCGGCTGTAAGGCGGATCTCGTTTGACAGCTTACTCTGTTTAAACCGTCATCTAGTTAAACCACAGTGAGGCAATTTAGCTCTACTATATTGAAATTAATGGGCCAAACTGGTATTAAATACAGTGCTTCTGGTTATTATTTAAACTGTAAGGCAAATTTCTTCGGGATTTTCCAGGTTAGAATATTTCAAGAGCTGGGTTTTAAATTCAGCTGAGCGGAGTAACAATGATTCAGAGTGACTGGAGTCTGAACCTGGAGGATGTATAGTGGTACAATCCTAAACACACTTAAGAGCGAGCCGTGTTAAAATGCAGAAGGACTTTCAAACGGACTGTATCTTGCATTTTACTGAAGCAGAGCTGTTCCCGGATGGGAAAATCCAAGTCGACTTACAGCCAGGGGGACATTTTGCAACTGAACAAATGGGATGCTGGAAGCCCCACCGAATTGTACAGATTTAAATAACGAGGAGACTTTTAGCTGGATGAGAGAGAGGTCGTTCTGACAGCCCAAATCAGCCTGATCTCACCCACCCACTTTAAAAGGCCTTATTCCCACGTAAGCGAATGGGATTGCAGCCTTCCAAGAGGTGCCTCGGTGTCACGCGAAGCCACGCCGCCATCACAGCCAACCCCTCCAAAAGGCTTATCCCTGGAGGAAGACGCGCGTGGCCCCCAAAATGGTGCGTTTTCTTTAAGAGGTTAGGGGCATTTATTAGTGCTCCAGATAGAAGAATAAAGTATTGGGGCAGTTCATAAGAAAGGGAAAGCGGGGTTGGGGAAGGAAGGAAACCATAAATTATTGAACTAAAGGGGGAAAAATTAAAAAATTAAAAGGGCAGGTCCTGTCACTCACATCCCGTTTATGGCACTCTTGGGAAACAGACTGCGCATGTCATTAATTAGGGAGTCCGTGAGGACGCCTCTTGTTCCTTTTATGGCCTGTTTTAAGAACGATTCTCGGCATTCCGACCCACACCCTTTTGAGCGGAAGAATTTAGACTGCTAAACACACTTACTTGAAAATAAAGCCTGGCAGGTTTAACGGATTCAATTTAATTGTTTTAAATCATAGCTTCAAGTCAAGTTGAATCCAAGTGAAGCATTTGCATTGTGAAGCTAACTCTCACAACAGTTGTAGATCGCTTTCAATCTTCCCATTAGCAGAAAAGACACTGGAGCTACTGTAGTCGTAGGTACCTTTACTTGGGAGTAATTCCCACTGAGACGCATCACTTTGAGTTAAAAGTGCACAGGCCGAGACTGCCGGCTGTTATGAAATCCATTGGAGGCATTTCCAACGGGAAGCCCTCCCAGCAAACCCCATTGAAGGAAAAGAGCCACAGTTAACCAGTGGAGGCCTCGGGAATGCCTGAGTATCTTTGCTGCAGATTTTCCCGGTGGATTTGACCGGGACGCTAAACTGACCTGGAGAATATATTCTTTCTAATATGTTTAATTTCGATAGTCTTTGAAGATACACTCACATAACTCTTCCCCCGCCCCGTCCCTTCTAGATTCTGTCTCTTGCACATGGGAAGTCATAGCAGAACGACAATTACAATATGGGACAGATTCTCTCTTCGCTTTCCGTTTGCAATAATTTGGAAGATTGCTTTTAAAAAAACCCCGCCTTATTACCTGCTGGTATCTGGGCAACATTTTATAAATAAATTGCAATTACAGGGGTTGGGAATCCAGCGGGAAAGAGACTCCTAATTAATCGAGAACGACATGGGCCCTGAGCAAAAAATACCAGAGAAGCCTGTTTTGTTACTTTCAGCTGCTTTTCACTTTTTACATATCGGCAGGAAGTCCAAGAGATCACTTTTCAAGGAAGAAACACCTAACTTCAAAAGTGAGGCTGCTGGACATTTTTCAGAGCGATCTATTGAAGTGGAATTTAGCATCGCTAGAAATGTTATGGACATTTTCTCCAAAGCCACCTCTGCCCGGATTCTCCTACTCACTGACTGAAAGGAATTTCCACGGACACAAGTAGGAGTTAGAGCCCTTAAAATATTTTATACTTAACTGCTAAAATACTCTTGTTTTAATCCGCGGGAGAGAAAAGGAGGCAGAAAAGACCCCGCTAATTCCTCTCCTGCTCAGGACGATCCAGAAACAAATCAACTTTCTTTAAAACGAATTATCGAGGCTTAGGTGGAATGCGCGGCAGGGCTGGGTCTACATGAACTCCGCCACCTTCAATCCTAAAAAGTTTGCTGAGAAAAGTAAACTACTTTGAGTTGGAAGTTAAATTTCCTGGACCACGGGATGTTTCGTGGAAGGTCTCACAGGGAAGGTCTTCCCAAATGAACTCGGTGGGATTTATTTCTCAGTAGTGATGGAAAGGATTTCGCTGCAATTGATTCTGTTTCCCAACAGCGCAATTTAAGGGCCATTAACGAGAAGCGCAGTAGAAATAAGCAGCCGAAACTCATCGGATTTCCTTATTATTACGTTTTCCTATTTGTTTAGCATTTTTTATTTAAAAAGTGCGAAAGTGCTAATAGCGATTTTCTGGTTCTCCAGATAATTTGCAACCGCAACGGTTTAAAATGTCCTTACCCAGGTTGTCTCTCTCTCTCTCTCTCTCAGTCCAGAAACGGGCTCCTTGGTGGCGGAACAGGCCCTGAAACCCTGGCATCCCTCCCCCTCCCCCGGGAAAGTGGTGACTGGTTCAGAAACCAGGTCCAGGGAACCAGTGACCTTTCATTCCCATCCCTGGGACCATGGACTCTCTGGGCAACTGGGTCCCGGGGACAGGACGAGCGTGTCAATTGGCAGGATCCGGCCAGCAATGTTTACCAACAGCCTGTAGCTGTCTGAAAATGCCCCTCTCTACCGAAAGTCCAAGCTTCAAGGCAGCGGGGAGTTAAGATTGCGGGAAAAGTGAGATGGTTGGTACCTCAAACGGGCTCTACAGAAGCGACGCGGTCTGCAATGAACGCAACTCCACAGCTCCCCTTGGGCAGCGTTCGGGCTGCAGGCAGCTTGCCGCTGCTTCACGGGCCAAGTCAAGTAGCAGCGGAAGGAAGGCAGGAGCTGCATAGAAGCTGCTCTGGTTCTAAGGATATTCTAAAAAAGGTCGTATCGATCTCAGCTTCCGGGCTGCTTGGCGCTCTTGGCTTTAAGTCGGCTAAAACGCCGCTATCCGACTAACACTTTGACTTGGAAGCAAGGCCTCTTGAGACCTGGGATTGGTTTAAGCAAGGGGCATCCGATCCTATTAGAAACCGATGCTCCTTACTTCCAAGTAAACACCTTTTGAGCGTGCCTGCCCCATTCGTGCTGGGAATTAAGGCCGGGCACGGCACCTACGCGCTTTGAGTTGGTGGCCGGGTTTTTGTTTTTTTGGTATTTTGTTTAACTAGCAACTAAAGTTCCACGAGCGAAAGCAGCAACCTGGAACATCTCTCCGACGCTCAACACATGCATTTACTTGAAAGTAAAAAGTCCCCTTGTCTTAAGTGACAGCCGAGACCGGCTTCCCCATCCTCAACCGGGCGGTGTGTGGCTACCGCAGCGTTTTGGCTATTCGCTTCCTGGCCACGTCCACGTGCGCTTCCCCGGCTGCTCACTTACTTGGCGGCGGCGGAGAGAAGCGGGGGCTTTGCATCCAGGACGTCCGCTCCGGCTTCTCAGGGCTTTCGGCTTTGGCGAGCGCCTCTTCGGGCACTTGGACTAATCCCCCGACAGCAAAATGGCTGGCGATGGCGAGCGCCGAGGCCGGTCTCTCCGGCGCCGCGGCAGAGGGCGCCCCCATCCTGGGACTGAGGGTCCTCGGGTGCGCCGACGGCTCCCCCCGCTCGGGCCCTCTGGACAGGCTGCCGGGCTTTCTGCGGTCGGCCATGAGCGCTTCGACGCTGAAGGGTAGAAGAGCCGGAGCCGCCTTAGGCTTGTTGCCGCCGCCGCCGCCCGCCTCCCGGCCCATGGTGGCCCCCGGGGGCCCCGTCGGGCCGGGCTTGCCGAAGGCCGGCGCGGGTGGCTCCTCGCTTCCCCCCGCGCTCTGAGCAGAAGTCATTTCCAGTGCCGGGGCCATGCAGCTCCCCCCGTCCCCCCGCCGGCGCTCCAGCTCTCGCAGCCGTCGCTCATGGAGGTGGGCGCGTAGTCAGAGCCAAGCCCTACCCGCGCTCTCAGCTGCGCGGCGCCTTCGCTCGTCAGGGCTCCGCTTTGCGAGGCCCGGAACCGAGCCAGGCGGGCTAATAAAGCCAGGCCGCCCCCGACGGCGGCCAATCCGCGCTCCGAAGGGGGGGTCCCGCTGCCTTCCCATTGGGTGCGGCGCGCAAGAGAGCGCGCGAGGAGGACCAGGAGGCGGAGGAAGAGGAGGCGGGATCGCCCGGCGCGCCTCCGCTCGACTCTGCCCGGCGCGGCCGTGAAGCAAACTTTGCTCTGCAGTAGCCAGGAGCAATTGCGCGCCGGACTTTCGTTCTCCGCCTCTGAGCAACTCCCATTCACCTCGCGTCGCCGTCGCGGGGTTGTTTGTTTTGCTTGGATTCCCTTTCGTCCCCGCTTGCTCTGTTTCTGCAATGGAAATTCCGCGAGCCTGAGCTGCGGGCGGCAGCTTTGCTTGGGAAGAGCGAGGCACATCTCCAGATTATCATAGAATAATCATTTTGCCCCTTCTCTTTGCAATCAGCGGCATGCAATCTAGTTCTACGTTAACCATTTGGAGTTTTTATTCTCTTTGAAGTGTCTCCGACAATCAAGCGGTATATAGAGTTTGTGAAATAAATATGAAATAAAATAAATAAGTCTTCTTTGAATATGGGCAGTATTCGCGCGCGTGCGCGCGCGAGAGAATGCTGTAATAATATGTAATATTTGCCCACCCCCGCCGCCCAATATCATTTTGATGCTCACTGATTTCAAAGGGATACGTTTACACATGCCTTTCGCTTTTGGAGGGGAAATCAACGTGGGGAAAAGCTCTTAAATTTGGCTGCATCGTCGTGTAGCTTACTCGGAAGTAAGTGCAATGAGACTCATTCCAAACAAGTGTGGATGGGATGGCAACCTCTCTGGTTGTGAAACAATAGTTCTTCTTAAGTACAATAAACACCCCAAACTAACAAAAACAAACAAAAAACCACAGAGAGGCCAATTTATAAGCCAATGAATTAAATACGGTGTATGTATGTATGTATGTATGTATGTATGTATGTATGTATGTATGTATGTATGTATGTATGTATGTATAGATACATTAGGTATAGCCTGACCATTAGGTCCAGTCGTGACCGACTCTGGGGTTGCACGCTCATCTCGCATTATTGGCCGAGGGAGCCGGCGTACAGCTTCCAGGTCATGTGGCCAGCATGACAAAGCCGCTTCTGGCAAACCGGAGCAGCACACGGAAACGCCGTTTACCTTCCCGCTGTAGCGGTTCCTATTTATCTACTTGCATTTTGACGTGCTTTCGAACTGCTAGGTTGGCAGGAGCTGGGACCGAGCAACGGGAGCTCATCCCGTCACAGGGATTCGAACCGCCGACCTTCTGATCAGCAAGCCCTAGGCTCAGTGGTTTAACCACAGCGCCACCTGGGTCCCAAATGTATAGGGTTTAAGCTTATTTATAATCATTTATAATCAAATTAGCATACTGTACTTGATTTTGTAGGGATTTAGATGAGGTTGCGATCTGCCCTGGGTATGACCCAGTCTCAATGTAGATACAGTATAGCTAGTCTTCCCCATCGGCTTTCAAAAAAGAGAGGCAAAACCTGCCCATCATTTGTATAGTGTATCTTTCATAGAGCTCTGTTTGTATGGATAAGGCATACAGTGTGGCGACGGGATCATTCTTTGGTTAAGAATCATTGTAAAGGTGCCTAGAGATTGGAGCGTTAATACCCTAAAGGAAGTCTAACCTCTAGTCCCGACCAATTAAGGTCTTAAAAAGGAGATTTTGTCTCGTGAATGCCTTTTACGATCCCTTATCCTCGCGGCCAGGACGGATGTGCAGTAAAAGGCGCTGCTCTCTCTCATAATGGGATTGGCCGCTTGCTGGGAAAAGTTTATTGATAGTTGCGGGGCTCTAATCTCTGCGAAACACAAGAGCTTCTCGCAGTCATTTAAGGGCAATTATGTAAACGCGGAGGGACAGCGGAGCCCCTGCCTTTTGAACGGGGCCCGAGGAAGACGGGAGGTTATGAGCTCTTAGATTATGGGATGGATGGGTGGATGTCACAGGCACAGTAAAGCTAGGTTTGTCAATACGCAAAGGAGCCGAGGTAAGGGAAGTGGGAAGTGTTCGTGCGTCTAGGTTCTCTCATAGACACCCAGTATTGCGTTACCATAGATGGATGTCCAGCTTCGACCTCAAGCTCGAGTATCGTTATTTATTTACTGCATAAATATCTTTCCTGTATGAAAATTTCCCTCCAAGGAGCTCATGGCCACGTATGTGAATCCCCCCCAACTTCCCTTCACAACAGCCCTGTGAGGTGGGCTAGGCTTGGCGAGAGTAGGCCTAAAGCCTCGCGACGTTTCATAGTTGAGGAGGAACAAAGATCTTCCGAGGCTAGCTAACGCTCTTAACCGCTGCTCCACACTGGCTCTCATCGAGACTCCCAGTGTGTACCTAGAGCGCCTGGTTCATCCTTCCTCCCCCCACCCCACCAAAAAAAAACCCAACAAAAAAACCCTCATTGAAGAGAAGACCTTCTTTTCGGATGAAAAACGAACTTGCTCATATTAACAGAGCTCTCCTGGGACATGTTCCTGCTGCTGCTGTTATTGAAACAATAATAACAGGATAGGGGGATCACCCGTGTAACGGGTGCTCAAAGAATAGCCATCGAAATAAATGCGGAAAAGTAACCTAAGGCTTAGTGATGAACGAAAAAGCTAAACTTAACCCCGAAAAAAATGGAAGCTTATGTTTAACTCCCACGGACCATCTTGGGGTTTAACAGCAAAATCTTACTCAGTAGTAAGGCCCACGGAGCTTCGGGTAAATGGTCATATAGGCCTGCAGCCTAAAAGTATTTACTTCTAGGGAGGGATGAGCGATTTGTGATTCATGGATTTACAGAAAGGGAGAACGGGGGCGCGCGTGCCCGCTGTGATTTGGAGAGTGTTCCTGAAGTGGTAGGGGTGTCTGCGTGTGCGCAAGATCTTAAGACTAGAATAGATCTGGAGCGCTTAAACCATTTATTGGACTGAAGTATATTCCTATCTAAGGCGCATACAGTTGTTGCAGGCCTCAAGAAATCTATGAAACCAATAAATTGGTTATATGAAATCGTATGAAACCAAGTAAACCAATAAATCACGAGTACACCTACGTGTCCTGGTTTCACCCCATATTGAAAAGGTTCTTGGATAGCAGTGAAATTTCCTTCCACAAGGATGCGGTCTGCTTTGTGGGAGAAATCGACTTAAAGTTTCCCCGTTTTAGTATACAGCGTGGATGTAGTCCCGAATAGTTGTGCTGCGGTGTGTTTGCGCATTCCTAGGAAGAACCGCCCGATCCTAATGCCCTTTCTACACTGGTCCTTTCTCACAGGGTCCTTTCTTAGACTCATTGGGGAAAGTTCCGTCCGCCCACCCACCCTTGGGGCCTACCATGCGGATCTCCAGAAAGAACTTAGGCCGGAACCCTCGGGCTCTCCGTGAAAGGAACGAGTCTGCTAGCTTCTCTGACCCGTGGACCAAATATTGTAGTAAAATCGATAGGATTTTTTTGGAGGGGGGACGCGCTGGCTCCAAGCACAAAACACTGCGCCTTTCCCGCTCTTTTATCCCGCTTCTCGCGGCCAGATTGCCTTTGGTGGGAACCCAGCTTGGTCCGCTTCTCGCGCGCCTCTCCCGCTGCCCTTGGACCGCACGGCCGGCCTGGTCCAAGGGGCGTCTGCGCGGGCGCCCCAGAAGCGGCCGCGTCGCTAATTGCGAGAATAAACAATCTGTCACGATTAGTCAGTGCCTCTACTGGGCAGACAAGGGATGTTGTCTGGAGGCGCCAGCGGCGGCGGCATCAAAGGCTCCCGCTGGAGGGCCTATTGAGGACGCGAACCCGCGTCCAGGGAGCGAGGCGCCGGAGCCCGGCGAGGACCCCGACGCAAGCAGCCGGGCCAAAGGAGCGCGCTCGCCCAACCCCGCCTCTCTTCCCTCCCCCGCCCCCGCCCCATCGGGGAAGACGCGGGATCCAGCCCCTCGCAGTTCTTTTGCTTTGGGGCCGCACCGGCAATTCTCTGGAACCCCCTTCACCCCCCAAAAGCGGGAGGATGTTGCAGAAGAGGATAACTGGCACTCATGTGAGCGCAGTCGGCAGCTGTTCCCACCAGCCCAGCTCCTTGGGCGTTGCTTCGACGGGGATAGGGGTCTGTGGGGGAAGAGGTGGACATTGCTAGTCAGGACCATTAAGCCTTGGGGGAGGAAAGGACCCCAGCTCCCGAGGCAGCCCCGCGAGAAAGCTGCTCAGACAGCAGGACTGAGGCCAGGCATTGCCGCTGGGGCGCTGCATGTGTGGTGGGGGTGGGGGGCATAGCTGCCAAGTTTTCCCTTTTCTCGCGAGGAAGCCTATTCAGCATAATGGAAAATCCCTTAAAAAAAGGGATAACTTGGCAGCTATGGTGGGGGGTGGGAGATGTGGAAATCCCATTCCGGAATCCCGAAAATTTCTCCCGCCAGTCATAACACCGGTCCCACTTTACGGTTGCAACGGTGCTTGAGGGCGCGCTTTTCCAGCGTCCCACTCAGGCGCTTGCTTGTCCTTTTCAAGCCGGCAAGATTGCGGCTTCCGCAGAAGAGACTTTTACTGACTTAGCCAAAGTGAGTCCTTCCCCGATGGGCTGTTGGGTTTTTTTGAGCGCAGGACATAGCTGCCAAGTTATCCCCTTTTTTAAGGGAAATTCCATTATGCTGAATAGGCCTCCTCGGGAGAAAAGGGAAAACTTGGCAGCTATGGCGCAGGAGGCCGCATGAAATCCGTGCAACAAAATTTTGTGTGGATTCTCGTTGCGTAAGAGTCTCCAATTTTTTTTATTGCGCTTATTATAAATGGGCACAACAGGCTAACAGATTATTTACCCCGTTTGTCCTCAACCATTTCTTTGAAGGAAGGAGCGGGGAAGTTTTTGAGAGAGAGAGAGAGAGAGAGAAGTGGGGGTAGGGGACCCTGCTCCTCTTGGGTGGAACAGATAATTTAATGATAATATAACTTTAAAGCAAAGCAAAGCAAAACAAAACAACAACAGAATTTCAACCATGGCTTTTTTTAAGTCCCACTTTATTCAGCGAAGCTTAATTTAAAAATAAATGTGCAGTGATTGATGCGAGCATAACACCGATTACTAAATATCTATACTTGGAAACAAATCCTATCGAAACTATGAATTGGGCATTGGGCATCTTAAATCGAAGGATTCTGAGCTACAAGTCCCATTTGCAACAGTACAGAGAAGCCCCAGCCCTTGGATGCAAACCTAGCCGCCTTGTAAATTTACCCAGCTCCATTTGCTGAATTTAACCAGGGTTCTGTCCGCTCGAGTTTCCTCTCCCAAATGACTAGAATCTGGGAAGTCGCTCCCATCGAAATAGACATAGCTGCCAAGTTATCCCTTTTTTTAAGGGATTTTCCATTATGCTGAATAGGCTTCCTCGCGAGAAAAGGGAAAACTTGGCAGCTATGGAAATAGATGAGGTCCTGGGTGTTAGTTTGCATGTCCGTCGCTTGACGACTAAACCCCTGAAGCGATGACTTGTAGTACCCCTGAACTGCAGCAGCAGCCGGTACTGCACAGGTGACCGAAAGGTGATTACACTTCACCGGAAACGCAGGGCTTTCTAGGGGGACTCCCGTCCATACATTCACTTGCCAATCGCGAAGGGTTCGGCATACAGTTTGGAGGTATGGCGGGGTTACATGCACGTGTGAATCACACTTAAGCGCTTAAGAGTTGAGCGGGACAGCCCTCGTTACCTCTGATTTCTGGTTGCTGGAGCTATACCATACCCAAAGAAAATACCGGGCACAGGAACGGAACACCGGGGAGGGGGCGTCGCTTAAGAGCTAGGGAAGTCCGTGAGATTTCATAGCCCAATTCAGCTGATGGAATTGAAGACTTCTTCGAGAGAGGTTCTTCTGCTGGTATTTAAAAGTGCCTCTTGCCCCTTGATCTTAAGCGCACTGAGCACAGCCTGTCTTCCTCAGTCCCCTTGAAATAAGTGGGAAAGAATTCCTGTTCGTTTTCGTGGATCCGTGTAGACGGCGCGTATTAGTTGAACATCGGGGCCGTTGCTCCCATTGTAGGGCGTTGCGCTGGGGTTTGCCTTCTTAGACTTGGAGTGTGTGTGTGCGTGTACATAACTCTTGGAACCTTGGTCAGTTCCTGAACCGTGCAAGGCGATTCACACTTGAGAACCCGCAACATCAAGCGATTAACTGCACGTGCTAATGAGCCTTCCCCAATCCAGAACACCGCCTGTGTAACTTTCGCATCACCGCAAACGCAGGAGTCAAGACATTTCAAGTGCGTCATGGAGGTGTCCGTGAACAAGCCCTTGTCATTTGTGCCTTATCCTGACTTCGCCTTCCTTCTCCTTAAATTCAGTACTCTTCCCAGTGGGGCGAGTTCGCACATTCAGCTTCCACCGGTCACCAAGTGGGCAATAATCGAGAGATGGCAAATCAAATAATGTGTGTTGCACCACCGGCATTTTAAAATGTATGCATGCAGCTAAAACCAAAACCAACATTATTATTTTTAAAATATTTTCTTGATTTACAGAAATATATGCAATGTCTCTCCTAACATTTGACAGGCAACTATGACTCCTTGGTGAGTGTGTCCCTATGAAACACGGGTTTGCATATACATGCGTGTCGCATCATAGCTGCCAAGTTTTCCCTTTTCTCGCGAGGAAGCCTATTCAGCATAAGGGAAAATCCCTTAAAAAAGGGGATAACTTGGCAGCTATGGTGTCGCATGCGTACGCATTTTAGGTGTGCATTTGAACCTTGAACTAATGAGTGGAATTGCCGTCGGTCCCATATATTTTGATGAAATCTATTTTAAAGTAGCAAAACTGAAGAGCGTGTATACTTACAGTACTTGGAGTAAGGTCCTATTAATCTGAGCGAGAATAAACTCCAAGTAATGCATTTAAGGCAGGGAAGAGGGGCGAGATTACCGCCCCCATTCGCTTTATCTGGAGAAACCCTTACTCCAAGACGAGGTTTTTAAAACCGTCTCTCCCTTTGCAGACTTTGTAAATTCTCCGGCTGCGGGTCGAAGTCAAACTGGATAAGGAGCGCACCCGACCCCACCCCCCAACCCTGCCCCGGCCATAAACACTTCTCATGGATTCCCGAGTTCAGTAATTATCCTGATCAAACGAGCTTTCCCTCCCAATCTCTCTCATACCGCCCCCCCCCAACAAAAAGGGATCCTTGCCTCTTTAAGGCTGGATGAATGGAGGGCACTATTTCAAGTGGCCCAAATTAATTTGATCGCGACATTTTGATGCACTTGGGCAAGATGAAAGCACAAGGCTGGCTGTCTCCTCAAAGATCTCTATAATTATAGATAATATATCCTATTTCAAAGCAATTAGCTCAATCAGGCGTAACGAGGCACTTGGCTGCCAGGCAGTTAACAAAGCGGCCCTGACGGTTATTTAAGCTTCAAGATGTCAAGCAGACACGGAGCCTCTTGGCTCAAGACGGGGTCGGAGCTGTTCCCCGAAGACTCCTCCTGTCTCTCTCTCATATAGATTCATAAAATGATAGAGGGTTTTTTAAAATTAATATTTTATTAGGAAAAAATCATTTATAAGAAGATAGACTAAAGAAATTGTAGAGTTGGAAGGGATCCCGAGGGTCATCTAGTCCAACCCCCTGCAATGCAGGACTCTAAACTGAAGCATCCGTGATGACAGGTGCTCTCTCTTTCTTTCGCGCGCGGCATAGCACAAAGTGTGGGAAGCAAACACGGTCATGGAAACCGCCTTCCAGAAATGCATCCAGTGCGCGGATCTCCCGCAGGAGCTTGAGCAGGAGAACTTCCCAACAAACATTCCCACTGGCCTAAGGCGAATAGAGGAGTGACGGGCTTGGCCCGGTTTGCGTCGGGGATGGAGCGGGAGGAAAGTTCCCGCTGTCTTGCTCCCTCCTTTTTCTTCAGTGTCTTTTCTCCTTCCATCGAAACTCCAACTTCTCACCCCCAAAGACCTCGCCACGTATATCCCTGTCCTAAGCACGTGTATATTGGGGACTCCCGTCCCATTCAATTTACCCCCAAGAGCTCGCGGTTAGAACCGCAGCCGGACGCCTGGCCTCTCCGAAAAGGCTCACAGCCCGCGTCTAGACCAGGAAGCAGGTTCAGCTGAGTTCAATGAGATTGGATCCTCCGGCATCCTGCAGCCTCAGGCAGGACCCCAAATTCTGCACTCAGACAGGCGGTGCTTTGAATTATGGGCGATTTTAACTAGGACGCCGCCATCAATCCGAACTCATTGTCACTCCGCGCTAAATAGAAAGGGTGTCCTTTCTATTGGCAGTGGCTCCCGTGCAAAGGCGTCTGGGATCGCTGCCTCTGCCTTTGACGGGCCTTTTTGCACACACTTGACAATAATTTTAAAATGCAGACGTGTGCAATCGATATGAGATCTCGAGTCCAAGTGTTACTCGACATTAGTTTGAGAGCAGGGCTGGGCGTTTGCGTCGGTGGGAAGCAGCAGCTCCAAGCCAGAGGCGACTGATAATTCTGGGCTTTTCAGCTCTCGCTCCCCCTTCGCATCCTCTCTCTACTCTCCGGGTCCCTCCAGCGGACACAGGCGCGTCACCTTCTCTCTCGGGCCCCCCTCCCCTTCTGCTTTCCACTGCAAGATCCGATCCGGAGAATCCAACACGTCGTGGCAGTCTCGCCACGACCTAAGCGGATTCAATGTATCATCCGTCCTGTCCTCACCCCATTGTTTTGGCTGAGACAGCTGCCGGGGCCCGTTGAAACCCACGGCATTCGGCTGCGGAGCCCAAATGAGGAGCAGGACAGAGCGAGGGTCCACCTGCGGCCTGGATGTTGTCTGCGAGCTTTGGGCCCCAGCGATCCACCCACAGACTGAAGTCCTTAGGGCTACAGCTAAGGCTTAGGCTGCAGCCGGATACTCGTGTCCCGGGCCGGAGGAAGTCCCATCGGACGCAGTTCCTCATAGACAATACGCATAGGATAAGGCTGTGCGCCGGGTTGTTGTCTTGAGACCGTGCCTTCAAGCTGCCTAGATGTTCCATATTAAGCTTAGAAACTCCTAAAGATGACTTAGGACGGTTTAAGAATATAGCATAAGAATGAGTGGTCCTTAGCAAAACATTGCGAGGGAGTTCAAGACACAGTGGGAGGTGGGTGCGCACAACCATTTTAAAGTGTCAAAATGGTTGTCAAACATCCTAGTGTCACTGCAGACCCACTGGAATGTGGGAGAAAATTGCTTCTCGTTGAGTAGACCGCTGCCTAAATCTTCTCCTTTGGATCTCCATCAATTTAAAAGCGAGCAGACTTGATTTTAAGATAAGAAGCTGAACACTCCGGGAAGATCCCCACCTCCTGTTTGTCTACTGCTCCCGGGTTGTAACCTTCGATCTTTAGCACTTACTGTACTTTGAAATAAGCGCAGTCATCCGCGGGGCTACTTCGTTACTACGCTATAGTTGCGCGTAAGTGAAAGTCTTCTTTCTCGCACCGCCAAACGGATCCTCGCCCCCTTGTGGCCAGTGCGACTCCTGGAGCGCTGCGCCAAGGACGCGCACTCCAACGTCCCGCTGTGCTTAGGATCGGCGCCTTCATTCCGTCGGAAAGGACACGTCTGGGGCGCAACCCAATGCGTCCCCCCCATTTCCTTGGAAGTAAGTTTCATTGTCTTGCACAGAAACCTCTTTTCCAGTCAATAGGATTTGTTGCAAGGGGAATGAAAGCCGCTGCGCGATGCAGGAAGAAGCATCTGCTCCGCGGCGTCCGCAGAGGTTACCTCGGGTTTTCGGAGCGGCTCCCAGACAGAAGGGCTTCGATGTGCGCCAATTGGTACCGTTAGCGGAAGGTGAGGACACAACCGGCCGGGCAGTACTCCAGACTAACCTCTTCGACGTGGATCGCTTTCTTGCGCAGAGGCAGAACCTTGCCCTGCTCCGCCTGGAGTTCTTGCAGCGACACAGCTCGGGGCTCGGCGGAGCTTTCTCTGCTGGCTTCCGGGAATACCAGTAGGATCCTCTCGATTTGCAACCCGGTGAAGCTGCGGAGCAAGCAAGGGCGCTGCAAAAAGCGCGATTGTGTTTGTTTAGTAGGGATTGTTAATCGGCCTGCCTGGTTCTTTTCTGCAGCCCGGACGGGCCATTCCTCCCCGGTGTGAATGGGCTTTTTGTGCGCAACGCCGATTTAGTAAAATCCCACCAGATCCGTCCCGCAGCTATTTGATTCGTTGCAATCACAGGCACCTAGTTCATACGCTCTCTTTCTTAATATTCTTGCATGTAACACAGGACTATATTCTATGCACGTGTGAATAATTTCCCACAATAATAGGCTATGTTGACTTGGAAGATGCGTTTTCCTGCGCTGTTCTAAGCACACAACAGAAGGAAATAAGCGATATTTGCATATGCTTTCAAGAAAATACATGTCTGTCAGTATGCGAATATTATTAACCCCTGACAGGCCTGGATAATGTGTGGTTGAATACATGTCTGCAGTCCACAAAACATGTGGTATGGTTCGTAGTGCTGGATGTGACAGGATTACTGAGGAATACATTGTGCAGGGCAGATTATGTAATAATTGTCTCTTCACAATATCTCAGGGACATATTGTGTTCAAATAAATATTGTCATGTCTCTGTGTGTATCTGTATGTTTACTGTGTCTGCTTATCTAGAGTTAGATCTTCAGCTTCAATCTTCATTTCTTTTGCTCTAGTCTAGAGTAAAGGTAAAGGTAAAGGGACCCCTGACCATTAGGTCCAGTCTAGTCTAGAGTATCCACATTGAATTGACTTGAGTAAGACTTCTGTGAACACTGACTGGAAGGATCCAGCCCCAGAGCTTCAGAGAATTGCTGCCCAACTAGTTTTCCTCCCAGGTTGGGGTGGGGGATGTTTTTCTAAGGGGGTGGGGCATGGCCACATGCGGTTCCTCCTTAGCAGCTCCTAGTATTTAGTGGTTATGGTTGCACACTTTCCTTGGAGTAAGTCCTATTTGAGACAGTGGGATCTACTTCTGAGTAAACACTGCAGTGCACTTTCTTGGGAACAGAAAAGTTAGTGGGATTTCTTGGCCAGAGCCAACATGGACTGAGCAGTAGTGACTCTGAATGGGCCTATTTTGCTTAAAGCTAATGGAGGTGGTCCAATTTCATAGACTCATAGAATTGTTGTATGAAGGGAATACTAAAGATCATCTAGACCAACCTCTTCAATAGAGGAATCACAACTAAAGCACCCATGACAGATGGATTTGGGGTTGATAATTCAGATCCAGTTATTGCCAGGCATACAAAGTAACCACACGCACATCCCTCAGTTTTTATTGCTGTTTTGTTCAGCAGTCTAATTTTAAATTTGATCAAGAGCAGCTCCCATTCCTTTCCTCTGGGCCTGGACTGGTCACCTTCCTGGGCCCAAAGTCTTGCTCTTCCTGGCAGGCAATTGCCCCCTTTCATTGGGTCCAGGGCCAGTTCACCCATGAGGCAAGGAGAGGCAACCACCTCAGGCTGCAGGATCCACAGGGACAGCAGCTCCAGCCTCCAAGGAAGGCATCAACAGTTGTTGCTGCTGTGACAGTGATGGCTATGGCTGGATCTGCCACCTCCTTAGCACCCACCCACCCCCAGTGCTACTTCAACAGCAGCCTCTTGCTGGTCTCCTCCCACTCCTAAGGAGGAAAAGGTAGGGGCTGCCCTCTGGGGTCTCCTGGGCCTGATTCAGAGTGGCACCTTTCCTTTCTGTGATGACCTTTGATTCCTGTGGGATGTAAAGTGTTAAGAGCAGTCAATCATAGCATTCAGAGAGAGAGAGAGAGAGAGAGAGAGATGTCTGCGTCAGCCAATGAGAACTTCTTTTAGCTCCTGAGCTGAGACAGACCCTCCCCTCATGTAGAGAGTTGGGGCTGGCCACCATTTTATGTCCTCCTCCTTTCTCTTTTTCATTGAGTTCTTGAAGAAGCAACATCTTAGTTAGAAATCCCCTCTCAGCTTTCAGCAGAGAGAGGACAATGGAGCTCACTTCTTAAGAGTAGATTCCACATGTATATATGTCTTTATAAGCAAATCTGCCCTTTCTGGGATCCGGTTGTGAACAGAAATGTTTATGTGAGTAAACTGTTTATACTTTAAGAACACTGTGTCATGTCTTATTTTTAAGAGTGAAAATATACCAGGAATATTATTGTAGAGGTTCTGGTGAGCCTGATGCAAACGCTATTGCTGCTGCGTGTGTTTGAAAAGGGAATGTAAACTCTGCAAAGTTTGTGAACTTGTTAACGCAAGTTGGGATAGGATATTATAAATAATATAACCTTTCCCGCATCCCTAAACATTCCCACAATTCCCACTTCAACCATTGAGGAAGGTTGATTTAATTCTCCCCCTTGTTCTCAATCATAGCTGCCAAGTCTCCCGTTCTTCACGGGAAACCCCCGTATTTTAAACCGTTTCCCACTGGCAACCTGGATTGGAAAAAATCCCGTAAATCCCCCAGATTTCCTACCTGCCAGGGAGGCTCCATGTTGGGTCCTGGCACCGCCCGATTTCCAGTGCCCAGACATGGGTAGCGCGGCACCGGAAGTCACTTCTACGCATGTCCGGACATGCGTAGAAGCGACTTCCGGTGCTGTGCCGCTGCTGATCCCGCTTTTTTCAGCGGGAGACTCGGCAGCTATGTTCTCAATGTAGATCCCCCCCCCCCCCAATTTCTGATGTAGATTGTCACTCATTTCTTCTTTCTTGATGAGTGGGTGTGCCATTCTGTGGTTCACCTCAGGTGCCAAATTGTCTTGGTCAGGCCCTGGTTGGGTCCATGCCCTGCCATTCTCCATCCAGAGCTCCTGTGTGGGGCTGGCCAACTGAGGCCTCAGACCCTACCGCATTGTCCAGAAACTTCTAACACCGTATTGCACAAGGAACCGAGGGAGAAAGATCCCAGCCCTGGTTAAGCTAAGAGTGCTTTGATTTATTTCATTTAAACCAGTAGCAGAAATCGCCACAAAAGCTGCATTGTTGAGCAGAGGCCTGGGCTGAGATTTGTGGTAATTATTGTATCCTTCCCTTTCTCCCTCAACCCCATCTTCTTCTAATCATGTGCTCATAAGAGAAGTTTTGTTCCCCACCGCCTGCCAAACCTTTTGGTAAGGAGAGGAGAAACTGCACTCCACACTGTGGTGCCCTTGAAACAGTCACCGCGAGAGAAAGTTTCGAAGCCAAAGAAAACCGTACAAGGTAAATTGCTGTGCTGGTTTCTCTTCCTCTTCCTCAATATATAGGAAGCTGGGAGAATAGCCACAGAAAAAGTGCCAGAAAGCATTACAGAAGGCTGCCTCTTTCAGGCGATAATCATCAGAACCTGGGAAAATGCATGCAGGAGGAGAGGAAAGTTACAGTTTCCACCAAAATATGTCTAGGGAAATAGTTTCTTTCGTCAACAAATCACCCCAGATAGAGGTCAGAAGAGTTTCCAAGGGGTTTGGACTGGAGTAAGTGGTTCCAGGTCTGTTCCCCAATACAAGGTTCAGATCTGCTACACAGTGGGGTCTTTGCTACAGATTCTGTTTCAACATTGCCATTTTGCTTTGTTAACTCTCTCTCTCTCTCTCTCTCTCTCTCTCTCTCTCTCTCTCTCTCTCTCTCTCTCTCTCACACACACACACACACACACACACACAGAAACCACAACTTTAGTCATGAAAGTACAGTAGTTAAACAGAAGCATGTCTGTTTTAAGTCTATGCCCCAAATTCTTCTTGCATGGAATGGAGACAGATACAAGTGAACCAGCATTAATTGCATTTTGAGGAACTGGGACTGGGAGCTTATGTTGGAAAACATCATGAAGATTTGTGATCTTGATATCTCGATATATTTGTTGATCTATTTTTATTTATATTCCTTAGTGGAGAACCACTACAACTGGAACTGAATAGCTCAGTCGGTACAGCGTGAGACTCTGAATCTCAGCGTCATGGGTTCAAGCCATGACGACATTGGGCAAAAGATTCCTGCTTTGCAAGGGGCTGGGTTCGATGACCCTCATGGTCCCTTCCAATTCTACAATTCTTGAATACAAATCACTACAAGCTTCCTAAAATGAAGGGGACAGGAGCCTTGAATTTTGAGAGAAAAGCTATCTCTGAATACTCCAGGCATGTTGGACTTTTTGGCCTCTTGCCCAGCCTCTGGCTATAATTCAGTATCTCCTGCCAATCAATACCACCAAAACGTCTTCCTTTTGCCCCTGTGATGCCTGATTGCTGAGCACCATCACAAGCCAACAGAAGCCAGCAATTTCTCTGCATTGGAAGAATAATATTTTGCAACAAACTGAATTTTTTTTTTAAAAAAATTAGACATCTAAGTAGAATCCTGTCTCACACAAGCCCAGATAACAACAAAAAAATTCAACTTTTCAAAGTGTTTCCCAAATACACGATTTGGGCATGCTTTCCACCAGCCCTGTAAAATTGGTCATTTGTATTATTTCCTTGTTAAAGGTACAGACACTTGGAGGCTTTGTGGATGAGGGTTAGCATCAAACCTAGACAGCCTCAGGTGGTGCTGGTGAGAAGTGGGGAAGAGCTGTTGCATGTGTGCCTTCTTTGCATGCTTTCCTGGTGCAGACTGCGTTCTTTTGGGGGGTAATATTTTTGGGACACACTATGACTGTGGGGAGCCCCAAGGGCAGAGCCACCCATTCGCTCTCTTTCTGACACCCCCTCCTCTCTTTCTTTCTTTCTGTCATCTTTCTCTCTTTCCTTTCCTGCTCAACAGGTGATTGCAGGAAGGAAGAAGAAGAAGAAGAGTTTGGATTTGATATCCCGCTTTATCACTACCCGAAGGAGTCTCCAAGCGGCTAACATTCTCCTTTCCCTTCCTCCCCCACAACAAACACTCTGTGAGGTGAGTGGGGCTGAGAGACTTCAGAGAAGTGTGACTAGCCCAAGGTCACCCAGCAGTTGCATGTGGAGGAGCGGAGACACGAACCCGGTTCCCCAGATTACGAGTCTACCGCTCTTAACCACTACGCCACACTGGCTCTCAAGGACAGATTGCTATTGTGTGGCAAGGCCCCTGGCCCCACAGTTCCTTCCAAAATAAACATACAGGCACGAATATATTGGGTTAATTGGGATAAAGTAGGCGACAACTTTATTGGTTACAGATTTGAGAGGTCTGGCTTAGGCATTTGGGTGAAGCCAGACTATATCCTGACTCCTGCCCATCTGCAGGCAGTCTCTGAATGTTCAACCACTGACAGGGAGAGCCCTATGATATACATCAATTAAGAGCACCCCTCAGGGTCACCCATGGGGTTGTGGCATGACCCTAGCCCACCCCCAGGTTTTGGACAGGATCCACACCCCCGGATCCCGTTAATGCAGTGATGGCCAGACTTGGCCCTCCAGCTGTTTTGGGACTACAATTCCCATCACCCCTTGCTAATAGGACCCTAAAAAAAGCTCAAAATTTTACCTCCTCCCTGGAAAAACTCAACAACTTTGCACCCCCCCCCCAAAATGGGCCTTCCTCCTTCCTAAAAAAAAGCTCAACAACTTTGACCTGAACTCCCCAAAAGGGGGTAGATCACTGCCAGTTTTTAACTCTGTGAGTTTGCCACACCTGATTTATAGTATTCTTACCGTATATCTATTACAGAGCTTTGTGCTCTCAGGAAGAATGTGTTATTTGGAATATTAACAGGGCTCAGGGTCCCGTCCCCCACCTGCACCTGGATTAGGCGGCAATCCTAAATTACCTACTTAGAGCAGAGTTTAACCCACGCACCTCAACAAAGTCAATAAGACAACCATAGGTATAAGAATTAGACACAGAGTTTAGTAGCAGATCTGTTAATTAAAGCTTCGTAGCTGCCTGCTTTGCACGTTGACTGGGAAGAAAGCCCCAAGGGGCATTGTTGAGAACTGTGTAGGATTGCAGTCATAGTGGATTAACAGAAAATGACACACTTGTTTAATTTGGTCAGTGGCTATTTTGGGTCTATCTTCTTTTTCAAAGGAAATGGAAAATAAAATATTTATACAGTGGCACCTTTTGCTTGTCAAACTGTTAAGTTCTCACATAAAGGTAAAGGGGTAAAGGGACCCCTGACCATTAGGTCCAGTTGTGACCGACTCTGGGGTTGCGCGCTCATCTCGCATTATTGGCCGAGGGAGCCAGCGTATAGCTTCCAGGTCATGTGGCCAGCATGACAAAGCCGCTTCTGGCAAACCAGAGCAGCACATGGAAACATATATGTGTAGTATCTCTCTGTCTCAAAGAAGAAGGTGGTATATGAAGGTTTGGGCAATGTACATATACAAATTTAATCAGTTAAAATAATATCTTATTAAGCGGAAATAGTTTAAATAATCAATATTGTAGCTCTAACATTGCACCTCTTTTGAAACCTTTTGGCTACTAAATGCCAACTTTAGGGCACTGAAAGAGCCACGGGCATGAGGGAGTGCTAGTTTGTCCCAGAGAGCCTCCTGCTCCTTTGCTTGTGCTTCACTCAGAGCTTCCATGCAGATTCCAGAAGCAAAATAAGCTGCTCGGTGATTTGAAACTGGCCACATTCATGTGCTCCTTTGAAATGAGATCACCATCTCACCAGAAAGAGTTAAGACCTTAATTGCTGATGCTTGCATTAAATTTCAGGAACTAAAGTAAAAAGCTTTTGCAAGTGAGAAGACACAGCCATTTTCCCCAATTACCAGACCTTTAGAAGGCATCTCAAGGCAGCCCTGTTTAGGGAAGCTTTTAATGTTTGATGGATTTCTGTATTTTAGAATTTCTGTTTTTTTGGAAGCCGCCCAGAGTGGCTGGGGGAACCCGGCCAGATGGGCGGGGTATAAATAATAAATTATTATTATTATTATTATTATTATTATTATTATTATTATTATTAAGTGAATTTTGGTTTAGGAATTACATCAATAAATACTTTCCTTTCAAAGCTACACAAAAGCCAATGGCTTGAGAGAAAAAAGCACACCAGCCACTCCAGTGCCGTTTATGATTGGCTTTCTTCAATCCTGCAGCTCAGTTCACAGCTTTCACACATTACCTTGTTAGGTGTGCACTTAAGATGTTTCAGAAGTCATAAAAATGTGAATTTGAGATACATGTATCACCCAGGGACACAGGCCAGGGAGCTCTAATGGGCTGCAAATTCCCAAATAGTGAACGCCCATTGGTGAACTCAGGTTTGCTTTGTGTAATATGTGAAAGGGCCCTCTTGCTTTTCTTAAACATTAGCATCACCTATGTGTTTCATGCTGTGTGAATGAACTTAAGGGACATGCTGCACTCAGTGGGACTTATTTCTACAGAATGTGTTTAGAACAGGTGTACTTTTCTCATTAATCAAAGTTGATACATCAAAGTTGCTGGCTTTATTAAATCAGTCTAATCCATTTGCACTTAGTTGCACCAAAGCAGTTTTATACCATCCAACTGGTTTACCTGGTTGAGAATTGTACAACGCCTATTGGCTTGAAACCAAATATTTTTTGTTTAATGTGGTTTCTGGCCTGGCCAGGTTTCTGGGCAAGTTCTGATCCATGTTTTGAGCTCGCTTGTAGAAACAAACACAGCACAACCTTTCCCCTCTGCTTTCATACAATCCTGGCAACAAAACTTCTGTCTAAAGATTTTTACTGTGACCTCTCTCTCAATATTATGTTGACTACTTAGAAGTCAAAACCTGAAGCCAGACTCTGCCTAATTTGTATGTATTTGGTCCTGTGACATGAGGGAACATGGAAAGAGACTCCCTGACCCTGACGTAGCCCAATTATGTGAAAACAGAGCCTGGTTTATCATTTCCAGCATCGCATCCGGGAGGAACTGGAGGCGCTCCCTGTCACTTTGATTTTTCCTCTTCAGCCACACTTGCTTTCAAACAGTCTGGAAACCTTTTACCTTTCCTTTGATGAAGTATCTCAGAGGAGGGAAGGTAAGAAGCCTTTTCCCCTTAGAGGTTCCGGAAGAAGGGCCAGGGAGGAAGCTGCTGGGTCATCTCAGTGGAAACGGGGGAAAGGTACAAAAATCTGGGATTGCTCAACTCCCACCTTTTGCTTCCTTTTCACATAGTTTGCCCACGATCTGGCCAAATCTAAGCACTTGTGCAGTTTCTGATGGGAGAGTTAAGAGTGGCTTGGCCTTACTTTTGTTTTGGAATCAATGGGATTTAAAAGTAATGGAACATGTGCTGAATATTGCTAAGCTCTAATTGGGAATGTTGGGTATAATCCATCATAACCGACAAAGTCCATCACCAAAGACTCCTGAGTAAGATTAGCAGTCATGGAATAAGAGGACCAGCTTCAGCAAGAATATGCCATTGAAGAGGCAGGATTGTCCCTGAGTTCTGAAGGAGTACCAGTGAGTTCAAAGGAATGGAACTCAGAGAGGAAGAAAGCCCAGCAACCTGATTCTTACCTCCACATATGAGGACTGGGAGAAGGTTTAGCACCACTCCACCCCAATGGCATCCATAAGCAAGCTCTGTATTTTTCCCATGTGAAAAACAACATGCATTTGCACATACATTGAAATCTTGGGCAGGTGACGATCCAATAATGAGCCTTGTCAGTAGCGGTGTCACAATTACGGGATGTTCTCTGCTGCCTGCTTTGTTGTCTTTTTTGAGGCTAGGGGAAAAAAAAACCTTTTTATTTTCCCCAAGCTTTTATCTTACCATTTTAGTGCTGAACTCAGGCCTGACTCCATACAGAAATTGGTCCAGATTATTTATTTATTGAAATGTATGTTTGATTGTTTAAAAAAGAAGCACCACCTTCAAAATGGTTTACAGTATAAAACTAAATCTTAAAAAATAGCTAAAATCAGTTAAACGCTGGTACGGTATTAAAATATTTAAAAGATGAATAGAAAGAATAAAATAAAGAATAAAGAATAAAAAGAGATAAAACACATGCAGCTTCTACCTGACTGGGTAAGTTTGCCTAAACATTTGTTTAAAGCAGGTGCCAAAGGAAGTACAGTGAAAGCCTTGTGTCAATAGGCAGGGAGTTCCAAGCAGAGGTGCTGCCATACTAAAATATTGATTTATTGCAAGTGTGAAAAGAATATTACACAGCACCTGTAACAGTGTCCATTTTGCAGATCAAAGCAGTCAAGGGGGCATCTATGAAGCAAGGTGATTCCACAAGTAAATTGGCCACAAGCCATTAAGAGCTCTATATATGAATAGCAACACCTTGAACTTGACCCTGTAGCAAATGAACAACCAGTGCAGATATTTGAGCGGAGGTGCTATGTGTTGATGGGGTCTCATATGATATCACATCAAGCAATTGTTTCCCCACATTTTGTATTTCCTTACCTCAAAAAGCCTGGAATTTCTTTGTGTCTTTTCTATTTTTCTTTTTTTGGTGGTGGTAGAGGGAGGGAGAGGAAGTAGATATGTTGCGCAAGAATGCCAAATCCACTCTCATCATGGAGCATGAATTTGCTGTTATGTGATGGAACCTTACCTGCAAAATAGCAGCAGTCTGTAAGTGGCCAAATAGGGAAACTAGTCTAAGAAGGAATACAGGGTATAGTATTCCTGTACTCAGCTTTATGAAGCAAAACTACTGATTACAATAATGGGCTCATTTAAATCCATGGAAACAAAACCAAAAGGAGGGAGAGGAGGAGGAGGAAAAACATAGAAAGAACAGGGTAATAGGGGGTGTTAGGACTTCAAAAGAATTAAATCAACACATTTCTTTAGATTTATATTCCTTGGGTCTCCCCCTCTCCTGCCCCCAACAGATTTAAAGATCTATTCTCTCTATGATTCGTGCACACACATAAATCCCATTGATGGAGCGTCTCCATATGATTGGATGTGCATTCCAAATAAGGCATGGTGTCAAGTGCATATTCCCCAGCAGAAAAGGGCCAACTGGCAACCAATATGTTGTCTATTAAAGGTAAAGGGACCCCTGACCATTAGGTCCAGTCGTGACCGACTCTGGGGTTGCGCGCTCATCTCGCATTATTGGCCGAGGGAGCTGGCGTACAGCTTCCAGGTCATGTGGCCAGCATGACAAAGCCGCTTCTGGCGAACCACAGCAGCACACGGAAACGCCGTTTACCTTCCCGCTGTAGCGGTTCCTATTTATCTACTTGCATTTTGACGTGCTTTCGAACTGCTAGGTTGGCAGGAGCAGGGACCGAGCAACGGGAGCTCACCCCGTCACAGGGATTTGAACCGCCGACCTTCTGATCAGCAAGCCCTAGGCTCAGTGGTTTAACCACAGCGCCACCTGGGTCCCTATTAGTATTGTGCAATTTGTTTCAGCATTTAACTGGTGCATCCTGTGTGCAAAATGGAAGAATTCCATCCTATAATATCTCTTTGCCTTTTACTGAGGCCTAAGAACCCAACATAAGTTTCTCTCTGAGGTACAGAGTGACTTACTCGGGGGTCTGGGATCACTCCTAAAGCCAAAATCGCATATAGTCAAAACACATTAGGCTCAGTGGTGGGTGGGATTGCCAAGGCCTTTTTTCCTGGACACCCACCTCCTTTCCGCCCCCTTTATAATTTGCAACAAACCCTTCAACCCTTCAGGCCTTGGGCACAATCCTTCTGGAAATTCTTAGGTGCAAGTTGCATTAAAATAACTAGAAACTGCATAGAAATGGTATTGTTTCAATGAGGTTTGTGCAGGAAACCTTTCAGGCAGGCTGTGCCCGTTACATATCAATGGTTTAATTTAAATGAACAAAATGGAATGAGCTAACTTAGATATGTGGATCTCATTAGCAGAAAAGTATCTCTTGGAAAACCTTGAAACAAATTGCATTAAGTGACAAATCTATTTTAAAAGGAACAGAGAAAAAAAGAATCTATGTTTCTCTCTTGACCTTTATTTACAAAGCATATTTTCATGACAACAAGATGTTCATTAGGCTTGGAATTAATCTCCCAATTACCTCTCTCTGAAGATAGGCTCTGATTTGTACTGGCATGAGCTGCTGTGAAGACGCAACAAGCCTCTGCTCTGCGGTGTCACAAATGAACAAAACAGAAAGATATGATTAATCAAATGCCCGCGATGCCAGTGCTTTAAAGCTATGGCAATCCTGTTACAGAAAAGGTCAGCCAACATCTTTCACCCCCAGAAATGTCTTGAGGGATGGAGTGCCAAAGAGTGCCCTGCTCCTAAACTGACTGGCTATTATTTCTCAAGGCAAGCAGATGGACAAGTTATGACTCACCCGGAGGCGGGGCCGTCTTAAGCATATCCGGCGCCGTGGTGCAAAGCTCCCTCCGACGCCCCCCGTTTCCCAGAGGTTTTTTTTAGGGAGGATAGCGCTGCCGGCGGGGCTGGAGGAGGCAGGCAGTGGCTGGAGGGCAGCTCCTCCGGCGGGGAAGAGGCAGAGGCTGGACATGGCGCCTCCCAGCTCAGCTGGCTGCTTTGTGCCGCGGTGGCCACGGCAGACAGAGGCTCCGGAGGTGGGCGAGGGCAGCAAGCTGATGCCGGGAGGCACCACGTCCAGCCTCCGCCTCTTACCTGGCGCCCTCCAGAACTTGGTGCCCTGGCGCCCCGCGCCACTAGCCTCCATGGGTAAGACACCCCTGCCTAGAGGTTTCTCTCTCAGTCTTTACCAGTTAATGGTGTGGGACATGATCCATGAGAGGCAGTCAAGTACTACATTCCTTGAAATGCTAGAGAAGACATGCGAGGGAAAGTTTGGTCCAGCCAGTCGAAACTTCCTGTTCCTCCTGGCTGGAGCATCCTTCCTTTTGCATGTGATAGAAGGTGGGAGTGACCTAACCTGTCCAGGTAACAAAAGGATGAGTCACGCAGCAACCTCTCCCTGTTTTGACTTCCTTCTTCATTTGACCAGCTTTTAGTTAGGACTGCTCTGCTAGCTCTTAGCTAGCAGAAGCACTGGGATTGTTCCCCCATATGGAGTAGATCCACATGCACATATTTGTAACTAAATACTTTTATTAACTTTGAATAAGATTGTGGCGTCTTTATTCTTTCAAGAGGGATTCAAGGGAACTTACCAGGAATGTACAATTCAATCTGAAGACCGACTGAATTGTATAATAGCTAAAGGCTCACACGAGCCTGCAACCAGCTATCTGCTGTGCATGTAAAAAGAGGAATGTAACTCTGCTAAGTAAAGGAACTTGCTAGTGCAAGTTAGGAAGGATATTAATAAACAATATATGCTCTCCTGTCACCCTGAACATTCCCCCAAATGGAAGATCAGTGCCCAGCTGACGCCGATGCATCTGACCTGCAGCAATTATGGTGAAAACATCAAACAGACTCACATCTCTGTGCCTTATCCAGTCCCTCTTCAGAACCACCTTCGAAGCAGAGGGTGGACTAGTGGTATCCAGGCATTAATATGGGGACCAGTGCAATTTAATCATCTCATGTATGGTCAGGATCTACAAATGATGGCATCACCAAGCAGCAAAGTCCTCACATGGACAGAACACATTTATTTAATTTAACTTAAGGTAGAAACCCATCCCTCACCATGCAGATCCCAGGGATGGCACTGCAGACTACCAAACACATACAATACAATCAATACAATAAAACGATTCATAACATGCAACACTCACTTGTGTGAGTCACATAAATAGAAGCTAACAGCATGACCTCACCTCCCCCGAGAGTCTGGATAAAAATATGTATCTTTAACAGGCACCAGAACTCAAGGACACTTGGCACCAGGCACATATTTTTATGGTTGTAAGCTGTTTTAAATGGTTTTTAATTTTGTGTTAATGCTGTAACCAGGGCCGTGGTGCGCCCCCCTCCGCTTCCCAGAGTTGCCAATCTTTTTACAGCGCTGCCGGCAGCTTTGTGGGGCTGGAGGAGGCAGGCAGCGGCTGGAGGGTAGTTCCTGGGTAGTTCCTGGGCACGGTGCTGCTTCAGCGAGGCGGGTGAGGGCGGCAAGCTGATACTGGGAGGTGCTGTGCTGTGCTGCGCCACATTGTGTCCAGCCTCCGCCTCTTCCCTGGTGCCTGTGCTTTGGTGGCCATGGCAGGTGGAAGCTCCGGGCACAGCACTGCTTTGGCGCAGCATGGCGGAGGCAGGTGAGGGCAGCGAGCTGATGCTGGGAGGTGCCACGTCCAGCCTCCGCCTCTTCCCAGCGTCTGTGAGGAGTAACAGGTAACCAAGGGGTTAAACTGTGTACTGTGTACCACCTGACCACTGAGGAAGATATCATGTTACAGAATATACTGGAAGCATTTCTTTGTGTAACAGTTGGTTTCGATTCTGCCTGGGAGACAGAGGCAAGATGTCTGCGATCTCCCCAGGTCGTCTGTATTTTTCTCTGTAAATAAACTTCAGTAGTTATTAGAAGAACCGGGACTCTTTGTGTGTTCTTAAAAGGCTTTTTATCCGAAGGCTATACAAGCTACCGCTGTGCGTGAAAGGAGGAGTGAACTCTGCATTCTCACTACCAAGCCCGGGTCCACGGAGCAGAAAATGCAGTGAGAGTGTGCCGGGCGACATAAGTGGCCCTAATTGAGTCGTAAATCGCTCAATAGAGCCCTATACTCGCCCTCCAGAACTTGGCACCCTGGTGCCCCGCGCCACTTGCCTCTGTGGGCAAGACGCCCCGGGCTGTAACCCACCTTAGGGTGAAGGGTGTGTAATAAACAGACAGACAGACAGACAGACAAACTCTGAGGTCATTCTGGTGGTGTGGGCTTGCTACAGAGAAGGAAAGCCCTTTCTCACAACATTGCACTGTGCTGTTGCCTGGGCAGTGCAGGCACAAGGAAGGCTTCTTCCTTCCCAGTGTCAATACACAGGCAGGTTGGTCGAGAGAAATCAGGCCAGAACTGGCCCAGGCTGTTTTGCTGCTTCAGGCAAAATGGAAAAGGACCCCTAGCCCACTTCCCCTGCTGCCCCGCCCCCCTGCTTCCCACCACAACTGCCTCCTCTGAGCCCACCGCACAGATCCAAACTTGGTAAATGCAATTATGTTAAAAACCTCCTGGTATGATCTTAGTTGTCAGCCTTCTTGGCTTGCAGCAATTAACATCCCTCAAAAGACCTAGTTGAGAACATTTCTGGGGCTCAGGGGGTTGTTGCTTGGGCCAAAACATTCCCTAAGGGGATTTTTTTAGAAGGGGGGGTGGCTGTTAATGGAGGACATAGCAGCGTGAAAGCACATATAGTACACACTACTTTGGCATGCAGAGGTGAAATGCTAAGGTTTTCCATGTGGAAATTAAGTACAACTATTTTGTGGATCAAACTTGAGAAGAAGAATCCAGACATAAATAACACTATGTCCGCCAGGTTTCCTAGTATGGTTTTAGACAAATGGGTTTAACCAAACATGGATGCTTCGTGGGGTGTTTTTGTGGTTAGTCCAATTGCTTTCATTATATCTTTATAGCAACAATGTGTCTGCTCCCCATGTGCCATAAAACAATCTCTCAACTGAAGCTCAGCTTCAGAACAGGAGGCTTCTTGACCATCCTGCATAATAGCATTGCTTGTTTGCACTATTCTTACCGAACTTTCCAAACACATGTCATTTTCCCTTTCATTCTGGGAGTGATTGTATGCTAAAGCAATTATAGGCAAACCCTTCCAGAGTTTTGAAGACCAAAACTTTCTTTGTGTGGAAGCCCAAAGGCAATTATTGGCATTAGAGTTTAAGGGAGGCATTCCATTGCTCTGATGTAACAGTAGCTTGGGGGGCATGTTAAATGAAGCAATTTGCCCGCTTGGCTAATTCACCGCAAATTTGAATTATTAGTATTACTATTATGCAATGATAAAGATCTAACATGGAAACTTCTTTGATAAAGTACAAAAGCAGTTTGGGCATTCAAAAAAACCTGAAAGGCAGAATCCATTGAGGGGGGTTCTGTGCAAGAGCTAGTGAAACAAATGCGAAAGATGCAAACACTCCGAGTGATTTCAGCAGAATTTGCACTGGATAACTTCCATATAGATTAGCTTTCTCCAACCTGGCCATTCAGATGCTTTGGACTACAACTCCCATCAGCTCCAGTCTGCTGGCTGGGGCTGATGGGAGTTGTAGTCCTCTGCCCACTCCCTAAAATTGGACTGGTGACTGGGTGTGGCCACTGGGACCATATAACACCGGTCCTAAAGAATCTTCAATGGCTCCCAGTACACACTGACACACACACACACACACACACACACACACACACACACACACACACACACACACACACTATGCCACTGGGGTGGTGCTGTGGTCTAAACCATTGAGCCTCTTGGGCTTGCTGATTGGAAAGTCAGCGGTTTGAATCCACGTGATGGTGGTGAGCTCCCGTTGCTCTGTCCCAGCTCCTGCCAACCCAACAGTTCGAAAGCATGCCAGTGCAAGTAGATAAATAGGTACTGCTGTGGCGGGAAGGTAAACGGCATTTCCGTGCACTCTGGCACTTGTCATGGTGAGTGGCAATAGGAAGGGATGATAAGTAAGCTGGCACATGAAATGAAGGATTAACACCCAAATGTCACGAACATGTCCCCCCACCAAGCATAAGATTGCGTTGCATCTCTATATTGTCCATCTTTGGGTAATACAGTGGTACCTCAACTTATGAATGACTCGACAACCGACTTACGAATGGGGGTAATGGCCGCGTGCTTACGAATGTCTCGACATCCCAAAAAAGAAAACCCGCGGCAGTTTTAGATAGGGATTTTTCGACTTACGAATTTTTAGGGTTGCTTCAACTTACGAATCTTTCTGTTTTCAATGCATTCCTATGGGAAATCGCATTTTCAATGGCGTTTTCGACTTACGAATTTTCGACTTACGAAGGTGCCTTCTGAATGGATTAAATTCGTAAGTCGAGGCACCAGTGTAATCTTTTTTGCTGTAGTAAGATCGTACTTCAGAATTTCTAAAGGCGAAATTCCAAAAAGCGAGAGTTTGGCATGGATCTTACTAGCCCAAGGGCCAGTAAACTCATTGCACCATAAGCATTGGGCTAGATAATAATTAGGTAATCTGTGCCAAAGTGTTAACCAATAGCTAAAAACACGTTTCCACGGGAGTGTCTCCAAGGAAGGCATCCTCAATTCCTAGGCTGGACTACAGTTCTTATCATTACAGTTCATATGCTGGCTGTGGCTGATGGGAATTGGGGTCCCATCATCAAATGGAGGGTCACATGTTCCTCACCCAGTATCTATTGCTGTGGCTGATTCTGGAGCTCTTGGGCCGGGTGGCTCATGCGCCCCATTTGCCCTGGGTCTTCAATACACACAGCAAACACAGCCTTGTCAACCAGTGGGTTTCTTCTTTCATCTCAGTGAACATCCACCCTCCAGATGAAGTGGATTTTGGATAGCCCTCCTGCTTCTTCTTGGCCACCTATTTTCAGCCTAGTTCATCTTTGTTAATATCTGATTCTCATTCATCTCATGCAATTCTTGAGCACAATAAGAATACACCAAAGTTTCAGTCAGAAGAGAAAGCTTTGGTCAGCTGTTGTGGGCTACCATGAAAGGTGTAGTCAAACAGCTGAGGTGTTATCTGAGGTAGTACAATCATTGTGGGTGAGTATTGTGTGTGTTGCAACACATTTGCATGAATGCTGCAGTAGAATGAGAAATCCAACTCTGATGTCTAACCAACTACTGTTCTCATAAACTGCAGGGTTCATAGTGAGAAGCTATTTGCCAGGTATTTAGGTGTATAGTGATACCTTGGGTTACAGGTTACAAGTGGTACCTTGGCTTCAGGTTACAAACGCTTCAGGTTACAGACTCTGCTAACCCAGAAATAGTACCTCGGGTTAAGAACTTTGCTTCAGGGTGAGAACAGAAATCGCGCGGCAGCAGCGGGAGGCCCCATTAGCTAAAGTGGTACCTCAGGTTAAGAACGGACCTCCAAAAAGAATTAAGTTCTTAACCCGAGGTACCACTGTACAATCAACTGAAGTTTATTGAAAAATGTATACTGGTACAAGAAAATCAGGGTAATTTGTGGAGCTGGCAGAGATGACCGGAAGAATCCGCAACCAGGGAGAGGAGGCGATGGAGGAAGAATGGAAAGATTTTAAATTGTATTTAAAAAAACATGCTAAAGTAATTTTTTAGATCAGAAATTAAGTTGTAAACAAACTGTGGAATATGTGAATATGATAATTTAGAGGGAGAAAAAAAAGAGGTTTATACAAGGTGAATAATTTGATATAGAATTTGCTAATTATAAATGTATTTAAGAACCACAGGGAGGGGAACCCTAGGAGGTCCTAAAAGATATTGTGAGATGAAATAAGATTTGATGTTTTTTAAGTATTTGTTTTTATTGTTTTTGGTTCTTCTTTTTCTTTTTCTTTGTCTATTCTATGTTTTTTGATATTTTGTTTTTGTGGAAAAATCAATAAAATATTAATATATATATAAAAAAAGAAAATCAGGGTAGATTGCAGGTAGCATGAGAGTCTTGGTCGGAGCTCTGGAAGCCTTTGCTACTGTTTACACCCTCCCCTTTTCAGAAATATAAAAAGAAAAGAAAAGTGGTATCTATTGGATTATAATATATATATGATAAGAATAATATTGGAGAAAACTGGATATTGAAACCTGCTTAACCTAAATCATATATCCCAGTTTTACAGCGGCCCTTTAAAGTACGCTTCACGCAGAGTATACGCAGTCAGAAGTTGACCTGGCTAAGAAAACACCACCAAGAGCGTAGGGAATTATCTCCCTTATATGAAACCCCTTACTAGCTGCACACTTGTAAAAGTATGCAGATGAAAATATAAACGGTTGGGTTTCTTTAACTGAAATACAAACTGACTCTAAAGAGACTTTAAACTAAAGATAAATGCTTTCTCTCTTAGCAATGTTATCTACTCACTTTCCAAACTTCCCACAAAATCCCACAAAACTCCCATTAAAACTACCCAAGAATTAACAGCAAACTAGCATTATAACTAAACAATCATACTAAGATTCAACTGGGAATCTCTTAAACTGAGAACAACTGAGAGAGTGATCTACTTAGAGATGAATCAAACTGAAAGATCTAACTAAAAGATACAGAAGGCTTTCTGGCAGAGCCTTATATACAAGAAGCAGAGCCCACGCCTGTGAGCAATTAACAGAAATCACCTGTACCTGTTTCTCTTAAACAGACAGTATTTACATTAGACCGGCTCTAAAGTAACTTTTTTTTTTGAATATTTATTCATTTTTCCCCATCACCAAACCTGAGCATTGTTCTTCATGCTTGTATACATATACATAAACATATACATACATATACATATACATTTATGTTTGTTTGTTACAATTTTTCGTATCGTATTTCTAATCCTCCTTTCCCAGAGAAAAAAAGGGAAAGGAGAAAAAGAAAAGAAAAGAAAATAAATTTTATCTTTGGACTTCCTGTTATCTCCATCAGCATACTCTCCTCTTTTTGTCGCAGAGTGTATATTCAATCCATGCTATCTCTGTTTTTACATATCGTTTGACACTCCTATTTCTTAAGGAAACTGATTTCTGCAAATCCAAACAGATTGTTTCCCCTTTTTTACTCAAACGCTATCATAGAAATTTTGTTCTCAGTATATTTTCTAACATATTTCTTGTACCTGTCCCATTTTTTAAAAAATTCTTCTTTAACCTTTCCTCTCAAACTGTTTGTTAACTGTGCCATTTTGGAAAACTCTTGAAGTTTATTTTGCCAATCTATAATTTTTGGAGCTTCTTTTTCTTTCCATCCTTTAGCAATAACAATACGAGCTGCTGCTAATGAATATAGAAGTTCTTTTGCCTCTTTGGGAATATCTTTTTGAAAGGTGATACTTAGTAGAAAGATCTCTGGTCTTTTTGGGATATTCCTACCTATAATTTTTTGGATCTCATCATGAATTTTATCCCAAAATTTCCTGATATTCTCACAGGTCCACCACATATGAAACAGGTTCCCATCGTTTTCCCCACACCTCCAGCAGACATTTGCGATGTTCTTATACATTTTAGACTGGCTCTAAAGTAACTTGACTATTCAAAAAATCCAACAGTATCTTACCCAATAGAGCTTGAACACAGGCCACATTTAGCGACCCAGAGAGATGTTGGGGAAATATCTTTCTCTTTGGTGATTAACACTTGACTTGTGGAAAGTGAAATGGGCCTGGGCGTGGGGTGGGGGTGGGAATCTGGTTTGCACGGAGAACTTAATTTTGTCCTGCTTGTTTATTTGTTGTTGAGGGACTATTTGTGTGGGTGGGAATCTTTGCAACAACAGCAGGAAAAATCCTACTGAAAATTCTGCAAAAAAATAAATAAATACGGTTTGAGAGTAGAGGCCTTTTACAAAAGGCTGTAAAAATACGAAAAGAGATAAACCTGAAACTTTTAAACTTTTGCATAATATTTTTCCTGTTCATTTTGAGAAGGAGTTTTCTAAAAATAGTCAGAGCCAACTGAAGTCACAGCCTGGAAGATGAAAGATTCGTAAACTGTAGTTCTTGGAGGCTAATTAGAGAGCATTTTGTCAGTCTCTGATGCTAATCCGTTTAATCTGGCCTTGTAATCAATACTATCTATGCTTTCAAGTCACCTGTTCCCAGGAGCTTAAATTAGCCAGCTTCATAAAAGACTGACAGTAATAAGAAAAGGAAACTATGTATTCAGAATGCAACTCCAGGTCAATGGTCCAGATATCTCCTGTGCTAATCTCCAGTATGCCACCTCAAAGTACAAATATATTTGTTTTATAGTAAGCTTAATTCTTACTAATTTCTCCTTAAATATGCCTTCTTTTTAAGCAAACACATTGAGTCTCATATAGGTTTAGGGTGTGTGTTTCTCCTACTCGTTGGTGGCCTACTGACATTTCTCGTACATTACATTGGAAAGTGAATTCTTTCAGCTTAGTTCTAAACTTGTTTGCTGATAACTCAGTTCCAGCCAGTTGAAATGGCTATTTTGCTCCACTGAAGCTTATTATTTCCAGGTGACTCTCCTGTCCCTGCCAAGACCAACAGTTACGGGATCAAGGATGTTCCTCTTACACAGTACAGTGGTACCTTGGTTCTCAAAGTTAATCTGTTCCGGGAGTCTGTTGGACTCCTAAAACTGTTCAAAAACCAAGGCGTGGCATCCGATTGGCTGCAGGAGCTTCCTGCACTCAAGCGGAAGCCGCGTTGGACGTTCGGCTTCCAAAAAACGTTCGCAAACCGGAACACTTATGTCAGAGGGTCGTCGTGGCTACTCTAGAGTAACTCCACTTGAGTCCAGTTTGTCTTCAAAGACGTTTATTGTGCTAATTATTTACAGTGTAGAGACAGCTTAAAACATGACCTCTCATCCCGAATCAGAATCCAGCAATGGCGTACATCTGTTCCTACGCCAGCAAAGTAGTCAGGGCACCCCAAAACGCCTCCCCCTTGACCTGTGTCGCGGCGCTCTCCTTACTTCTTGCACCGGAAGGAGTGATGCCCTTTCAGTTTCCTCCCTGAGCAGTCGGTGACCTGGCTCTCCAACATCCCTGAGCCCCTGTCTGCATCTCTCTGCCTCTGAGCTTTCCCATTGTTTACTCTCCCCCTCTGGCTGCTTCAGAACCACTGGTGCCCTCTGTACTTGACAAGGTGGACGTCAGGATGATGGGGGCTGGCTCCCTGTAGGGAGTCACCCTTACAACTTACTTCTGGGTTTGTGGCAATTGGGAGCAGATTTGTTCGGGAGCCAAGCCATTCGAGTACCAAGGTACCACTGTACTAGGCAAGCTACAAGCCATGACTATAGCAAGACCAAAAACATGGGAGCTCCATGTGAGGTTTCCAACTGTCTTGCCATCAGTGATGGTTCAGACTCCTCTGGTCAGGTTTGGAACTGGGCTTGAAGAATTCCCCCAAATCAGAAAACAGTTTGGCTTTTCTCCCCCTAAGCCCAATTCTAAACCAAATCAGGCACCGCTATGCCTTGATGATGTCATCAGGAGCAGGCCAAGATATGATTCCCACCTGCTGGTTACTTTAAAAATCTGCTCTGCTCCCCCCTCCAACAACCTACTTGTCTATCTGCTGATCTTACTTGCTGTTTTGGTGGTGGCAGGCAGAAGCAGAATGGAGAAAGAGGGGGGGGGGACAACAGGACTCCCCCCCCCCATCCTTCCCTGACACCCAGGATGCCTTGAGAGATATGCCATGAGATCAGCAGCACTGGGAACATCTCTTTAACTTTGTAGATTGACAGTCTAGTTACAACAGTGGTGTCCAAACTTTTTCCAAAGAGGGCCAGTTTTGATGAAGTGAAGGGCTGTGGGGGCCAACCAAAGTTGTCGACCTTTTTTTAGGATTGAAGTTGTTGAGCTTCTTTTAGGATTAAACCGACCAGATTAGGCCCTTCAAACGGACTTTGGACATGCCTGGGCTACATGAACAAAGGCACAAATTAAGGTTCAATGGAGAGGATGGTGACTAACGCAAGATGGGCCCAACCCTTCCATTATTTTTTTCTGCAACCCCAAATCGAAAACCCAGCAGTCCTGTATCCTCTCCCCCCCTCCCAAGTCACATTCAAATACTTCTTATCATTCAGAAACTTCCTGGAATCTTTTTAGTCCATCTCTCTTGGTACAAGCAGGACTAAAGAAGAAAAAGTATAACTACGTACATATTTGATACTAACCCAGGAGTCCCAAACTAAGGCCTGGGGGCCGGATGCAGCCCAATCGCCTTCTAAATGCGGCCCGCAGATGGTCCAGGAATCAGCATGTTTTTACATGAGTAGAATGTGTCCTTTTATTTAAAATGCATCTCTGGGTTATTTGTGGGGCATAAGAATTCATTCATATATATTTTTTTCAAAATATAGTCCGGCCCCCTACAAGGTCTGAGGGACAGTGGACCGGCCCCCTGCTGAAAAAGTTTGCTGACCCCTGTGCTAACCCCTAGGCATGTATCCAGCATTACTCTTCTGATACCCCCCCCCCTGAAAATAGCTTATGTGTCTTCTTCATCTTTGCAAGGGAGGAGGATGGGGAGAAAACCAGAATAAGTTGACTCAGCCCCCAGTGATGCCCCCCCCCTCCAGTTCCCATCAGCTCCAATGGTTACTACAGCTAAGAACATGTTACCAACTCAGATACTGATGCTAAAAGAATTCAGTTAGCTGAAGTGGAAATGCCATAATAATGGCACTACTGTCACATGAACTGGGTAGATGTAAATTTGAGCCATGACAGAGAATCAAAATTTCTAGATACAATGGATGATTGTCACTTAGCCATGCAGCTGAGAAGAGAAGAAGCAATCATTGATTTACTCCCTAGTAGTGGTGAGAATCTGCTGCAGGACAGATTTTTATTTTTTAAAAAAACCCAAAACAAAACACAAATCTGTTGAGAGCTGTGCACATGCACTGACATACTTTTATTAATATTTAGTTGTGTGTGAGAGAGAGAATGGGGGAGGGAAAGCAACACTGGTCTTTGGAAAAGTGGAGAGAGGGGGGAGCAGCCTTTTTATTTTGTCTTGTCTTCCTTAGAGACAGATCTCTTGCAATATTTGGTGTCTGACAGAGGCATTTTACCCACTCAGAGGTTTGTAGTTTTCTTTGTTGCTTGCTTTGTTTTTCTCTGAGGTGTGTGCATATTAGAGTTTTGGCAGGCTTTGCCAAGCTGATGCCCTCCTGATAGGACTTGTAGTCCAAAGGGAACTAGCTTGGCAAAGGCTGAGCTTAGGTGTTGGGTATATTGTGCTGCCTAGGCGCGGTGGTTAAACCACTGAGCCTAGGGCTTGCTGATCAGAAGGTCGGCGGTTCGAATCCCTGTGACGGGGTGAGCTCCCGTTGCTTGGTCCCAGCTCCTGCCAACCTAGCAGTTCGAAAGCACGTCAAAAAAATGCAAGTAGATAAATAGGAACCGCTACAGCGGGAAGGTAAACGGCGTTTCCATGTGCTGCTCTGGTTTGCCAGAAGCGGCTTTGTCATGCTGGCCACATGACCTGGAAGCTATACGCCGGCTCCCTCGGCCAATAATGTGAGATGAGCGCCGCAACCCCAGAGTCGGTCACGACTGGACCTAATGGTCAGGGGTCCCTTTACCTTTACCTTTATATATCAACAGAAAGCAAGTTAAGCTCCTAGGTGACCATGTTAAAAAAAAGGACCAGGCTCTTGTACCTTTTAGAAGTTGTGCAAAAGAGGGAATTTCTGCAGGCAAACTGCATCTGATGAAATTTCGTCTTCTGCAAACCTCTTAAAGCTGCAGGAGCCCCATTCTCCTTCCTGCACCCCCAGCCAGCCTGTTCTTGCTTCCTACTAATCTGTAGACAATAGCACAATTTATTCCAAACTGGCTGAAGCCAGCACAGCCTTTTTTATTAGCAGATATCTTATGCACACCTATCTAGAAATAAGCCCCACTGAACCCTGTGGAACTTACTTATAGGTAAACTTGCAAGGGCTGAGCATGTTACATTAATTTCAAAAAGTGTCAGTAAGGCTGTAAATGGGCACAATATTATATTGGAAATTAAATCTAAAAGGAATCTCTACTTCACTGAAAATACCATTCATGAATATAGAATGGTAAAATAAATAAGCCTCCTTCATGGTGTTGTGAGGTTTTTTTGGGGCGGTGGTAAGTTTAGGTTGTAAATCTTGGATCCAGCATGGATTAAATTGTTGAAACAGCCAGACCCATTCAAGTTGTGTATATATATATGTAAACGAACCATATATCATAAAGACATCACAGTCTGCAATGTCCCTAATTCCAAGGCAATCATACGCTGGGTAAGTGTCTGGAACCCCTGGAATTTTGCACAGCTCAGAAATTGGGGTGATGTGCAACACTGGTGTCAAAAGTGGGATTTGTGTTTCCAGAAGAAGAACCTGTGAGTGAGGTGTGCATGAGCTGAAATGGAGGGAGGTAGAGTTGTGTGTGGGGTTTTGGGGTGTGTGTGGGGGAATTGAACACTAATGGAAGATTCCCTTTTTGAATTAACCAGGCAAGGGTCATAATGGCCCCAAGTATGGATCATTGCTCCATGCCAGAGTGCAAATGGGTGGGCCCCTCCCTCGCCTTACTGATAACTGGAGTTGGGGTGTGTGTGAGAGAGCTGGGTTAGAAGCAGGCAGAAGCCAGGAAGTCAAAGCCATGCTTGATTTCTGCTTGAATCCAAGACTAGGACAATGGAAGAAGCAAGACCTCTTGGGGTGTTAATGCTGCGATCCCCTCCATCATAGGCTCAGGAAATAAACCATATATCATAAAGACACCACAGTCTCTCCTGCTTCTTATTCCAAGGAAACTGGAACTTGTGTAAGCTCCTGGAGACCCATAGAACATATGCTAAAGCCACATGACCTTTTACACCCCAGAGGCATATTTTAGGACTGTTCCCCACCTTCTGATAGTTAATTGTTTTAAGATGTTAATTGGCAGAGGCTGGTTCATCTGAGCTAATGGGGGCAGTGACCCACTAATCTTAGTCCGCCCTTAAGGAGCCCAAACCTTCCTCCCTTCTTACTTACAACCAGTCGAATGGGGTAGCCTTGGCAGTTAGCTTACTCCACTTTCCTTAGTCTGTGTGTTGCCCTTGTAGAACTCAGCTGAGGGGAGCAAGGGGGGGGGGACAATAATTAATTGGCTCCAGTTCCAACCCTGACGGCCCCTCAGTCTACCACCCTACCCATCCCAATGGGGACAAGACACCTCTGATCTCATGTTTGCATTTTTATATTGTTGCAGCCTCCCCAGAGCCTCATAGTGAAGGGCAAGGAAGCACCCCAATTTACCTGACCCCCCAAGTGTCCCTATTTTCCAGGGACAGTCCTGGGTTTAAAAAAGCCATCTCGGTTTCTGATTTGATCCCAGAATGCCCCATTTTCCCTTAAAGGTAAAGGGATCCCTGACCATTAGGTCCAGTCGTGACAGACTCTGGGGTTGCGGCACTCATCTCGCGTTATTGGCCGAGGGAGCCGGCGTATAGCTTCCAGGTCATGTGGCCAGCATGACAAAGCCGCTTCTGGCAAACCAGAGCAGCACACAGAAAAGCTGTTTACCTTCCCGCTGAAGCAGTACCTATTTATCTACTTGCACTTTGATGTTCTTTCGAACTGCTAGGTGGGCAGGAGCTGGGACCGAGCAACGGGAGCTCACCCCATCGCAGGGATTCGAACCGCCGACCTTCTGATCAGCAAGCCCTAGGCTCTGTGGTTTAACCCACAGCGCCACCCGCATCCCTGCTGAATGGTTTATATAGGTTGTATACCACCATGAAATCAGAATAGGATGAAGGATGTTTTTAATAATAAATCAATAAATTTCAATGGTTTAGTTAGCCCTAAGCTCTGTGGTTTAACCCACAGGATGTCCCTATTTTCATTGGAGAAATGTTGGAGGGTATGGTAGGACTTTCCTATTTTCATCTGAGGGTATGGAGTTATGCGACCCTCGAGCCAACAAGAAAAGTAAGTATGCAACCTTTCGAAGACTTTTAGAAGACATCTGAAGTATTTTCTAATGTTTAATGTTTTATTATGTTTTTATATTTGTTAGAAGCCGCCTAGAGTGGCTGGGGCAACCCAGTCAGATGGGCAGGGTATATTATTATTATTATTATTATTATTATTATTATTATTATACTAATGGAATAGGATGTCCCTATTTTCATCAGACACATGTTGGTGGGTATGAATTTACTAGTACTAAACCACTACTGCATAGTTGGGATAAAGCAGATCCTTTCGTCAAAATCAGAGCAAATATTGTGCTACAGGCTCCTTACCATGCAATAGTATTTTTTAATCTATCACATCCTTTTGTACATCTGTTTTAGAATACAGAAGGCCTCGCAATTTAAAACAATGTCTACTTTTTGTGTTAACTTGTATAGATATCATTATATGTATGTATTTATGCATGTATGTATCAATGCCTGTATAAAGGCACACTATCAATGAAATGTTGTTAAAAATAAAATCCAAACTTGATAAACAAAGGATGCACACGTTATCTTCACTATGCTGCCTACTAAATTGCAACCAACTTGTTCAGAGGCTTGAAGCAGATTCCTGCTCTGAAGTGTGTCCCACTGAATTCAATGGGGCTTCTTCCTAGGTAATTGAGTATAGTATTGCAATAAGGCCAGCAGGCCAGCGACGTTCTCCCTGGCCCCTGGCATGCAGCCTGACACATAAATAGCATCCAGTCATTGAATATTGCTGGCGGGGAGAAGAAAAAACCTGACTGTTTCTGATTAGACAGTAACAAGTAGTAGATTCTCCGATCAGGAGCTAGTGAGAACTTTGGGTTTCTGCACAGAACCATTGATGGCCCACAGCCACTTTTAAACTGTCCATGATGTTAGAAATCATTCCCCAAACTGGTAACTGCTGTTTTTGCTAATGCGCCTCTTTTGCTAGCTAGCTTACTCCATGCTCCTGCTAGATGTGCTTTCGACATGAAAAGGAGCTTTTTGATTGTGCGAGCAGGTCTGCAGTGGATGCTTATTAGCTTCTTCACATGGGCGTACCCAGGATCAAAACTAGGGGGGGGGCAAGGGGAGGGGCCAAGGCACGGAAGGGGAGGGGCCACAAAGTGGGCGGGAACGGCAAACTCGCGCTCCGCCGGGCTGTGCCCCTCCCTAGAAGCAGGGCTGGTGGGCGGAGGCGGAGCCCAGCCCAGCGGAGCACGAGTTCAGCGTTCCCGCCCGCCGCGCCGCGCTCTCTGGTTCCCCGCCGCGCTTGGCCTTGCCAGAGGGCGTGACGGGGAGCTGGAGGGAGGGCGCAGCGTGGCGGGCGGGAACGGCGAACTCGCGCTCCGCCGGGCTGTGCCCCTCCCTAGAAGCAGGGCTGGTGGGCGGAGGCGGAGCCCAGCCCAGCGGAGCGCGAGTTTGGCGTTCCCACCCACCGCGCCGCGCTCCCTGGTTCCCCGCCACGCTTGGCCTTGCCTGAGGGCGCGCCGGGGAGCTGGAGGGAGGGTGCGGCGCGGCGCGGCGGGAATGGCGAACTCGCGCTGCGCCGGGCTGTGCTCCGCCTCTGCCCACCAGCCCTGCTTCTAGAGTAGGGCAGCTGCCCTAACTTGCCCCGTGGTGGGTACGCCCTTGCTTCTTCAGTTTATATCCTGCACTGCAGCATTATCCAAGCATCGGAATCCATCATGAACTGTACTGTTACGTCGTGGTTCCCGCGTCAACCCACGAGGAAGTGCAGCTTTGTATTGCTTCCGTGAGCGGACAATGGTAGTGAGGAGACGAGAGATGGGTGAAAGAAACAGATGGAAGAGAGTGTGAAGCAACAAAGGGTTTATTGTGAGCAGCATGACAAGCTGCGATCCTGGCAAACCAGCTGCAGAGCTACTGCCAAAGATTTGTAGGCAGAGGAGCCATTCTCAGGAGAAGTGAGGGGGGCAATGGAATCTCTTCGCAGCTATTTATTCGTAGACTTTCATAGCAGTGATTTGATTGGAAGGAGCTGCAGAAGTTGTGCCAGGACAGCTTTTGAATAAAAGGGCGGGGGAACTTAGTATTTTAATGTTTTATCATCCCTGAGAGACCTTCCTCTTTCCTTGCACCCGGTTCCTTAACGTGTGTTCCTTACACTTAACTGCTCATAGTGGGAGGTGTGAAATATATGTAATATTCAGAAGCTTGGGTAATGCAGGATGGCATTTTGAGCTCCAGTGGGGTGATATTGGGGGCCAGAGTTAGCTTCAGGAGACTCTTGGCTTTCATTTAATACTGAATGTAATGCACACCTTTTTTGGCCAAATTACATAGCGGACCCAGGTGGCGCTGTGGGTTAAACTACTGATTGCTGATCAGAAGGTCAGCCGTTCGAATCCCTGTGACAGGGTGAGCTCCCGTTGCTTGGTCCCAGCTCCTGCCAACCTAGCATTTTGAAAGCAAGTCAAAATGCAGGTAGATAAATAGGAACCACTACAGCGGGAAGGTAAACGGCGTTTCCGTGTGCTGCTCTGGTTCGCCAGAAGCAGCTTTGTCATGCTGGCCACATGACCTGGAAGCTATATGCCAGCTCCCTCGGCCAATAATGCGAGATGAGCGCGCAACCCCAGAGTCGGTCACGACTGGACCTAATGGTCAGGGGTCCCTTTACCCCTTTACCCCTTTACCTTTACCTTTACATAGCGGAAATTAAGGTGCGCCAGCAAATACTTTTTTGGTTTCAAGGTTTTGCAAAATGAGGCGCACATTAGATTTGATGGTGCATTAGATTCCCATAAATACGGTAATAAGAAGTTTCTGTCCCTTGAAGCTGCGAAGATAGTCTTGAAAGTGTGTTGGTGATTCTAGCTGAAAATCAGAGCAGCTGAAGTTGCTGAAGTCTGTAGAGTTGGGTGCTTCCCTCTTTCTATGTGTGTGTAATCCTGCAGTGCTTTACATTGCCAAGGAGATGTTAACCAGGCTGTCTACCATGCACAGGTGTGTGCATAAACATCTGAAACAAGGGAGACTGAGAACTGTGACTTGCTCAAGTCAAGACAACAGAACTCTGCTTTGCCACCAGTAAGATCCAGCCTACTTCAAAATCCTGGGGAGGAAACCAAATATTTATAACCAGGTACCTTCTAGGTCAAGGGACGCGGGTGGCGCTGTGGTCTAAACCACAGAGCCTAAGGCTTCCTGATCAGAAGGTCAGCGGTTCGAATCCCCGTGATGGGGTGAGCTCCCGTTGTTCAGTCCCAGCTCCTAGCAGTTCGAAAGCACGTCAAAGTGCAAGTAGATAAATAGATCTACTTCTGGCGGGAAGGTAAACAGCATTTCTGTGCGCTGTTCTGGTTCGCCAGAAGCGGCTTAGTCATGCTGGCCACATGACTGTCTGTGGACAAACACTGGCTCCCTCGGCCTATAGAGCGAAATGAGCGCGCAACCCCAGAGTTGTCCGCGACTGGACCTAATGGTCAGGGGAACCTTTACCTTTACCTTCTAGGCCATATATTCTTGACAGCAGTGCTTTTTCCCCTAAAAAATGTTTAGGGGCACTCTCATTTTCCTACTCATATTGAAATAATGCCCATCAATGAGGCCAAACTTAGATTCACAAAATGTTTAGGGGTATGCGTCCCCCTGGGTCCCCCCAGAAAAAAAAGCACTGCTTGACAGGAAGCTGTTGTCTACTGTGCTGCCTGATTCTAAACCATAGGTACTGGGATATTTTATGATCCCTTCTGGGTTTAGCTTGAAGGTGTCTGCCGTGAAGACTGTATTTCCCCCAGCTGATTAGTTCAAACTCTTTGTTACAGCAAAAAGCTCAGTTTGGCCACCTCAAGAGTCTGCTGTCTCTGGAGTTGTCAAGGCAACAACTTTCGCATTTCCAAGGAATCTGTTGCAATAATCTTGGCCTCTGATCTTTTGACAGGCTTATAATGAAGGAGGAGTTTGTAAATGCTGACATAAACATTTTGAAAACCTAGAGAGGTGATTATTTAATGCTGTTTAGGAAGTCAGCTGATGCACAGTCAACAGAACAGTCTTCTGTGAAAATATTTACTCAAGCAAATTTCCTCGGGAGGAAACAAATGTCTGCTTTACAGTGGAACTTGTGTCACAAGGACTCTCCAAGTTCCTTTGCCTTTTTAGATCCCTATTGTCAGAGGGCCTGATATGGCTACTCTAGAGTAACGACTCCAGCATGGTCTTTTAAGGCTTTTATTAAGTGCTGATTATTTACAGTGTTCAGAGCGGTAAAAATGCATCCTTAAGGTGAGGTGTCAGAACCTCCGAATGGCGATTGGCGCGTTTTCTTCCAGCACCAAAGCTTTGGTAGACCCAACCTCTTCCCCCTACGTTTACGTCGCAATTCGGGAGTTGGGGGGATTGGCCTCCCCCCCGTGCGCCCAACTTCCTGTCCCACCTGGGGCATGGGCTCCACAACCTTGCCTGAGCCTCGGACACCACTTCCTGACTCTCCGCTGGAGGCAGAGCTCTCCTTACTCTCTCCAGCGCTTGGGGATGGGCTGGAACTTAAGATGGGAGGGACTTCCCTGTATCCCTTGTCCCTCACATCCACCCCCCTCCCAGGCTCCTCTCCCCCCCCTCCCTAGGGGCTCTCTGCTTGCTGGGGACGAGTGAAACCCCAAGAAGTCTGTGGCATCAGAGTCTGTGGGTGTAAAAATTTCCTCCCAATCCTGCGATCTTTCTCCTTCCCCCTGAGAAGACGGGAATCCCAAGAAGTCAGTGGCGTCAGAGCTGGTGGGAGTAAAAATGTTCTGCCAGTCCTCTCCTGCCTCTGACGTAGTCGACCTCGGTGAAACCCACACCTCTTCTTCCGTATCCTCAAATTCCGCTTCCCATCTCCATGGAGAGCTGCTGCCTGCGATCCCTTCCTCCCGCCCCTCCCCCTCTCCCTCCCTTTCCAT